>NW_023494807.1:33972752-33992752 GCF_904425465.1 Colossoma macropomum
AGTTTATCACTTCAGTACAGAACAGAGTAACTTCTTCACAGCACACTGTGTTCTAACACTGAAATACTCAGAAAAAGTTGGTATAAATACATTTATACTCATATTTATGTGTATTGAGAGAACTTCTGTCTGAAATGGATGAAAACGATCACAAAATGTAATAAACTTTAAAGACTTGATAAACATCGAAATAATAATGAACAAAATATCATTAATGGAACAGATCTAACAGTAAAGTTTTACAGTAAAGTTTTACAGTAAAGTTTGGGTCAATTCTTTAAGGTTTTTTTTTATTTTTTTAACAGTTCAAAAAGGTTCCAAAATACCAAAAATTAATCCCAAACACGCATCTGATCACTCTCTCTCCAGCTCAGAGTGGTCACTCAGCTGGACGCTGGTGTTCTCTGAAAGTGACCTTTCCCCTAATTCTCACACTGTCCACCCCCCCTCTCCCACCACCCCCCTCTCCCCCTCCCCTCCCAACAGCTCCGGCACGTTTTCCTCGTCTGAGTGAACAAAGGCTTTCCAGGCAGTGAGAGCTGAAGTCCGGCCGCTGTAGATCTGCTCTGAGTTCCTGAAGCTTTTAGTTTAACTCTTACAGAACGTCGTCATTCAGCGTTAACAATATAAAATCTTCAGCTTTAATTCATGTAAATAGCGACTCTCTTACATCATCCTCAGCAGAAAGAGTTAAAACCAGAGAGGAAGAAGAAACCTGAGTGGGAACCGGCCGACCAATCAGAACGTCCGAATGGAGCTCAGACAGAGTATAAATACCGTATGAGCCTGAGCCTGGGTCAGTACTGCTGGACACACGGCAATCTTCACTGTCTGAGGACAGACAGACGGACAGACAGACGGACAGGAGGACAGACGGAGCAGACAGACAGATCAAGATGAAGCTTCTGAATTTGCTGTTTGTTTTTATCTTCATCTGCTCAGTGATGAGCTTCCCCTACGAGAGGAAATCAGAGAGGAAGGAGAAGAGGGTCCAGTACGCCGCCTGGGACGACGTGAACGTTCTGGCCCACGGTCTCCTGCAGCTTGGTCAGGGGCTGAAGGAACATGTGGACAAGACGAAAGGCCAGATGAGGGACATCTCCGTAAAGCTGAAGGTCTTCAACAGCTCGGTGACCGAGCTGAGCAGACTGAGCCAGCGTCTGCAGGAGGACAGCGAGTTCCTGAAGGCGAAGGCTCAAAGCCTGGAGGAACGTGAGGGTCAGATCCTGAACATCTCCTCTGACCTGCAGGAGAAGGCTGAGGAGCTGCTGAGGGACAGGCAGAAGGTCCATGAGAAGATGAATAAGCTGGAGGAGAAAGTGGACGGTATGATGCAGGGAGAAGGTCTGAACATGGCCGGCGGAAACCACAGCGACGCTCGAATCATTCAGGTACTTTCAGAACTTCTGAGAAATTTACTGACCGTGAGATTTTTTTATGTAAAAGTCATTAAACTAAGGCAATCTTCAGTTAGAGCTTCTGGTTAATGTTTAATGTCAGAGTTTCCACTGCAGGGCATATTTTATAGATAAGTAAATGATAACTGAACAGTAATAATAAGTGTAATAACAGTAATGACTGTGTGTGGAACTGTGTGTCGTGCTGTACGTGCAGCAGATGAGTTGAGCTCGGCCAGACAAAAGAACAGTACATCACCGTCCACTGTGCACGGACACGCTGATGCTCCAAAATTAGCTTAACAGATTTATTTACTGATATTTAATGACTTATAAAATTTTAATGGTATTTCAAAGTGGAGTTTTTTGTTTTTCTTAAACAGAAACTGAACTGAATGTTTTTCTGTCCAACACAAAAAATCTGTTTTCGCTTGTAAAAGTTATATAACAGAACAGAAATGCGCCCCGAGCGAAGTTCAGCCCTCGACCACACAGTCCGCACGACGGTGATCATCAGATCAGTATTATTAGAGTGGAGATTTTTAGCCTTTCAGTTCTTTTCATAGTTAGAAAACTATTTGAAAGCTTCATTTAAAAGCTCTTAATTGTCAGGTCTGACCGCACGACTCTGATCTGATCAGAGTTCAGAACGTTTCACTGATCCAGAGTCAGCGAGAAGCAGCTGCAGCATTTCAGTTTTACAGAAAAGCTAGTCTACACGGTCTAGAAGCTTGTTCACATCTGACAGAGCAGAACCGCTAAACAGAACCAAAAACCAGAACCCAGAAACAAGTTCAACTATTTGATTGAGGAGAACTGATTTCAACATTGATGACCTCTGCTGCGGTCACTCAGAGAAGATCTGCTGGTATAAAAATCTTTCTGAATAAATGAAATGGTCAGCGTTGATCAGCGAGTGTGTGTCTGTGTTTCAGTGGATGCTTGAGGCACAAAATCAGCGAATCGATGAGCTCGTGGAGCGAATCAAACAACAGCAGGACAAACTGGACAAACAAAATATTCGCCTCCGAACTCTTCAGAGCCAGGTGAGTAAACGACCCCGAACACTGACACCGATTAATAACGCTTTAAACAGATCTGATCTCTTTCTGTTATAATAGATATAATATTAACAATATTAATAACTCTAATAAGAGCATAACTAATAGTATTTATATTCTTTGTTATCCACAGATTCAAACGAGAAGCGAGCGCCAGAAAGAGGACGAAACTCAGCAGAATGAAAACGCGGAGCAGCGCGACTCTCCAGTCGGTGAGACTGATTTACATACAGACTCAAATACAGTAATTACAGTAATTGCAGTGCAGCCAGTTCTGATCTGACGTCTGTTCATCCTGATCTGATTTAACTCGTCTGAGTGTCTCTGAGAGTTCATAATAACAGCTCTGAGTGACGGAGCTGATTCAAACACGTTTCTGTCGACTTTTACACATCAAACCTGAGAGTTCACAAAAACAGCACAATCAAAGTCCAGAACGTGGTCAATATGAAATGATTGAAATTTTTCTAGATCGATGTTTCTTCGTTTTTGAAACGTTAAGAGATAAACAGAACAAAGATGATCATCTGTAAGGAGACGTTATTACTGACCTCCTCCTCAGTCCACAAGTCCAGATCGTCAGCAGAGGAGCGCTGCTCTGGGTTAGCCTTAGCGTTAGCGTTAGCATTAGCATGTGTGGATCTGGTTTTTAAATCTGAGCTGGTGATTTGAGTGTTTTTCTGCAAGTAGGTTAAATGTGAACTGCAGCACAATCACATCAGAAGCCATTCTAAAGGCCAGCCTTAGCGTGGAACGGTTCCAGATAGGTGAGGGGTAAATGGTCTCGGCTGATGCTGAGCCGGGTCACAGAAAGGCCTGGGGGTGGGGGGTGTGAGGTGTGTGTGTGTGTGTGTGTGTGTGTGTGATGTCTTGAATCAGATCAGATTTCCTGGCTCAGAGCCAGTGAGACCCCTCTCGGAGCGGGTGGGGGGGGTATTTTTAGTTTGGGATGGTGAACTTTGTACACACTTTCCTGCTGTTTGGACGAAACCCCGGTTTTATTCCGTCACAAGGAAAAAAACACTAATTTTCTCCAGGAATGTGTAACCTTTCCCCCAGATCTGTCACAGCCAGTCTCCCCGCCCCCGAACCCCCGAACAAACACTACTCACACACTCATACACACTCATACACACCCTTACACACTCACATACACTCTCACACACACACACATACACACACACATACACACACACACACACACACACACTTACACTCACACACACTCACACTCATACACACTCATACACACTCATACACACCCTTACACACTCACATACACTCTCGCACATTCCCATACACACTCACACACACACACACACACACCTACACACACACACACACACACACACACACACACCCTCACATAAACATTCACACACTCTCTCACACACACAGTGGTCTGGAGGAGTGTAAAGTGCAGAAAATCCAGATAAATTTCTCAAAATATCTAGTAAAGATTTTTATAATTTATTCCTACATATATATATATATATATATATATATATGTGTGTGTGGTGTGTAGTAAATTATATATACCATATAGATTATACATTGTAGTTTATTTCAGCCTAAACCAAAAACAGACCAGCTCAGATCAGCCAGTGAACACTCAGCGTCCACTCAGCGTCCACACTCTGTGATGTCACAGACTGGCTGCTGTGCACGTGAAGGGTGCATGATGAGGGTGGGGGATTGCTGAGGAATGGGGGGGATGTTGCGGGGGGTTGTTGGGGGGGTTAGGGTGGAATGCCGTTGAAGCTGATTGTGTGTGTGTGTGTGTGTGTATGTTTTGGGAACTGGGGGAAAGGTCATGTTTACACACTCAGAGCCACGAACCCACACAGCTGTAGTAAAAATACAACAGCTGTATTTTAAGATAAACAACAACAAACAACATAAATAGAGCACTTCAAATAATGTGAATAAATCGGAGGCGTTTGTGAGGAACGAAGAGCCCTGCTGGAGTTTAGAGCTTAGAGTTTATACAGTTTAAACTTTTTACAGTTTAGAGTTTTTTCAGTTTAACCTTCTTACAGTTTAGAGTTTTTACAGTTTGTAGTTTTTTAGATTGATGAGATTTTTAGAGTTTAAACTTTTTATAGTTTTAATCTTCTTACAGTTTAGAGTTTTTACAGTTTGTTTTTTAGCTTTTAGATTATTTAGAGTTTAGAGTTTGGAGCTCCAGCTCGGCTTCTGTTGAGTTTAAGGTTCTTCAAATAAGAATCAGTTTCGTTAAAACATAAACATGAACATGAGTATTTAGAACACACACAGTCTGTTTTCTAAAGGAAAATGAGCCCTAACCTTAAAGCGAGTCTTCAATCTTGTGTTTTCAGCACTGAGCTCTGACTGTCATGATCTGTTCCTGAGAGGAGAACGAGCCAATGGAGTTTACACCGTCCAGCCTGCAGACTCGCTGCCCTTCGAGGTGTCCTGTGAAATGACATCAGGTACAAACAGAGCATTAAAATCTGATAGATCAGTCACCAGGTTAACAGACAACCAGCAACAATTAACAAGAAATAAACCACAAATGATGATCACAATCTGTAATTACAACATGATTATTGTTTATTGAAAACCAATAAAGTGAGTGACTCATTCAAAATGAAATGATCATCAAATCTATATAATTATCCTGGAACCTTCATAAACGCACACATGAATAAGATTTGTACTGTAATGTTAGATTTACTCTCATTTTACATGGTTTAAAATGTATATTTTACACACTTATTCAGTTTGAACATGTTTTCATATCTACTCTGTGTGTTCTCTGTTGAAAACAGAGGGTGGGTGGACAGTCATTCAGAGACGGCAGGACGGGTCAGTAGATTTCGACCAGCTGTGGGACGCGTATCAGAGTGGCTTTGGAAGCCTCGACGGTAAGAGCTCACATTCAGTTCTGAACTAATAAATGAACTCTGCATGTGACTCAGACTCACACTCCACGTTTAGCATGCAGCGTGAGTGCGCTGTGAATCATGGGAAACGATTAACTCCTAATGAGGATTGTGAACGTCAGATTAAGATTAGAGGATCATGTCACTCCTGACTGGACAGGTTTGGCTGGACACGCTGGGTTAAAGTCCTGCTCACTAATGGACTTTCAGGATTTCTTCACTCTGAGTGACTTAATCTTCTGGGATTGAATCAGATCATCGGGACTGACCAGCTGAAGGTGTTTGGAAAGGAAACACTGAGTTTAACCTTCACCTCTCTGACTTTTCTCCACAGGTGAGTTCTGGCTCGGCCTGGAAAAAATCTACCATGTGACCAAAGACAAAGACTACTTCCTCAAGATCCAAATGTCCGACTGGAGAGATGACCACCAGACCGTCAAGTACCGTTTCCGTTTGAACGGAGAGGAAAGTGGCTATTCCCTGCGCATCCTGGCACCCTCTGCTGGACACCTGGAAAGTGCCTTGTCCTCAGAGTCCTCCGGTCTGGCCTTCTCCACCCGGGACAAAGATAATGACCAGAAGAATGACCTTAACTGTGCCAAACATCTCTCTGGTAAGCCTTTATTTAATTACTTTATTTTTTATTTATGAATTTTTGTTTGTGCATCAACTACAGCATTTTTTGTTCTTCTACAGGCGGCTGGTGGTTCAGCAACTGTGGGCGATCCAACCTGAATGGCAGATACTTTATCACCGCTCCGCCGAAACAGCGGCACCAGAGGAAACAGGGAGTCTTCTGGAAAACCTGGCGTGGCCGCTACTATCCGCTCAAATCCACCGCCATGATGATCGCGCCTGCCGAAATTGAGAACAAGTGATAAGAAACATTGATTTTTTGTGCCTCAGACCTGTCGAGGCGCTTCTGGTGTCCACTTCACGCCACCTGTCTTGCCAAAAGAATGCATTGGTGCTTAAAGGCTTCTCACGATCTGTAATGACTGTCTTCCAGGTCTCTAATGTGTCTGTTAGAACACTAAGGTCTGAATATGACCGAAGCTCTGAGAAGTCTCAACACCTGAACTCAATCTAATCCTGGGCTTTGTGAAAACTGGCCTGCACTCGTTTATTCAGCCTCACTGAGCCTGAAGTCCAGCAGGTCCAGACGTGTTTTATGGGTGCAGGGCAGCGTCTGGATCAGCTGCGTGTCTGAACAGATCTGTAGGGAGGAGTTTTCTAAAGTGCGTCTCTGAAAGGAGATCTAACCCAAGCCACGCTTTCATGGGTCTGGCAAACGACAGCGGTAAACAAGATTGTTTACAAAATTCTCATCTCTGAACAATGGACCAAACAGACTGAGCCAGTAGAGTTCACTGCAAACGGCATGATTTAAAGGCATCATCCACAAAAACACTCACAGTATTAATTACAGATATTTTAAATATAGAATCCCTGTTGCAGTCTTGATGTAAAAGTATGTAATATAAGCAGATCTTCACTAGAATACAAGTTTATCAGAGACCAGATGGTTTTAATTCCTGTGGAGAGACATTTCTCAGTCACATTGACTGGACTTAATGTTTTACAGCTGTTTCCATTTTTCTTTCAAATTCTGAAATGGTGGTTGTTTTGTTGTTGTTGTTGTTCATGTGTAGAGATAATATTCATCTTTGTATTGCAGCTGTGTTCTTGGCCTTAAATGGCCGTGCTCTAATTATGCTTCTTTATGTCACAAGTTATTGTACAGTTTTGCTTTCTTCTGATTATAATTTATGTTTCAGAGATAAATCATTTTGTTATCATTTTTATATTTGGTCTTAAAATAGACCAATAAAGTATATTTTTTAAAATTCTTCTTTTTGTGTCTCTGAATGTGCTGTTTGCCAAAAGAATTCTTGATTCATGAAACATCAGCAGTGCATATTTAATATAAATGAACAGCTGGGAGTTCCTAAGATTTATTATTATAGTTAAGATCATGCCATCCTCTCTGTCTGTGCCTGAACCTGCACATGCCTCAAAGCCAAAGAGGGAAAATAGTTTCAATAGTTTCATAAAAACGTCTTCATAGATACATCAGTGTCATCATTTCCTCAGCGCTGAGTATCAGATTTTAGAGAAACAGTCGCTTTTCCTTTATTCACTTTTCACTTATAATAAAGACGAATAAACTTACACATGTATTTATCACACAGAGAGATAGACAGGCAGACAGACAAACAGAGAGGCAGATAGACAGAAAGAGACCTAGACAGAGAGATCAAAGAAACTAAACTGAGATTTGCAATTCTTAAGAGTTGAAATGAGAGGCCACACAATTTACTCGTTAGTGAGAGTTCTGGTCTGGACTCGTTAGTGAGAGTTCTGGTTTGGACTCGTTAGTGAGAGTTCTGTTCTGGACTCGTTAGTGAGAATTCTGGTCTGGACTCGTTAGTGAGAGTTCTGGTCTGGACTCGTTAGTGAGAGTTCTGGTTTGGACTCATTAGTGAGAGTTCTGTTCTGGACTCGTTAGTGAGAATTCTGGTCTGGACTCGTTAGTGAGAGTTCTGTTCTGGACTTGTTAGTGAGAGTTCTGTTCTGGACTCGTTAGTGAGAGTTCGGTTTGGACTCGTTAGTGAGAGTTCTGGTCTGGACTCGTCAGTGAGAGTTCTGTTCTGGACTCGTTAGTGAGAGTTCTGTTCTGGACTCGTTAGTGAGAGTTCGGTTTGGACTCGTTAGTGAGAGTTCTGGTCTGGACTCGTTAGTGAGAGTTTGGTTTGGACTCGTTAGTGAGAGTTCTGTTCTGGACTCGTTAGTGAGAGTTCTGGTCTGGACTCGTTAGTGAGAATTCTGGTCTGGACTCGTTAGTGAGAGTTCTGGTCTGGACTCGTTAGTGAGAGTTCTGGTCTGGACTCGTTAGTGAGAGTTCTGTTCTGGACTCGTTAGTGAGAGTTCGGTTTGGACTCGTTAGTGAGAGTTCTGGTCTGGACTCGTTAGTGAGAGTTCTGTTCTGGACTCGTTAGTGAGAGTTCTGTTCTGGACTCGTTAGTGAGAATTCTGGTCTGGACTCGTTAGTGAGAATTCTGGTCTGGACTCGTTAGTGAGAGTTCTGTTCTGGACTCGTTAGTGAGAGTTCTGGTCTGGACTCGTTAGTGAGAGTTCTGTTCTGGACTCGTTAGTGAGAGTTCTGGTCTGGACTCGTTAGTGAGAGTTCTGTTCTGGACTCGTTAGTGAGAATTCTGGTCTGGACTCGTTAGTGAGAGTTCTGTTCTGGACTCGTTAGTGAGAGTTCTGGTCTGGACTCGTTAGTGAGAGTTCTGGTCTGGACTCGTTACTGAGTCTCTCAGAGCTGCTCTGAGTTTGTAGATTAAAATCTTCTGTGTCTTTCAAGTTGAAGACAAAGTTCTGGCAGACAAACTCAAACACACGTGTGTTTCCCTGATTGGCTTACACAGCTTACACACACTGCATCCATCACTGTCCATCAGCATCCAGTCCAGCCGATCTTTCTCACCTTCAGGAAATCTGATTACTCGCCTAGCGTCTACCTCACCGCCCTCCTCACTCAGATCTCTCTGATCTCTGTTTAACCTAGTCTGAGAAATAAATTATGAACAACCAACACACAAGATCTGTGTGTGTGGAGAGTGTGGTGTGTGTGTGTGATTGATGCGAATGTGTGTGACTGTTGTGTGTATTGTGTAATGTGATTTTTGATGTGTGTGATATGTGATGAGTGTGATGTGTAATGTGTGATATTTGGTGTGCAGGATGTGTGTGTTGTGTATGTAATGTGTGTGATGTGTGATGTATGTGTGTCATTTGTTGTATTTGATGTGTGTGTGATGTGTTGAGAGTGCGATGTGTGTGTGTGTGTGTGTGTGTGTGTGTGTGTGTGTGTGTGTGTGTGTGTGTGTGTGCTTCAGCAGAACAAGACATTCTGGACAATTGTACACTTCCAACTTCATGGGAACAGTTTGATGCGTCAGTTAGATGTTTATATTATCACTCACCTTATCACAGCACTGCATGACACATTCTGTTTGATGCAAATTAAATAAATAAATACATAAATAAATAAACAAAGGCAAGTCATTTGTGTAACATCAGTGGTCGTCTCACAGACACGCTGCTGGATTCTATTAAATTGATCACTTTAAATCTGAAATTATGATGTATAACTGTGAAATGAATGTCTAAAATTATAAAAAGAATCTGTGTTTAAAGTAAAAGAATGAAATGAAACAACATATTTTTATTTTGCATCCACAAATATACATTTTATCTGTAAACAATTGCAAGTTACTTTACTTTAAACTGATTGTAAAATGAAAATTATTTTTTGCTAGAGTTGCTTTAGTGAGGGCAACATACTTTTACAGGGTCAAAGCGCCCCCTTGTGTACAACCAACTTATTGCAATTACATTGCTAGAGTTTTGCTTTGTGTCTTTTTTTTATTATTTTGTTCAGTAGTGGTCATCATGACTCTCGCCTGCTGATTGCTGGAACCTTCTGGGAACCTGGAAAACTGGACCCCCTGTTTGAGAGCTCAACCCCCAACCCCCTCACCCCCCAGCAGCAGAGCCTCCAGCTTTCAGTGTAAAATTCCCCTTTTCTTTAAAAAAATCTTTTCTGATTTGTAACTTTACTGTGTTGACTCTTTGGTTTTACACCTCTTACGTCGAGGTTGTAACAACATAAAAGGTTTGGAATTAAACTGTAAAACACACAAATATTAGATGGCTAAAAATGACAGAAATTCTAATTAGTTACTTATAACAGCTGAAAAGTAACATTAATACTAACACTACTGCTACTATTACTACTACTACCAATAATAATAATAATAATAATAATAATAATAATAATAATAAAAGTAATACATTATAGTTATGTAGCACTCTTTCATGGTAACATCATCTCAAGATGCATCAGAAAATAAAATAAAGATTATACAACAAACATTAAACATACTTAATTAGAAAACATGAATAAAAAAAATAAAATAGTAAAATTAAACAAAATACAAATAAAATACTACAAAAAATAACGAGTTAAATAATAAACACATGTCCATAAAAGAGAAATCTTCCTAAAAAAGCACAGAAACCCACAGAACACAAAATAGAACATGCATGGAACCTCCAGCAGGTTAGACCCAGACCTGGAACTGTAGCGTGAATCTGAGGAAGAAGGAGATCCTGGAGCTTAAACACTAAACATTTACACACTAAACACTTATTAACCTACAGTAAGATTTTAAAGTGAGTAGCTGCTGCGAGACTCTGAGTGATAAATTACAGGTCTCGGTTCTGAACACACTGTAATCTCTGAACACTCTGAACACTGTCCAGCCAAACTGGAATTACAGTAATCTGACCAGCAGAATCAGCCGAGATTTCATACGTGGCAGAAAGAGGTTTTAGAAATACGAGTAATACAGGACTCAGTAGTGGACAGTCCACTTTACTCAGATTTTATTTCGCATAACGGCCGCGATATCCCATGAGATTTTACATTAATATTGTGTCGTGTCAACATGAATCACCTCGCATTTCATGCTGTTCAGTGTTTAGAACTTTCTAGACGTCCAGTCTTGTGTGTCCTGCAGGCAGCCAGAGATAAAGCTGTGAATCTGCATTACAAATCAGTTTTGTCAGCAAAAAGATGTAAAGATCTCATGTTTGTGAAAAAAAATGACCCATAGGAAACATATAAACAAGAAACAGAACAGGGCCCAATACTGACCCTGGGGTACACCTAAAGTAATAGCACTAAAAGGTGCTGAATGTCCACCCAAAATATACATTCCTTATGCATGACCCTGTTTTGTACAGTGGCTGAAATCTCTGTGTCCTGCATGCAAAGAATGACACAGTCAGCAGTTCTGAAAGCTGCAATCAAGCACAGTAAAATGAGCAGGAGGAGAACAAGAATCAGCTGCAAGAGATCATTTCTACCTTAACAAGCTCTGTGAAACATGTAATATCCAGACTGCAAATCTTCGTGTAGCTGCATTCCATGTCTGCACATTCATTGTTTGCATATATCATTCATTATACATTACATATTTTAATACATAATATTGTTTTGTAATGTTATATTAATGTAACATTATGTAAATAGTATTTCCTAAAACATTATTAATTACTTGTCATTGAGGCTGACAGCAGTTTATTCTCTGTTACTTTTTTTTCTCTAAAACTTCAGAATCACCACCTAAAGTCAAATGACTACATCAGTGTTTATTATCAAATAAAAACACAGTAACAGTGACATTCTGATTGGCTCTTGGGGGATGTTTGAATTTTGGAACAAATAAACATCAACAAACAAATAATGCTCAGTTAAATCATCCTGGAAAGATCAATTAGATCCTCAACCAGCAGATCTTATTTAAACAGGTACAGCATTTTTTTTCAGCCTGTGGGCTGCGGCCCCCCAGTGGGCTGCGGCGGTACTGCTACTTTTTTTAACTGCAAAAATTAGTAACAATATAGACACTTAACCATGTTTATACTGAGCTCATTGGCTGTTCTGGCAGAAGGTTCCTGACTTCGATTTATATTTTCAGAGCAAGAAAAACAGAAACAAAGAAAATACAGCAGCTATGAGCTTCACCTGCATCAGAACGGAGCCTGAGTAACTGCGGTTCTGCGCTGTATTTTCAGAGTCTTTACAAACAAAACTTTAAAACTCAGCAGTTTACACCAGAACTCAGACCAAACACAGTGAATATGAATCTAAATACAGTGAATATTAAATTCATACTCACTGTTCATATTCACTTTTTTAGATTCATGTTCGTGTGTTTAGGTTAATGTTTGCTGTTTTTAGATTTATACCCATATGGAAAAATATATAGACATATATTCTTATAAAATTAAATTATATTTCAAATGCACTGCAATCCAACTAGCCAAAATCCTGTCTGATGCTCTTCACTGTCTGATACCTTTAGAAATGAGTTTGTGTTCCAGTATCTTCATTTTAAATCTGATCAGATGATCCTTTATCAAGACAGAAGTGAGTGTTGTGGGTATTGATACTCTGTGAAAATGCAGTTATGATCTGATATCTTGTTTATGTGAAATACATTGTTTGTGATATGTTTTTTTTATATGGGTAAATATGTCATTTAAGATTTGATTGTGCAGATTTATCAGGTGTGAAACCATTAAAGAGCAGAAAACCACAGAAAGAGTAACTGAACGATGATCAAAATTTATGACATCAATCATCAATTTACATCACTTACAATCATGACATCTAGAGTCCGTCTGTGCTGACATGCTGTGAGAGTGGAATACAGCACAATTAATGAAACATAATTAAAATTAATTCTGCTTTTCAGTTGATCAGAAGGAAAGACTTCTGTCTCTATGGTAACGACCCCAAGACCCTGAGTTCACACACCTCCAAAATCACAACATCGGGAATGTTACAACACGCGTGAAATGCTAACAGTGTCACTGTGAACGTTCTGATGAACGTTTCTTGACGCCATTTGTTCGTTCCACACTATCATCGCCTCCACCTGCTCAGAACCCACCGTTCTCCAGATGGTGTTTCAGTGAAGATGGATATGATGTATTTGTTTATTTAATTAGTAATTGTCTATGTAAATAAGTAATAAATGCAGTGAAACACATCTTTAAGTTGTTTTTTTTTCATTTTTATAATTTGTTTGCATGTAAATTTAAAGTGGTGCATTTTGTTTGTATTTTCAGACTAAAGGTGGCGCTGTTGTTTTGTGGAAACTGTTTTAAGCTGTGAGGAACTTTGTGCCAAGCCTGTAACTTCAGGTTCTCCTCCAGCATTCCTTCCTCAGCCCTTAAAGCACAGCACTAATCCCGGTGCTGTATTTTTAACTGAGGTCAGAAAGAACAGCAATGAGATTAGACAGTGGGGGGGTGGGGGGTTAAATCCTCCATCATGCCTCTGATCTGCTCTCTGGACCAAATGCAGTCACTTTTGCTTTATCTCCTGTGGAACGACTGCTGATGTTCTCTAACTGGGAGCCTCAAATCTGCTTCTTTTCTTTTGGCTATAATCTAATTTTCCGCTCGAATTGAACATGGGACAAATTTTACAGGAGCACTTTCAGACTCGGAGAGCTTTTTTCTGATTAGCGGGAATTAGTGGATGGACATTTTAAGCCACTTCCACCTTCTCACTGTGGAAGTGCAATAATGAACCAACCGAGGAGACAATTAAAAAAGCTGAAAAAGAGGCGCTCGAGCCTTTTCGCCAGTCTGAAACTCAACGACAGCTTCTCACAGAGCATAGATGAAAAGGACAGTGCATTTCCTTTCTCACAGGACAGCTTGGTTAAACCTTGGACATCGATGGACAACCTGGACAGTCCAGCACCCAAAGCAGACGACTCCAAAATTAAAAATAAAGAGAAGAAAGGTAACGACAAAGAAGCACAGAGGGTTCCACACAGACACTCCAGTATGATAAACCTGAACGTAGGCGGAAAAGTCTTCAATCTTCCCAAACATCTGGCTATCAAATATCCCAAATCCAGAATAGGCTCTTTAGCCCTCTGCACAGATCCCGTCAAACAGCTAACGCTCTGCGACGATTACTGCGTCATCACTAACGAGTTTTTCTTTGATCGAGATCCTACGTTTTTCCACTACATCTTCCACTTTTACTACAGCAATGTGCTCTGGGTCATGGAGAGCCTGTGCCCCATCAACTTTGAAGAGGAGATGAAGTTTTGGGGTTTACACTTGCGGGACACGCCTCGCTGCTGCCGAATTCTCTACGAGGAAAAAGCCGACGAAATTCGAGACCAGCTGAAGGTCAACAGGGAACTCATGGCTGAAATTGAGCCCATTCACAACGAAGAGGGCTTCAAGACCATGTTTTTGGGCGGATTTCGGAAGACCCTCTGGGATCTGATGGAAAACCCGTATTCCTCAGTGGCTGCCAAAGCTTTCGCTGTTTTTTCCAGCCTCTTCGTCCTCATCTCCATTGTGGCCATGACTCTGAACACAGTGGGTGAACTGAAAAATTATAAAATGTACGGAAGGACGTACATGGAGTACATAGAGATCGTCTCGATACTCTTCTTCACTTTTGAATATTTCCTTCGTCTGCTGACCACTTGTGACGTAAAGCATTTCCTGAAAAGCGCCCTGAACTTCGTAGACTTGGTGGCGGTCATGCCTTATTTCATACAGCTGATGTTTGAGACTTTCGCTGACCAGGAAGACCTCAACGTTCAGGACGACCTCAAGGCGATGGCGAGAGTGAGCAAGGTCAGCAAAGTGCTAAAAGTGGTCAAACTGATGAGAATTTTTCGCATTCTTAAATTAGCAAGACACTCCACGGGAATGCGAGCGTTCGGCTTCACGCTGCGTCAGTGCTTCGAGCAGGTCTGCTGTTTATTCCTCTTCATCATCATGGGCATCTTCACCTTCTCCGCTCTGATGTACTCCGTTGAGCAGGACGTGGAGGGATCGCCGTTCAGCAGCATTCCTGACACCTGGTGGTGGGCTGCAGTGAGTGTAAACCACACACACACACACACATGCACACACACACATGCACACACACACACACACACACACACACACACGGTCCTTCAGGCTCATTTAAGTATCACATCATTATGTTTTCATTTCACTGCCTGCTCCACTTGTTTATTTATTTATTTATTTATTTATTTTATTTATTTATTTTTTTTTAATTTACTCTACTGTTTGTGTACAGTTTTCAATTTTCAGCTGGGTATTTATTGATTTTTGTGGCTCTTTTTGTCCCCACTAGTTTTGCATATTAGTGTTTATTCTCTAACAGCTGTGTTTAATCTACTATAATCTCTTTAATAACTTGTCTGAAATCATTTGGGTTAAAATGTTAGGAAATGTTTAATCATAAAGTGGGCACAACCAACAGGCTCTAGGCTCTAATTCCTTGTTTTCCGCAGGTGAGCATCTCCACTGTGGGTTATGGAGACGTGGTGCCCATCTCGTATTCCGGGCGAGTGGTAGCGTTCGGCTGCATTTCGTTTGGAATTATTCTGAACGGGATGCCGATCTCAATCCTCTTCAACAAATTCTCTGACTACTACGCCAAGCTGAAAGCTCAGGAGTACACAAACACCAAAGTGCAGCGCAGTCTGCAGCTCAGGAAACGTCTAAGGAGAAAATTTGAGACATGCTTTGAACCCCCCGACGAAGAGCCCACCGAGGAAATTCACCAAAACCCACAAAATCACCGCTGAACGTCCAAGCTGAGGATGAAACGCCTGAAATTAATACATGAACAACCAGTTAATGAAAGAATGCTTTGATCAGTCCAGCTCAGTGTGATTTAGATAGAACTGAGACGGACAGACAGACGGACTTTATCTGGACACTCTTTTCACTCACAGCCCGTTTAACATTTGGAGCCTGTGAGACGTTAACGGAGCGCTGAAGGTGCAGATAAAGGATAAAGGAAGTTAAGCAATCAGCTTTAAGTCAGCCTTCAAATAGCGCAGATTAGCAGGGCGGCTAACTGTCCTGATGCTTCTGTTTATAGCTGTGAGGAGTCACTCGAGATCAACTGCTGTAAAACATTCAGTAAATTATGAAAAAGATTAAATAAAAAACTTTATTGTCAGACTTTGAGTTCTTCAGAGGGAGCATTACTGATTTTATTTTAACTAATATTTTCAGGTTATAAGTGATCATATTATCTATCCTGTCATTTAAATCAGAAGAGAAAAGCTGTGGAGATTTTAGCACTTAATATGAAAACTGTTCATTATAAATTATAAATTAGACGATTACCTGAACTTAAACTGGATGTTTTCAACACACACCCACACTCACACACACACACACTCACACACACACTACACACTACACACACACACACTTACACTCACACACACACACTCACACACACACACACTCACACACACACTACACACTACACACACACACACTTACACTCACACACACACACACAGACACACACACACTCACACACACACACACTCACACACACACTACACACTACACACACACACACTTACACTCACACACACACACACTCACACACACACTACACACTACACACACACACACTTACACTCACACACACACACTCACACACACACTACACACACACACACTTACACTCACACACACACACTCACACACACACACACTCACACACACACACACTCACACACACTACACACTACACACACACACACTTACACTCACACACACACACACTCACACACACACTACACACTACACACACACACACTTACACTCACACACACACACTCACACACACACACACTCACACACACACTACACACTACACACACACACACACTTACACTCACACACACACACACAGACACACACTCACACACACACTACACACTACACACACACACACTTACACTCACACACACACACACTCACACACCCACACTCACACACACACACTCACACACACACTACACACTACACACACACACACACTCACACACACACACACTCACACACACACTACACACTACACACACACACACACTCACACACACACACACTCACACACACACTACACACTACACACACACACACACTCACACACACACACTCACACACACACACACACTCACACACACACTACACACTACACACACACACACTTACACTCACACACACACACACACACGCACACACACACACACTTACACTCACACACACTCACACACACACTACACACACACACACTTACACTCACACACACACACACACACACACTAACACTCACACACACACACACACACACTACACACTACACACACACACACTTACACTCACACACACACACTCACACACACACTACACACACACACACTTACACTCACACACACACACACACACACACACACATGCTATATACACACTATACACACACCACATACACTACACATCTATGGTGAGCTCAGGTAGCTGATGTTCTACGGTGAGTAGCTGATGTTCTATGGTGAGTAGTTGAGGTTCTATGGTGAGTAGATAATGTTCTATGGTGAGTGGTTGATGTTCTATGGTGAGTAGATAATGTTCTATGATGAGTAGATGATGTTCTATGGTGAGTAGCTGAAGTTCTATGGTGAGTAAATGATGTTCTATGGTGTGCAGTTGATGTTCTATGGTGAGTAAGTGATGTTCTATGGTGAGTAGCTGATGTTCTACGGTGAGTAGCTGATGTTCTATGGTGAGTAGTTGAGGTTCTATGGTGAGTAGATAATGAGCCACAAACACAGTTTACAACACACACACACACACAAAACACACGCACACGCACACACACACACACATGCTATATACACACTATACACACACAAACCACACATGCTACACACACAGTAAACACACACACACACACACACACCACATACACTACACAGACACGAAACACACCAAACACACACACATCTATGGTGAGCTGGGGTAGCTGAAGTTCTATGGTGAGTAGCCGATGTTCTATGATGAGTAGCTGATGTTCTATGGTGAGTAGCTGACGTTCTATGGTGAGTAGCTGATGTTCTATGGTGAGTAGCTGATGTTCTATGATGAGTAGCTGATGTTCTATGGTGAGTAGCTGATGTTCTATGATGAGTAGCTGATGTTCTATGGTGAGTAGCTGATGTTCTATGGTGAGTAGTTGATGTTCTATGGTGAGTAGTTGACTAGACTGGACCTCCACTGGCGGAATACCTCAGTCCTGGTGGCGTTGATTGATGGCCCCAGTGTGCTGAAGGCCTTCACCGCTGTGGTCAGGATGGTTGCAGGTCTTCTGGGATGTGAGCCACAAACACAGTCATCAGCGTCCTGCAGATCAAGGACCTGCGCTGCTGAGACCTTGGCTGGAGTCTCCGGATACTTAAAAGGGTTCCACGTAGCCTGAAGTCCGGAGTGATCCAGCTCACCACGGAGAAGCTCTGAGACACAAAACAGGAAGATGTTAAAGAGTTCA
The DNA here is from genome assembly GCF_904425465.1 of Colossoma macropomum. Classification (NCBI taxonomy): domain Eukaryota; kingdom Metazoa; phylum Chordata; class Actinopteri; order Characiformes; family Serrasalmidae; genus Colossoma; species Colossoma macropomum. Next base: position 33,991,099 of record NW_023494807.1, read on the forward strand.
GCTGCCAACACACATTGACCTCACCTGCTGGGACATTAAAGGGCACTGCCCCACCCCCTCCCCCCCCAAAGGTCACACAGACCACCATCACACCATGCAACTGTGACAGGATGTGCACAGGTTTCCCTGAGCACTCACACACCATACACACACCACACACACTATACCAACACACTAAACACACACAAACAATACATGCACACACTATACACACACTATACACACACAATACACACACACACAATACACACACTGTACACACACAATACACACACACAATACACACACTGTACACACACTAAACACACACAAACAATACATGCACACACTATACACACACAATACACACACTGTACACACACAAACAATACATGCACACACTATACACACACTATATACACACACTACACACACAAACAATACATGCAAACACTATACACACACTATACACACACAATACACACACTGTACACACACAAACAATACATGCACACACTATACACACACAATAAACACACAATACACACACTGTACACACACAAACAATACATGCACACAATATACACACACTATACACACACTATACACACACTGTACACACACACTATACCAACACACTAAACACACCCAAACAATACATGCACACAATATACACACACTATACACACACATTATATACATACACTATGCACACAACATACACACACATTATATGCACACACCATACACACATTACACACTATACCAACACACAATACATGCACTCACTATACACATCATACACACACACTCTACACACACACCATATACACATCATGCACACACACTCTACACACACACCATACTCACTACACATACACTAAACAAACACACTATGCACATGCACTACACACACACATCATACCAACACACTATACACACACATACATACACACTATGCAAAGACACACACACACACACAATATATACTCACACACTAGGGCAGGTTCATTTATACAGCACCTTCCATTCACTGCAGTCATTCACAGTGTTTTACAAATGAGAAAACACAGAGTCAGAAAATACAGAGTTGTTTACAAAGTAAAGGAGAAAAGAAAAATGTAATGGAATATGATGGAGAATATTAAAGTATGATTTAAACAACAAAACCTAAAAGAGAAAAATCATTACATTAAAAATCAAATTACAATTAAATTAGGACAATTAAAAATCAAATTAAAATTGAAGCTGAAATGATGATAATAGAGCGGTGTTAGAGGAGAGAAGAGCAGTAGAGCTAACAGTGTTTAAACTGAGCTGAAAGCTGCTCTGCTCTGCTCTGTCCAGTGTTGGGGCTCTTCTAATGCTCTCTGTCCACTGGGTCCATTTAAGAGCAGCATAGTATCTAAATGCTGCTTCTCCATGTTTAGTCTTCACCTTCAGCAGGACTGACTGACCAGTTCCTAATGATCTGAGAGTTCTGCTCGGCTCATATCGCTGCAGCAGATCAGATAAATACGCTGCTCCTGACCAATAAGACATTTATAGAGCAGTAACAGCACCTTTGTTTGGGGAGAGAGCCAAGTAGATCTATCATCTCCATAGCTGTGGTAGGATCTCTCATTGTCCTGTAGTATTTGGCCAAGAGGCAGCATGTGGTCCAAGAACTGAACCC
>NW_023494807.1:34002752-34030252 GCF_904425465.1 Colossoma macropomum
CAGGTTTAGTATCGTTAGTTCACTCTGGTGCTCCTCTCATCTCCCTTCTGTAGATTCGTCACACTTTAGAAGGATGTAATGTTGGCTTTTCAAAATAACGAGTGTGATTTTGTGGTGTGATTCTTTCTTAAAGAGATCATCAGCACTTAAATGGTGAGATTTCCAGTGATGTGGTGATGCTCACAAGCTCTGTTCCTGAGGAAAGCCTGTGTTTATAATGCCCCCCCCCCAACACACACACACACACAGCTGGCCATCGAGGGGAGATGTACCATAAAATCATAATTTAAACAAACAGATAAACTCCAGAAAGCATTACTGAGCACTGCTGAGCTGCAAGAGCAATTAAGTTCCATCTTTGAGATAAGAACTTGAGCAGCACAGAGGAGCTGAGGAACAGCAACAGGAAAGCAATTCATGGAAGTTGAGCAGCTGGGAAAACTGTGCTGGATTATTTCTAAAGAAGAGCCAAACACACTTCTACTCCAGCAGCCTTTACACTTCACACACTACCAGCACTGCAATCTACAGAAATTACCCCACACACTGGCTTAAAGCTGAGACCACCCACAAACCACTTTAGCTGTTCTTTATAACTGCAGGCCCCAGCCGGCTGCTGAGAGGAGCAAGGAGCTCTGTGATTAAGCTGGTGAGGTTTGCATTGGAGTTCTTTCTGCAGAGTTCTTTATCATGGCGGGGTGCTAACATTACCACCAGGGGCAGCAGTGCTCAGAACACTGAAACATATTTCATACAGAAAGAGGAAATCAGCAGGAGCAGAGAATTACAGGCAGGATTCAGACACAGAGATCATCTCACTGGAACTGCTGAAGATCTGGAAGCTTTGTACATGAGGTGCTTTGTGTAGTTGAAGGTGGTCGATTTTGTAGGAAGTGTAAAACTGTGTGTGTGTGTGTGTGTGTGTGTGTGTGTGTGTGTGTGTGTGTGTGTGCTTGCTTCTGTTCTCAGCTCTGAAACAGTTCTGTGGTTCTGGATGACCTTCAGAATGAGCTCAGCAGAGTTCACTCACACTCAGAGAGGAGCAGGTTAAAGTGATTGATTGTGTGTGTGTGTGTGTGGGGGGGGTGTTCCGGACTCTGCTTCACATCTAAATGACAGAAATGTCCGGAGATGATGGTGGAATTGTAAAGTAGGGGGGGTTTAAGTGGATTTGGTTTCCATGGTGACTGGAGCCAATGAGGAAGCTCTAATTACAGCAGAGTGACAGAGAGAGAGTTTAATATACAGAGAGAGAGAGAGAGAGAGAGAGAGAGAGAGAGAGAGGAGAGAGAGAGAGAGTTTATTTACAGAGAGTCTGTTTAATGTACATGTGTGTGTGTTTGAGTTTTTGTGTGTATTAATGTGAGTATTAATGTGTGTACAGTCTCTGCTGCACCTTTGTGTGCGGTTGGGGTTTGTGTGTATGCATTAATCTGTGTGTGTGTGTGTGTGTGTATGTGTGTGTGTGTAGAGTCTCTGCTGCACCTCTGTGTGCGGTTGGGGTTTGTGTGTGTGTGTGAGTTCCTGCTGTGTCAGCCTGGTGCTCTGATGATGATAAATTCAGCCAATCAGACTGGAGACACGCCGCTACAGCTGGCCCAGCGGACCAAACAGCACGAGCTCATCAGCCTCCTCACCCAGTAGGAAGCTTTACGGTCTCTCTCTGATAGAGAACTCATACTATTACATTACATACTATTTACATCTGAATTATATATATATATATATATATATATATATAAATATAATTTATTATTTTTATCCTGTCTCCTCCTGCAGCCCCCCTAACCCTCTGACCACGCCTCTGGGCGGAGTCTCGCAGGTGTGGACGGGTCAGTCAGGCCTGCTGAGGTTCAGCCATACCTTCAGCGTGATGTCACTGTCTGTGTGTGTGTCCTCCGCTCACATCCTCCACTCAGCTGTCCAGCTGCTGACCGAGTGTGTGTCCGACTGTACACTCACACATACGGTGAGATACACATGCACACACACACACACACACACACACACACACACACTCGCACACACACGCATGGTGAGATACACACACTCACACAGACAAACTCACACATGGTTATATATACACACAGTAGTGTTTATTACAGAATAAAGAAAGATAAACTGTCTTCTGTATTGTTTGATATTTGATCTGATCATTTTTATTCTTATACAATTTTAGTCACTAATCACAATAAATCTGTGTGCGTGCGTATATCTGTGTGTGTGTGTGTGTGTGTGTGTGTGTGTGTGTGTGTGTGTGTGTATGTGTGTGTGTGTGTGTGTGTGTGTGTGTGTGTGTCAGATTAAAGAGCTCTGTGTCGGGAGCAGAGCAGGAAATAGAGAATCTGTATCAACATTTTCAGGTTTGTGCTTCACATTCAGATTAATTTGTCTGGAATGTAACTGTTACAGCAGATTATCTCAGCACATTCATTTACATATATTTATTTACATATTAATATCACTTTGATATAGATGAACCACAATCAAGAGAATCACCACATGCTGTTGTTCCGTACAGTGTGAGTGCAATTATGATTATTCTGGTGTTTGTGTTTTCATCACCACCATCATCACCATCTCCATCATCATCATCACCATCAACATCATCATCATCATCATCATCACCATTATCTTCATCATCTCCACCATCATCTTCGTCATCTCCTTCATCAACTCCATCATCATCATAATCTTCATCTCCATCATCACCATCACCATCACCATCTCCATCATCACCATCTCCATCATCATCACCATCATCTTCATCATCATCTCCATCATCATCTCCATCGTCATCTCCATCATCATCATCATCATCATCTATCATCACCATCTCTATCATCATCATCATCATCGTCTTCGTCATCACCATCTCCATCATCATCCCCATTATCACCATCTCAATCATCATGATGATCATAATCATGATCATCATCATCTTCATTATCATCACAATCAATGTCATCATCATTTTCACCATCATCTTCACCATCATCATCACCATCATCATCATCTCCATGATTATCTTCACCATCATCACCATCTCAATCTCCATCACCATCATCATCATCATCATCATCATCATCATCTCCTTCACCATCATTATCATTACAATCCCTCAATATGATCAGCATCATCACCATCTCAATCGTCATGATCATCTTCATGATCATCATCATTAGCATCATCATCATCATCATCATCATCATCTTCACCATCAACATCACCATCAACATCATCATGATCATCATCACCATCATCATCTTCACCATCTCCATCATCTTCATCATAATCATCTCCATCATCATCTTCACCATCTCCATCTCCATCATCTCCATCTCCATCATCTCCTTCACCATCAAAATCATTACAAACACTCACCATCATCATCACCATCTTAGTCATCATGATCATCATGATCATCATCAGCGATGATGATGGTGGCGGTGGTGGTGAATGTGACAGTGATGATGATGATGATGATGATGAGTGTGACAGTGATGATGATGATGGTGGTGGTGGTGAATGTGACAGTAATGATGATGATGATGATGATGATGAGTGTAACAGTGATGATGATGATGGTGGTGGTGGTGAATGTGACAGTGATGATGATGATGATGAGTGTAACAGTGATGATGATGATGGTGGTGGTGGTGAATGTGACAGTGATGATGATGATGATGATGATGATGATGATGTTGATGATGATGGTTTGTGTTTGTGATGAAAATGCAGAGAATGTGATGAATGATGTTCTATCAGACAAAGTGAGCTGTAGAACTTTCTTGCTAAGGGCAACATTTCTATTATTATTATTATTATTATTATTATTATTATTATTGTTGTTGTAATTTGTTAATATTCATTATTGATGTCAATTTATGCTTTCAAAACCTGAGTTTAAGAGGTAAAAATGAATAATAATTACAGACCTTTTAACAATTACAACATTCTAATGGTAATGCTTTTCTTTTTTTCATCAGAAGTTCAGCAGTTCCAGTGATGATGATGATGATGATGGTGTTGGTGGTGATGATGATGATGAAGAACTATTATTACCCATAAACTCAGGAAAGTTTTGTCTTTACAGCTCTACAGTTTTGCTTTTTGCTGATACATTTCAGTTTCAGACATGAGAATCACACCTTTTAAACGTTTCATCATCTGCATCAAACACCTTCAGCTGAATTTTCTTTTAAGATTACACTTAAGTGTTTAAGGTTAAGTGTGTTGCACCAACGCCTCTCAGGCTATCAATGATCTATCACACTATCACACACCTTTACGTTTCCCCAGTGATCAATTTTCCCTTAAATAACCGCTCAGACGTGGCAGAAAGTTCCTCAGCTGTAATTTGAAGAGGAGAATTTAGAGAGAATCCCAAATAACAACGTCGCTCAGAATCTTCATGAAAACTGTGTAAGTGGGTTTTAAGAGGAAAATTCTGTCGGTTTTCTGCGGATCGTAAGTTCCGATAGTGAAAGAACGCTGATGTCAGTCACTGTAGTAAAGCATCAGCCACTGCAGTAAAGCATCACTCACTGCAGTAAAGCGTCCGTCACTGCAGTAAAGCGTCGGTCACTACCGTAAAGCGTCAGTCACTGCGGTAAAGCGCCAGTCACTGCTGTAAAGCGTGAGTCACTGCAGTAAAGCGTCAGCCACTGCTGTAAAGCGTCAGTCACTGCAGTAAAGCATCACTCACTGCAGTAAAGCATCAGTCACTGCGGTGAAGCGCCAGTCACTGCAGTAAAGCGTCGGTCACTACTGTAAAGCGTCAGTCACTGCCGTAAAGCGTGAGTCACTGCCGTAAAGCGTGAGTCACTGTGGTAAAGCATCACTCATTGCGGTGAAGCGTCAGTCACTGCAGTAAAGCGTCAGTCACTGTGGTAAAGCGTTAGTCACTACAGTAAAGCGTCAGTCACTGCGGTAAAGTGTCGGTCACTACGGTAAAGCATCAGTCACTGCAGTAAAGCTTCAGTCACTGCAGTAAAGCATCAGTCACTGCGGTAAACCATCAATCACTGCAGTTAAGCGTCCGTCACTGCGGTAAAGCGTCAGTCACTGCAGTAAAGTGTCAGTCACTGCGGTAAAGCGTCCGTCACTGCAGTAAAGCGTCAGTCACTGCAGTAAAGCGTCAGTCGCTGCGGTAAAGCGCCAGTCACTGCGGTAAAACAGCAGTCACTGCAGTAAAGCGTCAGTCACTGCGGTAAAGCGTCAGTCACTGCAGTAAAGCGCCAGTCACTGCGGTAAAGCGTCAGTCACTCCGGTAAAGCGTCCGTCACTGTGGTAAAGCGTCAGTCACTGCAGTAAAACGTCAGTCACTGCGGTAAAGCGTCAGTCACTGCAGTAAAGCGTCAGTCACTGCGGTAAAGCGTCCGTCACTGTGGTAAAGCGTCACTCACTGCAGTAAAACGTCACTCACTGCGGTAAAGCGTCAGTCACTGCAGTAAAGCGTCAGTCACGGCAGTAAAGCGTCAGTCACTGCGGTAAAGCGTCAGTCACTGCAGTAAAGCGTCAGTCACTGCGGTAAAGCGTCCGTCACTGTGGTAAAGCGTCACTCACTGCAGTAAAACGTCACTCACTGCGGTAAAGCGTCAGTCACTGCAGTAAAGCGTCAGTCACGGCAGTAAAGCGTCAGTCACTGCAGTAAAGCATCAATCACTGCAGTAAAGCGTCCGTCACTGTGGTAAAGCCCTCTGAGTTTTGCGTCACTGACAGAAACGTCTGAGCGGGTCACTCAGCTCCTGTAGAGAATCTTCTTCACTAAAGCAGATCTCATTCAGTTCAAACTGAAGGAAAACTGTAAGGTGTTTTGTGCACCGAGCACAGTGCTGTATATTTTACTGTATATTTAATTATTACAGGCGGATCAGAAAATCAGCTGAACTGCGTCGGTTCTCCTGCGTTTCTCAGCCAGAGTTTAGAAACAGAACTGAGAAGCAGACGTGAAGATGAGGTGAGCTGGAATTCAGGAGTTTCACAGAAAAATGCTGCTTGATGCATTTGTAACAATTCTGGCTATAACGAGGTTTTGGAAAGAATAGCTGATGCATAATTAAGTTATTTTTTTAATTTTTATTAATGATAATATACCACTGATATTTATCGTATGAGTATAGACCACTCACAACAAATGTCACAAAGAAAGAAAATGTATTATAGTCTATAATGCGTTTCGCAACAAAACAGTTATAAGATTAATACAATAAATTACAGAATATCTCAATGCAATCAAGAGAGGTTTATTAGCGTATATAGGTTAGTTTTATAATATTAATAGTTTTGTTTTAAAAGGATGTGTCAGTACAGTCGGCTTGATTCACAGTCGGGCTGTGAAAACGTTCTCTGCTGAAAAAAAGAGAATTTTATTAAAACCCCTGAATTTAAAAATATTAGAGTTTAATTTGAGGATTTTACTCATTTTCCTTCAGCAGCCTCACTTCAAACACAACTCATCTCCCAGCAGCCAATGGGCTCTACTGACCCACAATGCAACAGGTGAGTGAGTGTATGTTTATGAATACTGTGAGTGTGTGTAGTGTGTGTGTGTGTGAGGGGTGTGTGTTTAGTGAGCGTGAGTTTGTGTGTGTGTGTGGGGTGTGTGAGGGGTGTGTGTGTAGTGAGCGTGAGTTTGTGTGTGTGTGTGGGGTGTGTGAGGGGTGTGTGAGGGGTGTGTGTGTAGTGAGCGTGAGTTTGTGTGTGTGTGGAGGGGTGTGTGTAGTGTGTGTGGAGGGGTGTGTGAGGGGTGTGTGTGTAGTGAGCGTGAGTTTGTGTGTGTGTGTGAGGGGTGTGTGTGTGTAGTGTGAGTGTAGTGAGCGTGAGTTTGTGTGTGTGTGTGGAGGGGGTGTGTGTGTAGTGTGAGTGTAGTGAGCGTGAGTTTGTGTGTGTGTGAGGGGTGTGTGTGTGTAGTGTGAGTGTAGTGAGCGTGAGTTTGTGTGTGTGTGAGGGGTGTGTGTGTGTAGTGTGAGTGTAGTGAGCGTGAGTTTGTGTGTGTGTGAGGGGTGTGTGTGTGTAGTGTGAGTGTAGTGAGCGTGAGTTTGTGTGTGTGTGTGTGGAGGGGGTGTGTGTGTAGTGTGAGTGTAGTGAGCGTGAGTTTGTGTGTGTGTGTGTAGTGTGAGTGTAGTGAGCGTGAGTTTGTGTGTGTGTGAGGGGTGTGTGGGTGTAGTGTGAGTGTAGTGAGCGTGAGTTGTGTGTGTGTGTGTGTGGAGGGGGTGTGTGTGTAGTGTGAGTGTAGTGAGCGTGAGTTTGTGTGTGTGTGAGGGGTGTGTGTGTGTAGTGTGAGTGTAGTGAGCGTGAGTTTGTGTGTGTGTGTGTAGTGTGAGTGTAGTGAGTGTGAGTTTGTGTGTGTGTGTGTGTGTGTGGAGGGGGTGTGTGTGTAGTGTGAGTGTAGTGAAGGTGAGTTTGTGTGAGGGGTGTGTGTGTGTAGTGTGAGTGTAGTGAGTGTGAGTTTGTGTGTGTGTGTGGAGGGTGTGTGTGTGTAGTGTGAGTGTAGTGAGCGTGAGTTTGTGTGAGGGGTGTGTGTGTGTAGTGTGAGTGTAGTGAGCGTGAGTTTGTGTGTGTGTGTGTGTGTGTGTGTGTGTGTGTGTGTGTGTGTGTGTGTAGGTGTTGTGCGGTTTGTCTCTGTGGTTTAGGGTTTACAGATCAGAGTTTAGGTTTAGAGCTGTGTCTCTCAGACTCTCCACACTGTGATGTGTTTCTGTATCTGTTTTTTACATTTTAAACTGAATTTATTAAATTCTAAAGTCTAAAAACTGTCTTCACCAGATCCTGAAGACACAGAGACGGCCAGCGAAAGGTATGATCACTTTCTGTCTGACACGCACACGCACACACGCACACATGCACACACGCGCACACGCACACACACACACAAAAACTGAAACACGCACACGCACACACACACGCACACGCACGCACAAACTCACGCTCACTACACTCACACTACACACACACCCCCTCCACACACACAAACTCACGCTCACGCACGCACGCACACACGCACACGCACACACACACACGCACACACACGCACACACACACACACGCACACACGCACACGCACACAGAGAAATAATGAGGTTGTAATCTAATCTAAAGTGTTTCCTGTGACAGTAAGAAGAGCAGTGATGGAGAACCGACTGCAGAGGAAGAGAAAAATAAACTCATCTCTTCATCTGACACAGAAACGGAAAAGTGCCGGACTCCGAGCGTCCTGCAGAGACGAGCGGGCAGCAACACCAACATCCAGGTGAGTCGTACACACTCAGATCCAGACCTTCAGACATTCTCCTCTTCCTGTTTAGTGGAACAGAATTCAGAAAACTCTGAAAATTCAGAGAGAATTTGGAGAAATTTTATTGGATTTGATTTTGACACCTGCACCAAGAGAATTCCTTGTACCGCTGGTACTTGACAAATAAAGATTCAGATTTGGATTCAGAAAGAATTTGGAGAATTTGGAGAGATTCAGGGAATTCAGAAACGACAGGGATTCTAAGAGAGTTCAGAGGTTTCATGAATTCTCTGAATTCTCTAGGTAATCTTGTAGATTCAGAGAGTTCTGAAAAAATTCAGGGCAAATTTGGAGAGAATTAAGAGAATTCAAGGAGATTCAGAAATCTGAGAGATTTCAGATAAATGCTGACAGAATTCAGAGAATTCTTAGATTCAAGAGAATTCAGATAAAATTCAGCATGTACATCAGTGATTTTCCCGCCTCCATCTTATAACGTGCCAGAAAGACTCTGGTCAGAAAACAGGCATGGGTCAAATCCAGAAAAGACAGCCAGTACAAAAATATGAACATAACAGAAGGCAAACAATCCAAAAGGGTCAGGCAAAAAAGGCAGAGTCAAAGAAACAGGCAAAACAGTCATAAACAGGAATTACATGCACAACAGAACCCTCAGTACTTCTGTATACATACAATACCTCACGACTAGGCTACGCTAAAGCCCTGGCTTATAAACTAAACTACTATGGTCAAATGACAGACAACACAGGTGAACAGAATTAGTACTAACAGAATTAGAAGAAAGATCAGGAGTCACTTGGGTCATGTGATCTCCTAGAGGATTCTGGGAAATGGAGTCTGAGTGCGCCTCAGAGCCGGAGGGATGCGTGACACATCTCAGACTGTGAAGTGCACCTGTGTGACCGTTTGATTCGGCTCTGCTGGTTTTGTACAGGCAGCTGTGAAAAACCAAAGCACTCTTTTGATGCTTTACAGTCAGCTCTACATAAACGTAGACTCATATTTTTGCTGTAGTTTTGCTGTTCAAAATTTATATTTGCTCTTTTTAATCTTTGTTTTGTGTATAGTTCTCGGATGCACTGTAAACGAGGGTCACTCTCAGTGTAGTTTAAATGAAGGCTGATTGATTGATTTCAGATATAATCCAAAAAATTTAGAGAATTCAGTGACAATTCAAGGAATTTAGAGAAAATTAGGACAAAATATAGAGAATTCAGAGATTTTAGGTAAGTTGGGCAGAATTCAGAGAAATCAGAGACATGTATGAAAATTCCGAGGATTTGGAGAGAATCCAGTGAGAGAGTTCAGACAGAGTTCAGAGAGTGAGCGTAACTCCACCCTCACCTGCAGGCTGATCAGGAGCAGCACTCACCTGAGCATCTGCTTGGACAGGTGTGTGAAACACCTCACACAGAGAGGCTTCCTCAGGACTCAGGTGAGGACTCGTATTCACAACACCTGACTGTGTGTGTTTGAGTGTGCGTGTAATAATGTGTGTATTAGTGTCGTGTGTGTGTAGTAATAGTGTAGTGTGTATATGTGTGTATATTGTGTTCTCAGGTTTCTCTGAGTTTCGCTCTGACTCTGCGTCCGTGAGCTGGAGGGTGAGTTTTATAAACATATAGTATGTTTTATAATAAATATAATGAAATATATATTAGATATATATTAATTATACAATTGGTTCTCTTGTTGGTTTTACTGAACTCTAAGTTTATTTTTATTTATACATTTTTGCTTTTACCCAGAACCCTCAGCAGCTAAAGGCTTTCAACAACTGTCCTATCCTGCTGTGTGAGTGACCAATCGCACCGTTCTGTTCTAACCATGTGACTCAAAAGCAGCAGATGCAGGATCACATTATAAACATGCCCTGTTTACTTTTTATATGAATGTTTTATATTAATGTCAGTAACACGGTAAATTAGGCTTTAATTTGATTCTGAATAATTGATTTACCTGATTTACTGATTGGCAGGTCAGATATTAAAACTGTATATCATTGAGTTAAAAACAGAAACTAAATGTACATGTTACTTACATTAAATGTAAATGTAAGTAAGTTATGATCAGTGCTGCAGGTGAGCAGACAGGACGCATTTACTGAGTTAGAGGCTTTATTGAGAACAGGATGGATATGATGAGGATACAAAGATCTATAAACAATAAACACATAACAAAAAACTACAACAATCAGGATTAAACCATAAAAACAAACATACAGAGCTGTACATATATATATATATATATATATATATATAGTGAGTGTGTGTGTGTGTTTGTGTGTGTGTGTGTGTTTCAGATTCCTCGAGCCAGAGTTCTCCGGCTCTATTCGTCAGTCACAACAATACTGAGACTCGCAGGTATGTGCGTGTGAGTGTGCCTGTGTGTGTGGGTATGTGTACTGGGTAGTGTGTGTGTGGGTATGTGTACTGGGTAGCATGTGTGTGGGTATGTGTACTGGGTAGTGTGTGTGTGGGTATGTGTACTGGGTAGCGTGTGTGTGGGTATGTGTACTGGGTAGCGTGTGTGTGGGTATGTGTACTGGGTAGCGTGTGTGTGTTACAGCGTTTATCAGACGCTCTTATCCAGAGTGACTTATAAAAGTGCTTTGTTATCCACTCGGAGAACGTCTCCTAGCTAGAACTGCCTTTCAGCTCAGACTCGGCCAGAGCTGAAAATACAGAAAGATACAGATCAAACACAGCAGGAGTGCCTTACAGTACAGTTCAGAAAGCACTTAGATTAGTGCTCAGTTAAGAGCTGTACAGAGAGACAGTCTTCAGTCTGAGTTTGAAGACGAGAGAGCGATTCCTTCCACCACCTGGGCTCCAGGACAGAGAAGAGCCCTGATAGCCGAGCTGGACTTGAAGCTCGAAAGACCACTGCCATCAGGTCGGGAGGGGCTGGTCCAGTTTTGGCTTTGTAGACATCAGAGTTTTAATCTGATGCAGCCACAGGAAGTGAGTGAAGGGAGCGCAGCAGTGGAGTGACGTGACTGAACTTAGGAAGACTGAAGACGAGCCGTGCTGCTGCAGTCTGGGTTAGCTGGAGGTCCTGATGGTCCTCATAGGAAGACCAATCAGAAGTGAGTTGCAGTGGTCAAGCTTTGAGATGACCAAAGACTGAACAAGCACCTTGGTGGCCTCCTGTGAGAGAAAGGGTTCGATATTCATTATGCGTAAATATGATAAACATACAATAAAGATCGCTCAGTAGCTCTGTGACATTTACACTTTATTCACTATCAGCTCTGTGACATTTACACTTTATTCACTATCAGCTCTGTGACATTTACACTTTATTCACTATCAGCTCTGTAGCATTTACACTTTATTCACTATCAGCTCTGTAGCATTTACACTTTATTCACTATCAGCTCTGTAACATTTACATGTTATTCACTATCAGCTCTGTAGCATTTACACTTTATTCACTATCAGCTCTGTAGCATTTACACTTTATTCACTATCAGCTCTGTGGCATTTACACTTTATTCACTATCAGCTCTGTAGCATTTACACTTTATTCACTATCAGCTCTGTAGCATTCACACTTTATTCACTATCAGCTCTGTGACATTTACATGTTATTCACTATCAGCTCTGTAGCATTTACACTTTATTCACTATCAGCTCTGTAGCATTTACATGTTATTCACTATCAGCTCTGTAGCATTTACACTTTATTCACTATCAGCTCTGTAACATTTACACTTTATTCACTATCAGCTCTGTAACATTTACATGTTATTCACTATCAGCTCTGTAGCATTTACACTTTATTCACTATCAGCTCTGTAGCATTTAGACTTTATTCACTATCAGCTCTGTGGCATTTACACTTTATTCACTATCAGCTCTGTGACATTTACACTTTATTCACTATCAGCTCTGTGACATTTACACTTTATTCACTATCAGCTCTGTGGCATTTACACTTTATTCACTATCAGCTCTGTGACATTTACACTTTATTCACTATCAGCACTGTAACATTTACACTTTATTCACTATCAATCAGCTCTGTAACAGTTACACATGATTCACAAGCAGCTAACATCTGCACTTTATTTACAAATTGTAAAGTAACCCCATTACAGTTTGAGATAAGTAATTAGTCATTTGTGTGTGTGTGTGTGTGTGTGTGTGTGTGTGTGTGTAGAAGGCGCAGTAACAGTGAGGGGTGTGGTCATGAGGTCACTGTGAGGAAATCCTGGTCTGTGATTGGAGATTCCACTTCCCGCCCGTTGACCCAGAGCTCAGGTCAGGACAAAATACCATAAATTTGCTAATTATATACAAACATGAATCATATATCAGAGCGTTTATGTCTGTGTATAATAAACAGCCGCCCTGCTGCAGGTCTGATGATCACTGATCAGAATCTACTCTTATTCTTATTTTTACTCTAATCTTTATTGTATTGTATTTCTATTTTATTTGTCTCTTAGTTTAATCCTTGTTATTTGTCTGTGTTTGTCTGGTCTGTTCAGTGTGTTAATGTCATACATGTGTGACTCACTGAGACTCAGTGAGACTCACAGAGACTCACTGAGACTCACTCTGACTCACTGAGACTCACTGAGACTCACTCTGGCTCACTGAGACTCACTCTGACTCACTGAGACTCACTCTGACTCACTGAGACTCACTGAGACTCACTGAGAGACTCACTGCAGATCGTTGTTCCATTAAAGCAGACATTCTCCTGGTTCTGCTTGTTTAATCAGCTGTTCTCAGTTGATCAGGTTCTCCTGCTTGACTGGAATGAAGACCTGCAGCCATGTTGGTGCCCTATGGGTCAGTCTGGACTCCCCTGAAACAAGCAGACTCAGTGTTATGTAAGACGGAAAGTGACCACACTGACCTGCTCAGTGTCCAGAGCTGAGTCCTGTAGAAGCTGAATGGAGCAGTGTTGGTCATTTCCTGCTGAATCGTGTTAATGTTTGTAAGGTTGTTGTTAAGAGTGATTTTTTTTAACAATTCAAAATGTATGAATTCAGAGATTTTCTGTTTTTGTTGTCGTTCTCCAGCTCCTGCCCCGCTGGACTACACAGCAGAATCCTGGAGCGCTTTGGTGGACGCCGAGTTTCTGAACACGCTGGACAGAGGAGTGGTCAAGAGGCAGGAGGTTATCTATGGTCAGTTTTTACGTACTAAGCCAGACGTCTGCCTGTTCTCAGAGTGTGTGAGCCACGTTCTTTCACAGGAAAGGGCCGTTTGATTGACATGTAAAATGGCCAATCACAGGTCAGTGTTTCTGTGTGACGTGCAGGAGATTTTTAAAACGGAGCTACAACAAAAACACACCTGCACAAAACAACATAAAAATTCTGTACTGGTCAGCAAACACTGGAGGAAATCTCACTTACTGGCTTCTGGGAAAACTGATGATTAAAGTATAAAGTCGTATTTTTATGAATTCGCTGTGAATTTTTTTATTATACATTTTTTTTGTTAATCAGCACTGTTCGTTTGTTTACTGTTGTTATCATTGTGTTGTTGATCGGTTTCTGGATTTGCGAATGATGAATATTTCTGATAAATTAAATCTGTTGTAAGTAGTTTTGATTAAAAACGTTCTGATCGAGTGTTGCTCTCTCTTTATTGATATCGACCTTTGACCTGCAGAGCTGATGCAGACAGAGTTTCATCACGTGCAGACGCTGATGGTGATGGCGGAGGTCTTGAGGCGGGGCTTACTGGAGGAAGTGCAGCTGGAGGAGGACGTGATTGGTCAAATTTTCCCCAGTCTGGACGACCTCATCACGCTCCACAGAAACTTCCTAGCTGCTATGGAGACGAGGAGGTGGAGCTCCAGCTCTGCAGAGAACTGCATAAACTACAGAAACTACATCATTCAGCGAATCGGGGATGTTCTACTGCAGCAGGTGGGCGGGGCTTAAACACTCAGTAATGCACTTTAATTTTGAATATTCAATAGTTATTCATTTATTTAAAATAACACATTTTCTAAGAGTGTGTGTGTATGTTATGTGTGTGTGTGTATATATGATGTGCGTGTGTGTGTATATGATGTGTGTGTGTATATATGATGTGCGTGTGTGTGTATATGATGTGTGTGTGTATATATGGTGTGTGTGTGTGTGTATGCCCTATGCCCTGTGTGTGTATTGTGTGTATTGTCTGCATTGTGTGCGTTTCTATTGTGTGTGTGTGTAGTTCTGTGGGTGTGTAGGAGATCAGGTGATGGAGCTGTATGGAGATTTCTGCAGTAAACACTCCGACGCTCTCAGAATTTACAAACAGCTTCAGCAAAACAACCGGAAGCTGCAGCTGTTCATCAGAGTGAGTTAATCAACATCATTTCACTGAAGAATTAATAAAAGCTGTTTGGAGATAAACGTAGTGTAAATGTTTCAGTGTTTGTTTTAGATCACAAAGTAGAACCAACACCTGAAATATTATACTTACCTGACATCTACAGCATTATTAATCAATCTGTGAAAAAACCTCAGTGAATATGGGGGGATTCTCTCACTGTTTACTTTGGGGTTTTATTTGTAACAACATTTTAAACTAACCGCTCTGTGTTCAGGCTGCTGCTGGTAACTGAGCGGTGATGAAGCTGCTGTGTGTGTTTGTTTTCTGCAGCAGCAGAGCAGCAATTCTGTCATTAAGCGGAGAGAAATCCCAGAATTCCTGCTGCTGATCACTCAGAGGATCACTAAATACCCCGTCCTGCTGGAACGACTGCTGCACTGCACTGACGGTAACACACACACACACACTCAGTGTGCAGATGAGCGAGTGAACGCTACGACTCAAAAAGCAGACAGTAAAACTGCTCTTCACTCTTTAACTTCACTGTGACCCAAACACAGCCCTTTAGCCTCATTACAGTAACACTGAACAAACACACACACACACACACACACACACACACACACACTCCTTTGCACAATTCCCAAACTTTTCTTACAGTCTCAGCACAAAAACACAAACAGAGAGAAACCAGAATGAAAACAGAGATGGACAGAATGTCCACTGTGCTTCAGTGGAATGATATTAAACCCAGTGTGGAAAAATTAATATTCACAGTTGTTAGTTTGATGCTAACGTATCACTGAAAACCCCATAGACTGCAGATATTAGCACTGGTGCAGTGGTGGTAATTTATAGGATTAACAGGTAAAAAAAAAAACAGATTAGACTGCCTTGATACTTACAGGTTTGGTACAGAGGGAGAACCCAAGGTCAGTGTGCAGGAACCTGTTCTTATTACATACAAACAGGGTTGGAAGTGTAGTGTAAATGTGCTGAGAGGAAAAAAGCTGAACACAGTGAGAGTGAAGTCAGAGTGATTGAGGTGCTCCGGCTGAGTCAGGGATCGAAACTGCGAGTGGCATCACTGCGCCACATGCTGGTGATTGTGGACGCTGGCAGGTCCATCTATGAGGCCCTGATGTGAAAAGGCAGGTAATGACAAACAAAGGAGCGCCAACACAGCATGATTAAACAGAAGATATTTTTGTCAACGGGGCATCTAAAAAAGGACTGTAAATCAGAGTGTGATTGGTTGGTTCCTCTGTCACTTCCTAATTATGTTGCTAGTTAATCTAATGTGTGAAACCTTCAGTCCAGCTCCTTAAGTCCTAACCAATAGGAGAGCAGCTCAGCTGTATCTATCTGGATACCACAGAGAGAACCATCAGTTTTCAGCCGATTGTTATTTGTAACAGACAATCTGAATCTCAGGCTAATATGTTTTACTATCTTGTGTCTGTTAATGCTGTGGTTTGTCTGTAGAGGGCACTGTGGAGCAGCGTGACATTGCTGCGGCACTGGAGGGTCTGAGGGGGGTGTTAGCGGGGGTCGAGCTGCACGTGTCTAAGGTCCAGCGGGCGCAGAAGCTGGATGACATCATTGGCCGGCTGGACCCGAAGAGCTGCACTCGACTGAAGAGCGGAGAAATCTACAGCAAACACACACTCACACACACCACACACACACTCACACACTCCGCAACGCTCACCTGCAGAACCACCTCCGGCAGACTCAGAGGTATGGACCCTGAGAACATAGGATCCTGAAAACATAGAACCCTGAGAACATAGGGCCCTAAAAACATTAACCAAAAGAATATAGGTCCCAGAGAACATAGAACCCTGAGAACACAAAGGGCTCTAGGTCCACAGTCCCTGAGAACACAAGACTCAGAGAACATAGAACCCTGGAAACATAGGGCCCAGAGAACACTGGACCCTGAGACCATAGGACCTGAGAACATAGACCCAGAGAAAACAGGACCCTGAGAACACAGAAACCTGGGAACATAGGGCTCTGGGTCCACAGATCCTAAGAACACGAGAGTCTGAGAACACAGATCTGGGAATACAGAACTGTGAAATATAGGGTCCAGGAACATAGAACCCTAGGGACATGGAACCCTGAGAACATCAGATCCTGAGAACATATTCCCTGTGAACACAAACATGCTCTTGCCATACTGTACTAGTTAAGTGTACTGTACTGTTCTGCTAGAATATCTAGTCTGATCTAACTTTTATCAATCTCTCTCTCTCTCTCTCTCTCTCTCTCTCTCTCTCTCTCTCTCTGTGTGTCTCTCTCTCTCTCTCTCTCTCTCTCTCTCTCTCTGTGTGTCTCTCTCTCTCTCTCTCTCTCTCTCTCTCTCGTGTGTCTCTCTCTCTGCAGAAGTTCTTGCTCTTCTTCTCTCAGATGTTCTGGTGTTTCTTCAGGAGAAAGAACAGAAGTTCACATTTGCTGCTCTGGTACCGAATCACACACACATTAAAGTGATAGTTCAGAGTGAACATTCTCAGGTTCTCCGCTTCTCCGCTTCCTCCAGACTCTGTCAGCTCAGACGGGTTCAGTGTCCAAATTCTGCTTCTTTATTTTAGTGCTAGAGCTACGAGGTTAATGTTGCTAACAAACTCTAGAAGTCAATAGTCACCCGAATCTTTTCTGTAAATACATCCAGAAAATGTCTAAACCTGATCAAAGCCCTCGTCATTAATGAGCTCACGGCTTTACAAGTTTACAACGTTTACATTAATATCATATTATAATCAGACCAGCTTCACTGAGTCGTTTCTGTGTTTTTTAGTGTAAACGTGCTGCCATTGTTATTGCTGTGCGTGTGTGTGTGTGTGTGTGTGTGTGTGTGTGTGTGTGTGTGTGTGTAGGAACAGAAGTCTGCTGTAGTTCCATTAAAGGGTCTGATCTGGAGAGAAATAGCCAATCAGGAGAGAGGATTGTTCCTGATCAGTAGTGACTCCTCCGCCGGACCGGAGATGTACGAGATTCACACAAACACTCGTGAGGAGCGTAACACCTGGATAACACACCTGCAGCAGACCACCCACAGGTCAGAGAGACCACCTACAGGTCAGACAAAGAGAGACCACCCACGTCTCCCTTCACTCTCCCCTCACTGATCACTCTCCTTCACTGATCACTCTCCTTCACTGACCACTCCCCTCTCACTGATCACTCTCCCTCACTGATCACTCTCCTCTCACTGATCACTCTCCCACACTGATCACTCTCCTTCTCACTGATCACTCTCCCTCACTGATCACTCTCCTTCACTGATCACTCTCCTCTCTCTGTTCACTCTCCTCTCTCTGATCACTCTCCCCTCACTGATCACTCTCCGCTCTCTGTTCACTCTCCCTCACTGATCACTCTCCTCTCTCTGATCACTCTCCTCTCTCTGATCACTCTCCCCTCACTGATCACTCTCCTCTCTCTGATCACTCTCCCCTCACTGATCACTCTCC
The DNA here is from genome assembly GCF_904425465.1 of Colossoma macropomum. NCBI lineage: Eukaryota > Metazoa > Chordata > Actinopteri > Characiformes > Serrasalmidae > Colossoma > Colossoma macropomum. Next base: position 34,020,779 of record NW_023494807.1, read on the forward strand.
TCTCTCTGATCACTCTCCCTCACTGATCACTCTCCTCTCTCTGATCACTCTCCCCTCACTGATCACTCTCCTCTCTCTGATCACTCTCCCTCACTGATCACTCTCCCTTGCTGACCACTCTCCCCTCACTGATCACTCTCCCCTCACTGATCACTCTCCTCTCACTGATTACTCTCCCCTCACTGATCACTCTCCTCTCTCTGATCACTCTCCTCTCACTGATCACTCTCCCTCACTGATCACTCTTTTGAAGGTTCTGATGGTTTTGGGAAATCAATGGCCTGTTTCTGTTTTCTGTAATCAAATCAAGCCTCTCTGACCTGAACCCAGAAAATTAAATCAGATCAAATATATTAGATCAGAAACTCTGTCGCTGCACTGACTCAGATCACACAATGCAACTGTTAATCTGAGCTGCAGAAACAGCAAATCCTGCATAACCATTTTTGTTATTTTATTTAAAACCCTTTTTAAGATTTACAGTACTCTAATTACTATGTTTTATTTACTGTGCTTTAATCTGATTTATTCTTTTTTATTTACAGTGCTCTAATCTAATTTAAAGTGTTTTCATTTACAGTGCTCTAATCTGATTTACACTTTTTTGGTTGCATTGCTCTAATCTGATTTGAAGAGTTTTTTATACAGTGCTCTAATCTGATTTACACTGTGTTTTTATTTACAGTGCTCTAATCTGATTTACACTTTTTTATTTATAGTGCTCTAATCTGATTTAAAGTGTTTCTAATTACAGTGCTGTAATCTGGTTTATGCTGTGTTTTTATTTACAGTGCTCTAATCTGATTTACACTTTTTAATGTTCAGTGCTCTAATCTGATTTAAAGTGTTTTTATTTACAGTGCTCTAATCTGATTTACGCTGTGTTTTTATTTACAACGTTCTAATCTGACTTACACTGTGTTTGTATTTTCAGTGCTCTAATATGATTTACACTTTTTTATTTACAGTCTTCTAATCTGATTTACACTGTTTTTATTTACAGTGCTCTAATCTCATTTACACTTTTATTTACAGTGCTTTTTTCTTATTTAAAGCATTTTTGTTAACAGTGCTCTAATCTGATTTACAATTTGTTTTTATTAACAATGCTCTAAACTGATTTAAACTGTTTTTTATTTATAGTGCTCTAATCTGATTTAAACTGTTTTTGTTTACAGTGCTTTAATCTGATTTAAACTGTTTTTATTTACAGTGCTTTAATCTGATTTAAACTGTTTTTATTTACAGTGCTTTAATCTGACTAAAAACTGCTTTTATTTACAGTTGTCTAATCTCATTTACTCTGTTTTTATTTACAGTGCTCTAACATGAGTCACACTGTGTTTTTATTTACAGTGCCCTAATCTGATTTACACGTTTTTATTTACAGTGCTGTAATCTGATTTGTTTGTATTTGTTTTTCAGTTTGTCTGACGGCGCTGACGGGGAGCTGAAGAGTAATGAGGAGAAGAAAATGAAGAAAATTCAGAAACTACAAGGTAAACAATAAATCTGATACACAAACACTGCAACAGCAGTGAGAGAATTTATTTACCCAGGATTCAGAACACACTGAAAAAACCTAAATAATCTTATACTTACGACAGTCTCAAAATAAAATATATTCCACATGTCAGCTAAATATCAGATCGTTTCTCCTGCTAAGAGACTATTTTCAGTGCAGCTGCTGTTGCTGCGTTAGTCCAGGTTTACAGTGAACAGTAAGTGCGTTACAGATCACTGAACAGCTCCACTCCACAGTTTTAGCCGAATGTGAGATGGTTTGGTCAGTTAGCATCATGCTAATCGGTGGAGTATAAGCTTCCATTTCTTGTTAGCTACATTAGCCTCGTAGCCAAAGAAGCAAAACTTCAGACTCCGAACTCGAGTCAGCTGATCAGCTACATTTGAAATGGGGGAAACTGAGGAAATCAGACACGTTTCTGAACTCTCACTGTAAATTGTGTGTGTGTGTGTGTGTGTGTGTGTGTGTGTGTGTGTGTGTGTGTGTAGAGGCTGTGTTTTCTGTGGATCTGCAGGTGTGTGCGGCTCTGGATGAGAAGCTGTGTGTGTGTGTGTGCGCTGGTGGGCGGAGTGTGAGTTCCCTTCATCTGCTCATTCAGCCACATCACTACACACTCCACACACACACACACACACCGCAGGGACTCACTCTACTGCAGGACGCCCAGAGAGAGGGTAAACACACACATACACACACACACACATATATACACACACACACACACACACATTCACACACACACACACACCCACACACACATACACACACACACACATATATACACACACACACACACACATTCACACACACACACACACATATACACACACACATATATACACACACACATTCACACACACACACATGCATACACACACACACATATATACACACACACACACATATACACACACACACACATATACACACACACACACACATATATACACACACACACACACACACATATATACACACACACACATATACACACACACACACACACACATATACACACACACACACACACACACACATATATACACACACACACATATACACACACACACACACACACATATACACACACACACACATATACACACACACACATATACACACACACACACACACACACACATATATACACACACACACACACATATATACACACACACACACACACACATGCATACACACACACATATTACACACACACACACACACACACACATATATACACACACACACACACACATGCATACACACACACACACAAATACAGACACACACACACACACACACACATATATACACACACACACACACACACAGCATACACACACACACACACATACACACACACACACATATATATACACACACACACACACACACACACAAATACAGACACCACACACACACACACACACACATATATACACACACACACACACACACATGCATACACACACACACATATATACACACACACACACACATACACACACACACACATATATACACACACACACACACACACACACACATAAATACAGACACACACACACCGCAGCAACTCACTCTACTGCAGGATGCCCAGAGAGAGGGTAAATGACACACACACACACACCCACACACACACACACATACACACACACACACATATACACACACACATATATATATACACACACACATACACAAACACACATATACACACAACATATATACTCTACTGAAAATAACAATGAGCTTATCCCTCTCTCTCTGTATCAGTGGTTAATCTGATGGTCACTCTGACTCCGTGGTTTTCTCCTCACTGTGACTTTAATCTGGACGGTCAGTGGATCTACAGCTCCATCAGAACAGATTATAATATTACTAATGTTATTAATTTGTAAAACTTTCAGAATAACAGTTTTAAAAAGTTACACGTTTAATAATATAAATCTGTTTTTGATAGCTGAGGGACTGCCCAGCGTGATCTGTCCCATAAAGCAGATGGACGCTGTTTTAGTGACCGCAGGATTCCCCGTCCAGATTCACTTACAGGTAATAAAGATTCACTGACCAGAATAAAAATCCTCACTTTACTGTCTGTGCTGTTCTCTGTGTGTCACATTCAGTACGGTTCTTTATGGGTTCTGTAAATGTTTATGGTTTCAGTCTGAACATCAGAGACACAGACTGCAGTTACAGTGTTTCTGATTAGTGTGAACACAGTTTAATTCACTGCTGTTTCTGCTGCAGGAGAGAATCCAGACCCTGATTCAGACTCTCTACAGCCTGCAGGCAAGACCTTCACCAGCGTCCACACCCACCACTGCCCCCCCGCACACACCTACCACCCACCACTACACACACCTACCACCCACCACTGCCCCCTGCACACACCTACCACCCACCACTGCCCCCTGCACACACCTACCAGCCACCACTACACACACCTACCACCCACCACTGCCCCCCTGCACACACCTACCACCCACCACTACACACACCTACCACCCACCACTGCCCCCTGCACACACCTACCACCCACCACTACACACACCTACCACCCACCACTACACACACCTACCACCCACCACTGCCCCCTGCACACACCTACCACCCACCACTGCCCCCCTGCACACACCTACCATCCACCACTACACACACCTACCACCCACCACTGCCTCCCTGCACACACCTACCACCCACCACTGCCCCCCTGCACACACCTACCACCCACCACTACACACACCTACCACCTACCACTGCCCCCCTGCACACACCTACCACCCACCACTACACACACCTACCACCCAGCACTACACACACCTACCACCCACCACTACACACACCTACCACCTACCACTGCCCCCCTGCACACACCTACCAGCCACCACTACACACACCTACCACCCACCACTGCCCCCTTGCACACACCTACCACCCACCACTACACACACCTACCACCCACCACTACACACACCTACCACCCACCACTGCCTCCCTGCACACACCTACCACCCACCACTACACACACCTACCACCCACCACTGCCCCCCTGCACACACCTACCACCCACCACTACACACACCTACCACCCAACACTACACACACCTACCACCCACCACTGCCCCCCTGCACACACCTACCACCCACTACTACACACACCTACCACCCACCACTGCCCCCCTGCACACACCTACCACCCACCAGCACACACCCACCACTGCCCCCCCGCACACCTACCACCACCCCACTACACACACCCACCACTGCCCCCGCACACACCTACCATCCTACATAACACACAACTACCACCCCACACTGCACTGACCTACCACCCCACACTACTCCCCCCTACCCCATCTACCACCCCCACTACTTCCACGCAATGCCCCCACCTCCCGACATCACCCCAAATACTCCCATCTCCCACCAACCCCACTACCCCCACCACCGGCCACCGTTATCTCCCACCACACCACACCATCTCCCACCACCACTTCACACCACCATTTCCTCCATCCCCACAACTACAGACTCACACCATCACCATCTCTCACCGCCCCCCATGTTCACTTTATTATTCATCCCATCAGGCCGTGGTGATTATTCAGGACAGTTTGTTTGAGGTTCAGAAGCTCCTCCTTCTGGATGATGAAGCCCCACCCCGCTGGCTGCCCATCGACTGTGTGGATGTGAAGGTGAGGCCATTATTACAGAATACCTGCACCAGTCAGTGTGTCTTCATTAAAAACAACTTAAAACACCTCATACATAACTGTAACTACATAAACTATAACTCTGTAACTGTAATTATATAACTACATAACCATAGCTATATATTTATAACTCTCTTACTGTACTACTAAAACTAACCATAACTATATAACTACATAACTATAACTGTATATCTATACAACTATAAGTACACAACTGTAACTATATAACTATATGAATCTAACTGTATAGTGATGTAACTACACACATTTAACAGTGTGTGTGTGTGTGTGTGTGTGTGTGTGTGTGTGTGTGTGTTTCCGCAGAGGGGGAGTGAGGAGTGGCTGAAGGCGGTGGAGGAGAGAGAGAGAGAGCAGGAGGAGGAGATGGAGAGATTAGAGAAAGAGTGGGCGGAGCTGGAGGCGGAGCTGCAGGAGTTTGAGGGGCATGTTCAGACTCTAAGGGATGAAGAGATGAGGGTGGAGCGAGAGAGGAGGAGAGTGGAGGAGGAGAGAGAGAGCTTAGAGAGAACACTCGGCCTCACTCACAGTAACAACAACAACAATAACACCAACAATCTCCAACTCAGGAGTCGCTCCATCACCACACTCCTCCACTGATAACCATGTGTGTGTGTGTGTTACAGTGTCCTATGTGTAATCTCAGACTGTCCTGTTGCTATGGTAACTGCTGTGTAGTGTAATAATTACTGTAATATTGTAATGTTTTATGCTCTGACTGCATACTCAGCATTTAAACCGAAGTTTAATTGGACTGTCAGATGCTGATTTAGGATTTCAGGCCTTTCAGAGTTTGAGGATTATTCACCATTTTACACAAAACATTTTATCATAAACCAGGAGAGAAATGGTGATTAAGTCAACTGGAGGACGAGTTCTGTTTCTGTAACACGCAAAACGCCAGAAATCAGCACTCAGCGCTGACGTCTCTGATCTCCAGTTAATGCAGTGGTAACGAAAAAAACACAATATATATCAAAACTTCACGGAAATAACGAACAGTGCGGTGAACTGAGTGACAGTAATGGTGTTATCTGTAATTTTATGAAATGTTCTGTAATCTCTTCTTTAATAACTGTATTGTGTATTGTAAGGCCCAACTGTCTGTCTGTCTGTCTGTCTCTCTGCGTTCGCTCCCGTATGTTGATGATTAAATGAGAAACGAAAGGCAGTGATTTTGTCTGCTGAGATAAATTCTCTGTTTTGGGTGGACTGTCTCTGCTGCTCTGCTTTTATTATCATGATTTAGAATCAGTCTAACAAAAGTGAACTCTGTGCTCGCATCTCTGTGACGTGTCTCAGTAGTTCCAGCTGCTCTGTGACGGTCTGAGTGGACCACACTGACTGGCTCTGCGTGACTGAGTGATGTGGCTCACACACAATGATTGTTTATACACACACAACGTCTGTGCTGCAGAGCTACAGACTGGAAATTCACAACATCACAGCATCTACAGACATCACACAGATTCAGACTCACGTCGTCCATTTAGCTGAGAATGATAAAGAACATGGTGTTAAAAGCTACCACGCACTCCGTTTTCCATAGAGTTTACAAATCCAGCAGTGAGTAAAAATGCATTGGTTTATTAATTTAACTTGAGCTGCATCATGTTTGTGATCAGAATTCAGACTGTAGATAAGAACCTGCTTATTAAAAAAAAAGCTCCAGCAGAACACGCACATTACACCAATCTCAAATGCATAAGTCGAGATCTCTTCCCTGTAAATCTGTGTGGTTTGTGGAGGACCTCAGGACTCAGGGTACCATTTGGGACTGATTTTCATATAGGAAAGACAGCCGTAGGGGACAGAAGAGGGCAGTAGGGAAAATTTGAAGGCAGTAGAGGGAAGTAGGGGGCAGTGGAGAGTTGCTAAAGTAGCTGTAGAGAGCATTAGAAGGCAGTTGAGGGCAGTAGGGGGCAGTGGAGAGTTGCAGGGAACATTAGAAGGCAGTAAGCGGCAGTAGGATGCAGTAGAGAGCTGTAACGAACGTTAGAATGCAGTAGGGGCAGTACAGAGCTATAGAAAACATAAGAAAGCAGTAGGAGGTAGTAGAGAGCTGTAGAGAATGTTAGAAGGCAGTATGTGGCAGTATAGAGCTGTAGGGAACGTTTGAAGGCAGTAGGGGGCAGTACAGAGCTGTAGGGAACGTCTGAAGGCAGTAGGGGCAGTAGAAAGCTGTAGGGAACATTTGAAGGCAGTAGAGGGCAGTAGAGAGCGGTAGGAGCAGTAGAGAGTTGTAGAGAACGTTAGAAGGCAGTAGGGGGCAGTAGAGAGTGTGGGATGTGAAGTAGGGGGCAGTAGGGTTAGGGAACATTAAGGCAGTAGAGAGGGAGCGTAGAAAGCTGTAGAGAATGTTAGAAGGCAGTAGCGTGCAGTAAAGAGTTGTAGGGAACATTTGAAGGCAGTAGAGAGCTGTAGAGAACGTTAGAAGGCAGTGAGGGGCAGTAGAGAGTTGTAGGGAACATGTGAAGGCAGTAGGGGCAGTAGAGAGTTGCAGGGAACATTAGAAGGCAGTAAGCAGCAGTAGGGAGCAGTAGGAGCTGTAGAGAACATAAGAAAGCAGTAGAAGGCAGTAGGGGGCAGTAAGAGCTGTAGGGAACATTAGAAGGCAGTAGAGGGCAGTAGGGGACAGTAGAGAGTTGCACAGAACATTAGAAGGCAGTAAGTGGCAGTAGAGAGCTGTAGGATCAGTAGAGAATTGTAGCGAACGTTAGAATGCAGTAGAGGGCAGTATAGAGTTGTAGGGAACATTAGAAGGCAGTAAGCGGCAGTAGAGAGCTGTAGAGAACGTTAGAAGGCAATAGGGGGCACTAGAGAGCTGTAGGGAACATTTGAAGGCAGTAGGGGGCAGTAGAGAGCTGTAGGGAACATTTGAAGGCAGTAGGGGGCAGTACAGAGCTGTAGGGAACATTTGAAGGCAGTAGGGGCAGTACAGAGCTGTAGGGAACATTTGAAGGCAGTAGAGGGCAGTAAAGAGCTGTAGGGAACATTTGAAGGCAGTAGAGGGCAGTACAGAGCAGTAGGAGCAGTAGAGAGCTGTAGAGAACGTTAGAAGGCAGTAGGGGGCAGTATAGCGCTATAGGGAACGTTAGAAGGCAGTAGGGGCAGTATAGAGCTGTAGGGAACATTTGAAGGCAGTAGGGGGCAGTATAGCGCTATAGGGAACGTTAGAAGGCAGTAGGGGCAGTATAGAGCTGTAGGGAACATTTGAAGGCAGTAGGGGGCAGTAGAGAGTTGCAGGGAACAGTAGAAGGCAGTATGGACCGTAGAGAGCTGTAGGGAACATTTGAAGGCAGTAGGGGCAGTACAGAGCTGTAGGGAACATTTGAAGGCAGTAGGGGCAGTAAGAGCTGTAGGGAACATTTGAAGGCAGTAGGGGGCAGTAGAGAGTTGCAGGGAACAATAGAAGGCTGTAGGGGCAGTAGAGAGTTGTAGGGAACATTTGAAGGCAGTAGGGGCAGTAGAGAGTTGTAGGGAACATTTGAAGGCAGTAGGGGCAGTAGAGAGTTGTAGGGAACAGAAGAAGGCAGTAGGGGGCAGTAGAGAGTTGCAGGGAACAATAGAAGGCAGTAGGGGCAGTACAGAGCTGTAGGGAACACTAGAAGGCAGTAGCGGCAGTAGAGAGCTGTAGGGAACATTTGAAGGCAGTAGGGGGCAGTAGAGAGTTGTAGGGAACAGAAGAAGGCAGTAGGGGGCAGTAGAGAGTTGTAGGGCACAGTAGAAGGGAGTAGGGGACAGTAGAGTTGTAGGGAACATTTGAAGGCAGTAGGGGCAGTACAGAGCTGTAGGGAACAGTAGAAGGCAGTAGGGGCAGTACAGAGCTGTAGGGAACAGTAGAAGGCAGTAGAGAGCTGTAGGGAACAGTAGAAGGCAGTAGAGAGTTGTAGGGAACAGAAGAAGACAGTAGGGGGCAGTAGAGAGCTGTAGGGAACATTTGAAGGCAGTAGGGGGCAGTACAGAGCTGTAGGTAACAGTAGAAGGCAGTAGGGGGCAGTAGAGAGTTGTAGGGAACAGTAGAAGGCAGTAGGGGGCAGTAGAGAGTTGTAGGGAACATTTGAAGGCAGTAGGGGCAGTAGAGAGTTGTAGGGAACATTTGAAGGCAGTAGGGGCAGTAGAGAGTTGTAGGGAACAGTAGAAGGCAGTAGGGGGCAGTAGAGAGTTGTAGGGAACAGAAGAAGACAGTAGGGGGCAGTAGAGGGCTGTAAT
>NW_023494807.1:34037752-34047752 GCF_904425465.1 Colossoma macropomum
GGAATTATAATACAATTAAATATCACGAACTATCACATACACAACACTAATAGCTTTAAATACAGTAAACGTATTTCACTCAGAGTAGTGTGTGTGTGTGTGTGTGTGTGTGTTGTAGAATGTTTTAGTCTCTGTTTATTGGTAGTTTTAGTGATGTTGGTAAAAGTCGGTGAATAAAGTGTCAGAGTGTCTGCAGTGTTTCTCAGTGTGAGTGTGACGGTTTATCTGTGGAGAGCAGATGTTCTGATGGTAGATGATGATGTGGAGCTGATTGGAAATGAAACGCTCCCTCATCACTGATCTGAAACTCTCTGGGGGTTTTTGGTTCCTTCAGGCTGAAACGTTAATTAAGCGTTTTATTCTGAGAAGATGATAAATAATCTAAATTAGTAATAATCCTCTTTTTCTCTCTGTGTCTTTGAAGTTCTTCACCGAATACGAGAAGCTTCTGCATTCAGAGAACTACGTGACCAAGAGACAGTCGCTGAAGGTAGGAGTGTGTGTGTGTGTGTGTGTGTGTGTGTGTGTGTGTGTTTGAGGTGTTCTACAGGATGTTTGAGGTTTCATGAAGGTGTCTGTTGTTTTGAAGGTGAGGGGCATTTTAGGATTACACAGTCATGAGTGGTTAATTTTAAAGATGTCATTGTAGTACCATTAGCCACGTTTACATGCATCCTAATAATCCGCTAATAATCCGACTAATAGCTCAATCGGAATAGACTAGTCTGATTGAGGCCATTTGGAATACAGTTGTATCTGATTACATTCCCTATCTGAAAGTTTAAGTCCGTTCTGATCATGTTCGTCACGTCACAGTGAGAGTTTATACCGTTCAACATGGCGGAGCAGAAACTGGTCTGCAGAGGAGACGAAGTTTATGCTCTGGTCTTTAAAAGACGGCGGTGGGACGGACGTCCAGCGTCTCAGAACACAACGTCTTCCTCTCGGCCTTCTTTAATAAGGACATGTGAAGGACGTTTTCCTGAGTCTCTCTCTCTCTCTGTCTCTCTCTCTGTCTCTCTCTCTCTCTGTCTCTCTCTTTCTCTCTCTCTCTCTCTCAGCTGCTGGGCGAGCTCCTGCTGGACCGACACAACTTTACCATAATGACCAAATACATCAGCAAACCAGAAAACCTCAAACTGATGATGAACCTGCTGAGAGACAAAAGCCGAAACATCCAGTTCGAAGCTTTTCACGTCTTCAAGGTGCAAACAACTATACACACATACACACACAACTATACACACCACACACACAACTATACACACCACACACACAACTATACACACATACACACATACACACACAACTATACACACATACACACATACACACACAACTATACACACATACACACCACACACACAACTATACACACATACACACACAACTATACACACATACACATACACACATACACACACAACTATACACACATACACACCACACACACAACTATACACACATACACACTACACACACAACTATACACACATACACACCACACACACAACTATACACACATACACACCACACCCACAACTATACACACATATACATTACACACACACACACTATGTGTACATGCATATTATGGAGACACACACAACCTTTAAATGTACCCAGTACACACTCTGTAATGCAATGTTTGTTTTTTGTCATTTTTTCAGGTGTTTGTGGCCAATCCGAATAAAACTCAGCCCATCCTGGATATCCTGCTGAAGAATCAGACCAAACTAATCGAGTTCCTGAGCAAGTTCCAGAACGATCGCACCGAGGACGAGCAGTTTAACGATGAAAAGACCTACTTAATCAAACAGATCCGCGAGCTGCGCCGGCCCGGCACACAGGACGCCTGAACACACACACACACACACATCTGCACGATGTTCATCAACAACATCTGCACGACATTTACAGGAACCTGTCAGACACGGCGTGTGTGTAGGATCACGAGCGCTTCGTACACCGAGTGTTCTGCAAGTTTAACGTGTCAGTGTTTTATACGCATGTGCTGAACGGAGGAGGATGAAGATGACGGTTACGACGACGATGATGATGATGATGATTGACTACTTTTTGTTTTATTCTAAATTAGTGAACAGTGATGAGATGCTGCTGCTTCTATTGCACATAAACATGTAACACACACACACACACTTGTGTGCTGGTAGAGGATTGTGTGCGTGAGTGTGTGTGTGAGAGAATTCTGGGTAAAATGTGACTGAACCTCTTTCACACTGTAAAACCGGGACGCTGGGCCTCGTTCTCCAATATCCTCCTAAGTTTGTTCTTAAGTGTGTTTTTGAGAAAGGTTCTAAGAAAAAGTCTATGTCGGATTCATGTCGTGTTCTTAAAGCGCAGAACTGTTCTCTCCTTTGTGCTCTTGAGTGTGTGTAGATTCTGTTCTTACCTAAGAACAAATAAGAGAACACTGGTGAGTCAGAGTCTTCGTCAAAACTGCGTAAGTGGGTTTAAGAAGGAATTTCTTCTTAAGAACAGTTGGTGAACGAGGCTCATTATCGGGACTCTTTTAAGCCGGTAACATTCGGGCCTTACGTTGTTCACACGCTATTAAAATCCACTTAAACAGGAAGTCACGTTCTCAGCTTAAGCGGCAAACAGTTCATTTCTGAATCGTGTACAAGAATAACTTCATCCCGGGACTGTTCTCTCTCTCTCTCTCTCTCTCTCTCTCTCTCTCTCTTGCGCTCTCTCACCTCCGTCTGTAACATCATTAAACTGTAAGACACGCTGCAGTTTATAAACTGTAAATATAAACTAAAAAAAGCTACAAAAATAATCCCTGAAGCGTTCAGCTTTGCTGGCTGTGATCTGTATGTTACTGTATTTTCGGTAACGTAGCAGCTTTTGTCAACTCTGTAACGGTTTAAATTACTGCTTGAGCTTTACAGCTTGCGTTCAGGCTGAACCCCTTCCTGTTAAATTCCTGTTAATTTCCTGTTCCTGTCCAATTCCGGTGCATGTGTGAAAGAGGCTTCTGTTTGTTTACGTTAGTTACGTTTGTTTGTTTTTGCCTTGTACTGTAGATATTCTGATGGTGTTTCATGTACAGATATGATCTAAAGGTTATTAGTTACTAAAATGCTTCTGAAAAACGTTTAATTTGTTTTAAAGACAGAAATCCTGCTGAGTGAATCTCCTGTCTGTTTTTTTCTCTGTTTCAGCAGAATCGCTCAACATAAACACAAATAATCCAAACAGAAAACAGCCTGTTTACATTTATATCACAATAATAATTAACCATATTCTAAAAAACCTCCTAAGTATCTCAGCTCTTTAGTGTCGGTGTTTGTTGTGTTGATTGTTGGTGTTGGTGGTGCTGTTACTGTTTCACAGTTTCAGCCAAAATGACTTTTACAGTCTCTGCTGTCGGTTCATCAGCACGACGTTCAGGACTCACATTAACTCAGATCTGATTTTCAGACTAAAGTAATCAATGTTCTCAGAATTGTACAATTCCACCAATTCTCCTAAATTCCCCCATAATTCAGTGTGTGAGCTGTAATCAGAGAGATTCAGAGTTTGGTGTGAAATGGTCCAGATGACTTTACAGTGGTGGTGATAGGAACCAGGGGTCGCCATGACTGTGTGTGTTGTGTTGTTTATGTTGTGTGTTGTGACTGTGTTTGTGTGTGTGTGTGTGGTGTGATGTGTTGTGTGTGTGGTGTGTGTGTGGTGTGTGTGTGTGTGTGTGTGTGTGTGCGCAATGTGTATGTGTTTGGTGTGTATGTGTGTGTGTGTGTGTGTGTGTTGTGTGTGTGTGTGTGTGTGTGTGTTGTGTGTGTGTTTGTGTTGTGTGTGTGTGTATGTGGTGTGTGTGTGTGTGTGTGTGGTGTGTGTGTGTGTGTTGTGTGTGTGTGTGTGTGTGTTGTGTGTGTGTATGTGGTGTGTGTGTGTGTGTTTGTTTGTGTTGTGTGTGTGTGTATGTGGTGTGTGTGTGTGTGGTGTGTGTGTGTGTGTGGGGTGTGATGTGTGTGTGTGTGTGTGTGTGTGCGCACAATGTGTATGTGTTTGGTGTGTATGTGTGTGTTGTGTGTGTATGTGGTGTGTGTTGTGTGTGTGTGTGTGTATGTGTGTGTGTTGTGTGTGTGTGTTTGTGTTGTGTGTGTGTATGTGGTGTGTGTGTGTGTGGTGTGTGTGTGTGTGTTTGTTTGTGTTGTGTGTGTGTGTATGTGGTGTGTGTGTGTGTGTGGTGTGTGTGTTGTATGGTGTTATTCTGTTGTGTGTTTGTGCTGAATGTAACTCCGTTTCTGTGCCGACTGAACTGAACTCAGTGTTTCTGCTGGTGGATTTAATCTGATTAAACGGAACGACTGATAGAAAAGTGCTGAGATGAAAAATATTCGCTCTGTTTTTACGTAAATAGCGTAATTCTCATCTTTCTCTGCAGATTGGCTGTAATATAATCAGCTGCCATAATCAGACCAGCTTTCTGCTGCTGATGATGATTCAGGAAAGTATTAATAACTCATATCAGTGTTCTGATGATATTTCATATCTTCTTCACAGGAAGCTCGTGTTTCAGACGTGAACCGTATAAAACGTGATTATTCAGGCGTGAATATGATCCTGTTTGATAAGAACTGAAGGTACGTTGTGTTGCTGTGTTTATCAGAGCTCAGCGTCGCTGAACTCGTTATTAACACCTTTAAAGTACTAAATTATACTGAATTCAAGGTTCTGTGTTAAAACATCAGAGTGATAGTGGAAATTAGCGTGTATTACAAATAGAGCTCAGAGTTTTTCTCTCTGCTTTCTGGAAATTTTAATTTGAGTAATTTTTCAGGATTGTTCTGGGATCAGACACTAGAGAGGGTGCAGAACTTAGTCCAACGGGTATCAGTAATGCAGACCAATCAGCTCTCAGTATCAGTAATGCAGACCAATCAGCTCTCAGTATCAGTAATGCAGACCAATCAGCCCTCAGTAGCAGTAACGCTAACCAATCAGCACTCAGTATCAGTAATGCCAACCAATCAGCTCTCAGTAGCAGTAATGCCAACCAATCAGCTCTCAGTAGCAGTAACGCTAACCCATCAGCTCTCAGTAGCAGTAACGCTAACCAATCAGCACTCAGTATCAGTAACGCTAACCCATCAGCTCTCAGTAGCAGTAACACTAACCAATCAGCTCTCAGTAGCAGTAACGCTAACCAATCAGCACTTAGTAGAAGTAATGCTAACCAATCAGCTCTCAGTAGCAGTAATGCTAACCAATCAGCTCTCAGTAGCAGTAATGCTAAACAGCCAGCTCTCAGTAGCAGTAATGCTAACCAATCAGCACTCAGTATCAGTAATGCTAACCCATCAGCTCTCAGTAGCAGTAATGCTAACCAATCAGAACTCAGTATCAGTAATGCTAACCAATCAGCTCTCAGTAGCAGTAATGCTAACCAATCAGCACTCAGTATCAGTAACACTAACCAATCAGCTCTCAGTAGCAGTAATGCTAACCAGCCAGCTCTCAGTAGCAGTAACGCTAACCAATCAGCACTTAGTAGCAGTAACGCTAACCAATCAGCTCTCAGTAGCAGTAACGCTAACCAGTCAGCTCTCAGTAGCAGTAACGCTAACCAATCAGCACTCAATATCAGTAACGCTAACCAGTCAGCTCTCAGTAGCAGTAACGCTAACCAATCAGCACTCAGTATCAGTAACGCTAACCAATCAGCTCTCAGTAGCAGTAACGCTAACCAATCAGCACTCAGTATCAGTAACGCTAACCAGTCAGCTCTCAGTAGCAGTAACGCTAACCAATCAGCACTCAGTATCAGTAACGCTAACCAGTCAGCTCTCAGTAGCAGTAATGCTAACCAATCAGCTCTCAGTAGCAGTAACGCTAACCAGTCAGCTCTCAGTAGCAGTAATGCTAACCAACCAGCTCTCAGTAGCAGTAACGCTAACCAGTCAGCACTTAGCAGTAATGCTAACCAATCCGCTCTCAGTAGCAGTAACGCTAACCAATCAGCTCTCAGTAGCAGTAACGCTAACCAGTCAGCTCTCAGTAGCAGTAACGCTAACCAATCAGCACTCAGTATCAGTAATGCTAACCCATCAGCTCTCAGTAGCAGTAACGCTAACCAATCAGCACTCAGTAGCAGTAATGCTAACCAATCAGCTCTCAGTAGCAGTAATGCTAACCAGCCAGCTCTCAGTAGCAGTAATACTAACCAATCAGCACTCAGTATCAGTAATGCTAACCCATCAGCTCTCAGTAGCAGTAACGCTAACCAATCAGCACTTAGTAGCAGTAATGCTAACCAATCAGCTCTCAGTAGCAGTAATGCTAACCAACCAGCTCTCAGTATCAGTAACGTTAACCAATCAGCTCTCAGTATCAGTAATGCGTCCTGCTGCCAACAATACTGATATTTTTCACGTTTTAAAATAAAATTCTTTATTTCCGAAACTGAAGGAAATTAATGATTATAAATAAGTTAAATGATGTTTTTATCCGTTTGGCTCCATTCACTCCCCTTCATTTTGGCGCCCTCTGGTGTTCGCAGCTGTCAGTTCTCTCTGGGCTCTACTGTCATCACCTTCATCTTCATCATCGCCATCATGGGGAAAATCCGCTTCCAGCCTCCGCCCAAAGCCCTGAAGGAGGACAGGGACGGAGATCAGATCCCCAGACAGGTAGGAGCACCTGACTCAGCCTCGGAGAGACGCGGAGGAGATGGGGATGAAGGAGGTGAAGGAGGTGAAGCTGCTGTTGTGACGGTCAGCAGATGCTCGTCTGCGGTTCGTCTGTGTTTGTGTGCGTTTCTCTCAGAGCTGCTGCTCAGCGCTCAGTCCGACTGACGCTCGGTGACATTTTACAGCATTATTATGATTTTCGGCCTCATTTCCGGATCAGAATTAGGTTTAAACTGTTAACGTTCAGATGCAGAACAGACAGACAGGCAGACAGACAGGAACGAACACACACACTCACACACACACGCGCGCACACGGCTGAAACCGGCTGCTTAATCGCTTTAGTTGGTACCACCTTAAATGGCTTGCATTGACCCCTTATTCGAATTTGTCCGCTCCACCTTAAATGGTTCAGCAGTTGCTGCAAGTGCCGCACTATTTAAGGCGGAGCGGACGAATTGGAATAAAAAGCCAATGTAAGCCATTTAAGGTGGAACGGGCGAATTCAAATAAGAGGCCATGTTAGCTCCGTTTTAGCGTCTTTGCAGTGTTTATTTTTGTGTTATTGTCTGAAAATCTCTGATTCGAACAGCGATCAGTGAGCTCATCCACTCTGAACTGTGTGTGTGTGTGTGTGTGTGTGTGTGTGTGTGTGCGTGCGTGTGGCCGCGTGGGGGCGCCGCGCTACACACTCTGCTCAGATGTTTCTGATCTATTAGTAGCGCCTTAATAACGTTAATGTAACACAAACACAGTTTAATCACTTTATTACGCTTGATTACTAGATATACCGTAGTGTGAAAAAGTAAGTGCACCCCGTGGAAAGTTTTGAATTTGTCAGCCTCTTCAGAGATGAAGAACCCTGCTGAAAATCATAGAACCCATTATGTTCTGCTGGTTCCTGCTGCTGTCCAGTAGTCTGTAATGGTGTTCTGTGTTTTCCTGATTGGTTGATATTACAGTGTAAAGGATCCTAATGGTTTAACAGGTGATCTGATTCCAGAAGCATTAGAAGGTGTTCTACAGGAAACTAGTGGTCTCTAATGGTGACCATTAAGCCAGTTTCCATTAGAAAGCAAAACCATCAGGTTCTAAAGGTATTTTTTAACTGGGACAGTAAGTCTCCATTTAAACAGTGCAACAGATAAAAGTGATATAATTTAACAAGTGACATCATTAACATCATAATCATCCTTTATGTAACTGAAATAAACAGAAATATGATTTTCATTAACACTTCCTCTGAATCCTGTATTCATAACGCTTTATAAATGCATTCATAATGTGTTATATGGCATACATAACTCATCATTCCTGTTACAAGCTTAATAGCTTATAAGTGGTTGTAGAGACATGCGTAGCACGTGACTTTATAATGTCAGATTTCGTTACA
Source organism: Colossoma macropomum (assembly GCF_904425465.1). Lineage (NCBI taxonomy): Eukaryota > Metazoa > Chordata > Actinopteri > Characiformes > Serrasalmidae > Colossoma > Colossoma macropomum. The sequence goes on from NW_023494807.1 coordinate 34,045,805, forward strand.
CATTATAACATGTTATAACATCTTTTCATAACAATATAAGAAGCTTGTGCTGTATTTTCTGCATCACAGCAGATCCAGATCCTGTATTATGACCATAATAACTGCTGTACTGTAATAAACTACGGTGATTAAACTGGTATTGACTGAGTAACTTCGAAAACCATACAGTAGCTCCTGTGGAGAGTGAAGCTGGTAAACTTTCTTCTGTGACTACAGAAAACAGCCCTGTGTCTGCAGGCCAGTATCCCCTAAACTCACCCCTGGGCAGCTCCAGTTCTGGACAGACAGAGACGCTGAGATCAGCATACGCCATGCAGGAAATGCTAGACTAGCTGGCTACAAGTGCTAGACTCGAACAGGAAGCCGACTTCAGCTTCGTCCTTCTTACTGTGTTACTGTGTATGAAGATTAGAAGTGATCCACACATTGATGATCTGCTGATGTGTCTGATTGTGTTTCTCGCGCTAAACTCGGTTTTTAGCGTCAGGCGCAGACTGAATACTTTCCTGCTGGCCCGGACGGCTAATTATCACGATCAGTTATTAAAGTAATAAAGCTACAGAGAGCAGATCTGAGCAGGCTGGATTAATCTGTGTCTGAGGATTGTAACTAAACAGATTTGGTGAAAATCGGTTGAGTAATAAGGAAGTTGTGGCTGATTTAATCCTGAGACTCTTCGTCTCTCAGTACAAGTGAATCTGTTCACAAGCGGATCTTGACCTCTCCAACATGGTGGACGCACAGACGTATCGCCTCAGATAGAGAACAGCAGACAACGCAGCATCTAGGAATGAAGATCTATGGCTAGACTGTCAGCCGTTAGCAGCCACTACTAAATGGTCAGCAGCACAGAGGGCAGCTTTATGTTAGCCACCAGAAAACAACAGTAAACGCCAGATGCCTTATGGAGGATTACAGCTAACGTTAGCATTAGCTTTAAGCTCTCTTTGCTCCCTTCATCTCTGAGTTTTTTTCTCAGTGTTAAAAACAGGATGACTTGCTGTTTCCCAGTAAACTGGCTGCTGAACACAACGGGGGAGTTTTATGTTGTTTATTAACAGGTTTAATAATCTCACTTAAAGCCTCTAATGAAACAAATAACATTATAACTCTGTGACCTCAGTGTGTATAATGTTCTTATGAACAGATATTATAGCACATTATGGAACCTGATTTTATGAGGTTATGAACTATAGTCTTATAAAATGTTATACTTGTAATTATAACTACTTAATAGCGATTATATAAGCTCATGGCTGGATTTGTAAGGTATTTCGGATGCCATGTAAAGCCTTAATAACCCTTTTACAGTACAGGATTAATAGGACGTCTTACCCACTTACTGTGTTTCTCCATCAGGCAACATTAAACCTGTCCGCTTCGTCACACATTCGTATTCAACAGTTCACTTTTGGTTGTTTTATCAATGTATTTCAGCTGTTTATTATTTATTTTTAAAGTGTTTATGATCTAATTAAAAGTAATTAATAAACTCATTATAAACCATTTATAAAGGTAGTCTTATTCTAAAGTGGTTTCTTTATGTGGAAAAAGTAAGTGCACCCTACATATATCACTACATCAGACTGAGATCAGGTGCTAATGATTTGAGCACCGTTAGAGAACATCTTGGAGGAACCCGTCTTAATCAACTGTCAGACATCTGCTCTGGATCTGCAAATGATTAGAAATCGGTCATTAATCAGCTACAAGTGGAGAAGATTTAAAATCACTGCCAACAAGTTCAAACACTGCTTTGGGCACAATGTGTGAACAAAGAGAAACATTTAATGGGGTGTACTTACTTTTTCACATGACTGTAGCTCAGGTCTCTGAGCGCTAGAACACGTTTTTATTACATTATATTAACTCACTGTTACCTTGGAAACAAAAACGAAAATCAAATTTAAAGCTCTATGAAGTTCGGCCGGCAGCCCCAGCACTGTTT
>NW_023494807.1:34050252-34075870 GCF_904425465.1 Colossoma macropomum
GTAGAGGGGTGTGTATCTCCCTCAGACGTATGTAATTCAGGAGGAGATGGTGGTGACTGGCTTAGTGTCCGACACTCAGCAGCTCGGTGTGTTTATCCACAGACTGTGTGACGGCAAAGACACATTTCACCTAAAACGCAGGATCACTCGCCGCCGTGAGTTACACTGGCAGTTACACTGACAGTTATAGTTACTCAAACCTTTACACTTACAGTTACAGCTACAATGACAGTTACCCTGAGTTACACGACAGTTACAGTTACACTGACAGTTACAGTTACTCATAATGTTACACTGACAGTTACAGCTACACTGAGTTACACATAGTTACAGTTACACTTAGTTACACATACACTTAGTTACTTATACAGTCACATTTAGTTACACATACAGTTACAGTTACACTGACAGTTACAGTTACTCATAATGTTACACTGACAGTTACAGCTACACTGAGTTACACATAGTTACAGTCACATTTAGTTACACATACAGTTACAGTTACACTGACAGTTACAGTTACACTGACAGCTACACTGAGTTACACATAGTTACAGTTACACTTACAGTTACTCATACACTTAGTTACTCCTACAGTTACGCTTACAATTACAGTTACTTATACAGTTACATTCACAGTTACCCATATAGTTAGACTTACAGTTACTCTTACAGTTACACTTAAAGTTACTTATATGTTTACAGTTACACTCAGTAACACATGCTTACAGTTACTTATACAGTTACACTTACAGTTACTCATACATTTACATGTACAGTTAAACTTAGTTACACATACATTTACAGTTTCTCATACAGTTATAGTTACACTTACAGTAACACTTATGGTTATCCACACAGTTACACTTACAGTTACACATACACTTACAGTTACTCATAGTTACCCATACAGTTACACTTACAATTACACTTACAGTTATACTTAGTTTCCCATACAGTTACATTTAGTTACAGTTACGCATGCAGTTACACTTAAACTTAATACTCACCCTTTGAGTTACCCTACACAGTGCCGCTTAATAGCACACTGTTACAGTTGCAGTTAGTTACAGTTGCAGTTATGCGTGCATTTGCACTTACAGTTACATTTACAGTTACAGTTACTCATACAGTTACACCTAGACTTGCCTTTAAAGTTACATTTATCGTCAGACAGTTAGCCATACAGTTAAACTTAAACTTGCCTCTACAGTTACAATTACAGTTGCAGTTGCACTTACACCTACATTTACAGTCACACCTATGTTTACAGCCACACTTACAGTTATGATTACACTTCCTTCTTAGCCCCAAAAGTTACATTTACAGTTACTTATTTACAGTCACAATTACTTTTATTACATTGCAGTCACAGTAAATTGACTCCCATTTACAGCTACAGTAAAAGTATAGTTACGTTTAAGGAATGTTTATGATTAAATTACAATTACAGTTAATTTACAGATATAGTTCATTCACAGTTACAATTACTTTAATATCACAATTAATTTACAGTTACTTTGAAGTAACTTATTGGAGAAACCTTCTAAATTGATGTGAAATCTTTAATGCGGTGCAGGACTAATCATTTTCTTATTTGTTTGTTTGTTTTTTTCAGGTATTTTCAGGCGTGATGTGCAGAGCTGTCGTTCTATTCGACACTTTGAGAACACGTTTGTGGTGGAAACTCTGATCTGTGAGAGCGTCTAGGCCTCCTCTCTGAGTTCTGTAGCATTTCTACATCTCTCTCTCTTTCTCTCTCTTTCTCTCTTTCTCTCGCTCCATTCATCGCCTGTTCATTTATTTACCTGCAATAATTAGAGGTGTTTGTGAACAGAAGCTCTTCCAGAAGATTCCTCAGTAGCACTGCAGAGGGAGTCTGATGTAATCGTGCATGTGTTTGTGTCGGTGCTGTTGGTGTGTTTTAGTGAACGTTCTTACCTACCCGCTGTCCGACTCACTGTCCGATTCACTGTCCAATTCGCTGTCCGACTTGCTGTCCAACTCACTGTCCGACTCACTGTCTGACTCACTGTCCGACTCACCGTCTGACTCACTGTCTGACTCACTGTCCGACTCTGACTCGTTTACACCCGCTCGGTTACTGTGAGCCGTATCTGGATTGTAACCTGATCACATTTAATCACATTTATTTACACCTGACAGTGAAACACATCTCTAGTTACTGAGATTGAAATCTGATTGATTTGTAGCACTTAATATGCCAATCACTCATGTTGTCCCCCATGTTTTGGCTTTATTCAAAAGAAAATCACAGTTTTGGTGGTACTAACAGGCCCTTTTCACATTTTTGTGTTTTTCCTGCTGGCAGTTCTCAGTGCAGATTAACGCTGTAGCTGCTAAAGCATCAGTAACGGCGATGGTGCGTTAGCGTGTACAGATTAAGTGCTCGAGTTTATAACAGAAACAGCTTCAGTTTCGGCTTCTCAGCTGGTGACGAGCAGAGGAGAACTGAGTTTGTGCTTTTGGTGATTTTTTTTTGTGATTTTCGGTGCTGCTGACGAACGTTACACTGATGGCAGTTTAAAGTCGGTTCTGTTTCCAGCCGCTTTCAGTGGAACAGTTTTCACTCCCTTTTAAAGTTTTTAATAGCGCGAGCTCAGCAGGAGCAGACGTTTCTTATCACGCTCTGACTGATGGAATTCCTCCACGAAGAATTTATATCCTTTATTCAGCTTAGACTCGCACACTGTTGTGTGTTTGGTTCTCCAGCTGTTCTAACAGATCCTCCAGTTTCAGCCTTTGTACCTGTGACAACGATGACGTGACCCACCTTTCCATGGAGAGCTGAAGTGATACGAACGGCAGCACTTCTGAGGTTAACAATCGCCTGAAGAAAATAGTGGAATTTGTTGGACTCAGCACTTCCGCTCTTGTGAAAAGGGCCTGTTTACTCACCTCAAATCGTGAGCATTAAAACGCAATGCACTGCGTAATGTACTGACGGTGAATAACGATGAGGTGAAGTTCAGATTAACCAAACTGGAGCTTTCATTTTTACGAGTTTGAGACACTGAAGAATGAATTAAACTCAGAGGAGAAACTCACGGCTGAACTGAAGGAATGATGATTCTGTTATTAGAGGTGGTCCAGTGGGTGGAGCCTCCTCATATGCAGAACAGGGAGAGGAGTCACGGTGCTGGGAGGGGTTTGGTGGGGAGATAGATGTGTGTACCCTTGAAGAACGTCTGGATAAACTGCGTCTCCTGAAGTGGCTGGAGTTTTAATCTGGTTTAAATGGTGTGTTCACACCTGCATTTTTAATGTGGAAAATCTTTATAATCCAGATACTCAAAATGCACGAAACGTCCAGGTGTAAACGAGCTCTGAGTGAAACTCTGCACTGATGTGTTTTTCTCTTGTAGCTGTTTATTATTCGATCTTCACAGTCCTGGAACCCCAAACGTTCAGAAATGGAGTAAAAATATTACTGCTGGTTTCTGCTGTAAAAACAGAAATATTGTTATCATATAAAAGAAATTTTATTATGTAAAATCCATATGAAATTAATGTTCAGTAACACTTTACTGTTGGGATCTGTAGGAACCTACATAAGCTGGTCATGACAGCTGACATAACCCTACATACATGTTTGTAAACGCATATTCCAACAAGCACCAATCGCTATAAAGGTTACGTTTGCCAGTTTGGATTAAAGTTAATTAAAACAGCCTTTATTACAAATGATGCATAAAGGAATAAACATTTGTAAACGTTCAGGTAGGTTTGCCAGTTATCATGACCAGCTTATGTAGGTGTCATTTGCACTCAAGGGTTCTTTAGTAAAGAAAAAGATTCTATATAGAACCATGAACACTCAAAGAACCACTTGCATGCTTAAATGGTTCTTCAGACTGATAGAGAATGTGTTGTATATGGTTCTGTATAGCATCAAAAAGGGTTCTGCTATGGTTATAATGTCATGCTTGTAACAATAGAAGAACTCTTTTTGGTGCTATGTTGAACCCTTTTCAGAAAAGTTCTACATAGAACCATTTAAACATTCTCCATTAATCTAAGGAACCATTAAACCATGCAAAGTGTTCTTTGAGTGTTCATGGTTCTATCAAGAACCATTTTCTTTACTAAAAGAACCCTTGAAGAACCACCTTTTTTAGGCGTGTACCCTTATGAACAGAACCCTACAGTAACGTGTTACTGAATTTTTTATGGGCGTCTTTGTTGTGACAGTTTGGTTAAATCCTGCTGTTCTTGGTGATTCTGATAAAATCACCAAGCGAGACTGTTTTAGTGAGATTTGTCTCCTTGTCATTTTTGTTTTTGTATTTATTTTTCATTTTAATGTTCTTTTTGCTGTTATGAATGTAGATTACACTCACCTGCTGATGGCGGCTGAGTGACGTCACAGATCATAAAATGTCTAGTTTCTCTAAAACAGCACCAGCACAAACAAACAGAAACTTTCTTATTCCCTTTCTGATCATTACGAGGTCCCAGGGGGATCAGAGGCACTTCCTGTTCTTTCCATTATACCAAAAACACCTCTGAGGAGCTCTAGAGGGCGCCAGAGAGAGTCTGAATGGGTTAACGTAATGATTAAAAATGTTTATAATCATTCCTGCAGGAATTTATTTTCATTTTAGAAAGTAAAATGTTTTACATGAAAATTCAGCGACTTTCCATTTTGATACATCAAATTTAAGACTAGCGTTCCTGATACCGACTGATCGGCTCTCACTGCCGGTGTGAATATGACAGGCTGGAGTATAAAGCTGTTAAAATGGTCTGTTAAAGTCAGTGTTTAGATGTTTTCTGTTTTTCTGTGTCAAATAAACAAGTTGGTTTATCTGTAATAGAAAGATGAATGAACGCCTACAAATGACAGTTTTCTGCAGACGCTCGTTTCAGACTCTCTGGAGAGCGCCCTCTAGTGTCTGACCAAAGAACAGAGTGGATTCTCAGTGAAGTGTGGAGTAAACTCTGTAAAACTCAGTTAAGAACCTGAACACCACAGTTCACTTTCACTCAGACTGTAAATATAAACACGCTGTTTAAACTGTTATAGATGTTTACGGTTAATGTAGCAAACAGAATAATACCTGCAAATAAACACACCAACATCTTTACAACATCCACATTTAGAGTCTGGTGTCATTATTTATCTTCCCACATATATATATATATATATATATATATATATATATATATATATAGTTCCAGTTCAGTTTAAGTTCTAGTAGAATCAGTTTAAATGAGAACATAAGTGCTCATGTCTGTCTGTGTGTAAAGTCTCTGTATTAACACAAGGGGGCACTGTCTGAAGATCATCAGCAGATCTCTTCTCCTTAAACTTAGATATTTAAATAATAAAAATATTTAATATTTAAATAATATTATATATTCATTTACATTCTTTAGGCATCTTTAGAATCTTTAGGCACCTCACGATTCGATTCAGTTACAGTTCAGGGGCTGCGATGCGATTATAAAACGATTATCGATGCATCTTTTTGTTTCTACACATGATTTCTATTTTCTTACTGTCTGAGGACTCGGTAGTTTTAAAACAAAGTATTTGTAATGATCCATAGTGCATTTACGTCCAATATCTTTTATTAATAAATCAAACGGAAGTGATGTGACAAGTGAACTAGAAGACTCTCATTCACTGCTCTGGTTTGGAGCATAAAATAGCAACAAGGTTTCGCCTGGCTAGTAGCGAACGAAAAGGAAAAGAGAAAGACAGACGAACATTTGGAGATGAATGGACTTATTCGCGTTTATAAGCAGCGCAGTTCGTTTCCTGGTACGTTAAATCTGCAGTGAGAGACTGTGACACACTAAAAAGTTGCAAAGATGAACTCGCTTCTCTTTCTAATTTTCCCGTTCCACCTTAAATGGTGCCGCAATTACATTCGGCGTCTCAGTCAAAACTTGAGGTGGTACCGGAAAGTTCAGCAAGAAGCTGGAGAATAAGAAGCGACTTCAGCCTCGTAAAACAGCGGAAAGCTGAGAGACATTTTACAAGAAACTATTCAACTTTTGGTGGAGGTGGGAGGAAAGCGGCTGTAGCTGAAGCTTAAAGCAGAGCGGAGTAAGTCTGCGCTCTCGCTTATATTGTTTAGCCTAAACTAGGACATCAGCTCATACTGAGACATACTGGACATATGACATAAATGTTGTGGCTCCCAAGCTGGTTTGATTTGTGTTGAAAGGTCAAAATGGCTCTTCTTATCATTTGTGTTGTGACTCCTGATCTAACCTGGCTTTAATGCAGAGGGAGCCGGTCAGATTTCTTGCTCATCCAGTGGTGTTTTTGTTATGTGCCGCCACAGACTGTCCGGGCGCTGCACTTCCAAGTTCCGCCCTTTGCGTTCCGTCAACATTGTTATAAATTAAATATTTAGAAAATCGATTTTTGACATTTGTGAATCGATTCAGAATCGTTCACGTCTGCATCGCGATGCGTCTAAGAATCGTTTTTTTCCCGCACCCCTAGTAATTACTAAGTATTATGGTCTGTATTCTCTACTGCAGTGACTGTAATGAAGCCCTGACATCAGCAAAAGTAGATCCCTGCTGGACTGAGCCAGATGATACTCTCTACAGTGTTAATATAAATGGGGCTCAGTGGAAGAGAGCGTCTTATTTCTGTACAGAGGCTGTAGATTAGAGAGATTATGGGGAAAATCATATATGCAGATTAGTTTCCTGTTTGAACAGAAGAGACGACGACTCTGACGTGATTTTTTCTGTTTAATATCTGTTATTAATCTAAAATGCAGTGAGTTAATATTTTCACACCAGATACAGAAGAATCACATCTACGTTCCGACTGAAAAAGATTATAGAACTCATTGAAAGGTTCTACTCTCTGTAACTTTGTGAAATGAGGGTCTCTCTTCAGCAGGTTAGTGAAGCCCCTCATGAGCGTGAGTGATGGAGGACAGTGATAAACAAACACACTTCAGTTCAGAGGAGATTAAATCAGCGTCACAGTTCAGTTTCAGTCGATTTTATCAGACACTCTGAATCTCTGAGGTCTAAGATCTGCTCAGCAGCTCTCGGATGACCTCACAGCTCAGTCGGGGTCAGCCATCAGAGACAGATTTCAGAGAGAGCTTCAGAGTCAGCTCATTATTTATCAGAGTGGACGCCTGTACGGTCACAGTACTGCAGAGTTTTCTACATTTCCTGTATAATTAAACAGTTGAGATGTAATCAGAGTGGTTGAGAGTGGTTTGGTGTGAAACACTCTGTTCTAGATAAACTTGCCGAATCAGAACTGTTCACGGTGGTGGTGATAGGAACCAGGCGTCCACCTCTAAAAGCCCCCTCACAGAAAGTTCCTACATGAAATGGTTATGAATTCACTGCCTGATGACTGAGACACTGTTTTATGATAGTTTAGAGAACTTAAACTCCATTCATGGTGGAGGGATACATGCAGGGCACTGAGAGGCAAAATAGTCCCCAAAGAAAACTCACTCTGATTCCACCTCACACACTGAATTATGGGGGAATTCTGGTGGAAACGTTAGTTGCTATTAGCATGTAAACTCAGGTTTGGAACAGTTTAGTTCAGCGCAGTTTGAGACAGTTTCGGAAAAGATCAGAGAGAAAACCTTCAGAGTTCCTCACAAGATCACGACGACTTCAGAGCTCATAACAGCTAATAAACAGTCTGTTAGAACACACTGTGTTTAATCTGGATTATATAATCTGACTACTGAAAATAAATAATCAGAGCAGGATACACTTTTACACACGTCTTATCAGATCTTATCACTGTTTCATGACTCCTTTCCGTATAGAACCTTTTTGAAAAGGGTTCTGTATAGCACCCAAAAAGGTTCTTCTATTCTTATAGGCTTGACATTGAACCATCTACAGCACATTCTTAAAAACACTTTCATGATGCAAAGAACCATTTAATCATGCAGAGGGTTCTTTGAGTGATCATGTGTCTATATAAAACATTTTCTTTACTAATAAAACCTCTGAAGAACCTGCTTCTTTAACAGTGTACGTCAGAAAAGTGAGGAACATTTGTTTTTTATGACACCCACACACACAGAGGACACCTTCCGTCTCTGCCCTGAGGTCTGCTGGCCAATCAGAGCAGCTGATGAATATTAATGAGGTGCAGGTGCTGTAAGGCAGAGAGTGAAGTTCAGTCATTCAGAGCAGGTCTCAGATACAGAACTGCAGCTTATTCTGATTAAATACACTCTTTCATTACAGATTTGATAGATTTAAACTTTTTTAGATGACCAGAAACTATTAAACTTCAAACTAATACTATACTGAGCTAGAGGAGCTTCAGATGCAGCGCTGTGAAGCTTCAGGTGAGTCTGAGCTCATCTCTGTTTTACTGTAAAACAGAAAGAAAATATAGAGCCATAAAAGAGAAGATCTGCAGGCAAACAGCTCCTCTGCTGTGTATGTATGTAAATGTGTGTAAATCTGTTATAGACTGTGTTTCAGTCTGTGAGGGAAGCAGGTTTCTGTCATTTTTGTCTTCAGTTAGACTCGCAGACAGACAGACAGGCTGTGCGTGTCTCTTTGAGGATTATTAAGTTTCATCAGTAATTATGTTTATAAAGAGTCTGAAGATGCTGACTGTAACCAGCACTGAAGGGAAATTCCACTGACTTCCTGCATAATTAAACAGTTGAGATGTAAACAGAGCGGATCAGAGTGGTTTGGTGTGAAACACTCTGTTCTAGATAAACTTACCGAGTCAGAACTGTTCACAGTGGTGGTGATAGGAACCAGACGTCCACCTCTAAAAGCTCCCTCACAGAAAGTTCCTACATGAAATGGTTATGAATTCACTGCCTGATGACTGAGACACTGTTTTATGGTGGAGGGATATATGCAGGGCGCTGTGAGGCAAAATAGTCCCTAAAGAAAACTCAGAAGACACGTGTAATGAAAAGGGTCGCACTGATGAGACGTCCAACAAGCTCATATAGGAGTGATGGTCAAGTAAGTTGATCCTAAAAGAACTTTGTGATTCTAATTTTTCATATGGAAGGTAAAAAGTGTAAAATGGCCAGTTCAGTTCCTGAAGCTCTGCACTGACTGAACAGTCATAAGTGCTCCTACAAGACTCATTTGAGACCTTTAAACTCTTTAAAAATGTACCTTTTTGGCATTTTTGTCAAAGTATCAATGAAAGTAAGAACATCATCTTCAGAAAATTGTTGTTTTCTACCTCAGAATGTCAGATCAGACATTATATGAGCTGTTTATTTTTAACTGTACAGCATTTTTTGCAACCCTGTTTTCAGTGTTTAGGGAGATAAAGGCTATAAATGGCATTTAAAAGCCTGTATTGACTCAATACATTCATTTTTACCAAGAAATGCTGATATTTATGAAATGCTCTTAGAACGTTTTAAACAAATAGTAGAAACACAAACTTTTCTTAAGTTTTCTATGTTTCTTATATATAATACTTCAAAGCCTTCAAAGAGTTTTTTTTCTCTCTAAACAAAAAATAGTGCGGTTTTCTTGTGTTAGTAATTTTATTTAAAGACTCCCGTTACCAAATTAAACTTCTGGTAACAAAACCTATTAAATTAACTGTTTTAAGACAGTTAATTTAATAAGTTAATTTGGGGTAACAGGGCTGAACACAGATCATTTTGCCCATTAATGCGGTAAAAACATAAAGTCTGTGAGCAGAAGAGACAGCTGAATCTTTATTTCAAGCCGTTTTTCATTTAAAATGATTGAGGGTTAAAGATGGGTAGCGGTTGTGAATTTAGCCTAAAATAAGCAGCATTCAGGAGCAGTTAGCCTGACAGGCTACATGTTATTTTTATTTTGTCATATATTTGTCATAAGTGAGTTAAAACTGTCTTATCATCAAGCAGGTTTCTGTCTTGTTGTTATCACAGACAAAATTAAAAGCTCTTCTTCATTTTCATAAATAACCTCACTGACGAGTTTAACACACTCACTTCCTGCACTTATATTTACATCAGCACCGTAACGTTAGTTACATATACCTTAACTGTATACCTAGTTCGTCCCATCCGTAGACAGATAGATTAGATTCAACTTTGTCAGTACAAAACATATAATAAATAACTGCACTAAGAAAATGTACAATAAATATGACAGGAACATGATTATATATAATGTATATAGTGAATATGATAATTAAATAGACAATATAAACACTAGATATAGGTCAGCATACATGTAGAAATAAGTATGTATAGATAGATAAAAATATTCAGTGCAAAATATTTTACAAATATACGGAAATGAAAGTGTTTACAGTGTATAGTACAGTACGTACAGTATGTCATGTTCTTGTAAGTGTAATAAATGATAGGGATAAATAAGTCCAGTGTTTATCCAGTGTGCTGAGTATGGTGGTGCTTATCAGTGTATTGCGGAATTCTGCAGTGTGATGGATGATGGAAAGAAGCTCTGAGGAGACAGATGGACCTTATTCAGTTACCTCAGGAAGAAAAGATGTCGCTGCATCTTTTTAACCAAGTGAGAGATGTTGAGAGTCCAAGAAAGATCCTCAGAGATGTGGACACAGAAGAACTTGAAGCTACATGTTCTACCTCAGCCCCATCAATGTGGAGGTGCCAAGTGCTGAATTTCCTCCCTCTAGGCCGATTCATCATTATTACTGATGTGGCCGTCATCAGCAAACTTGATGATGATGTTGGATCTATGCAAGGAGAAGAGCAGAGGGCTCAGCACAGAGCCCTGGGGCACACCAGTATTCAGAGTGAGGCTGGAGAACATCTCCAGAGGTCTGTTTGTCAGAAAGTCCAAGGCCCAGTTACACATGGGGGCGTAAATTCCCAGGTTGCTGAGCTCGGTGACCAGCCTGGTAGGGACAACACTGTTAAAGGCAGCGCTGAAGATAAACAGCATCCGGATGTAGGTGTTCTTACTGTTCAGGTGGGTAAGGGCAGAGTGAAGGGCCGTGGAGTGGCATCCTCCGTCGCTGAGTTTGAGCGGCATGCAAACTGGCGGGGATCCTGTGTCTGTGGATGCGCCACCTTCAGGTCACAATTTCTCAAAGCACTTCATCACAACTGGGGTGAGTGCGACAGGACGGAGGTCATTCATCTATCGTCTAAACATTGGCCTCGTTATCAGGAGATTGTGAGTTCGATCACCAGTGATGCTACAGCCGCCCGTGGCTGAGAGTCCAAGAGAGCACCGTTGTCATGCTCTCTCTGGGTGGGCAGGATGGCCTCCCGTCTCCCCCATCAATCAGTGTGATGGTAGCCAGCACAGGCGTCTGTTAACTGACATAACATGCGGTTAATGTTCTCCTCCGAGCACGTTCAGCTATACAGTGATGCTGCATTAGCGTCAGTTTGAAAAGATTCAGTGGAGCTTCACAGGACTGTGTTTACCTTCACCCTCCTAGCGCTGGGGTATCGCATGACTGGGTCATATCTGATTAAAACTGCAAGTCTGGACACAGAACACGTTCTCATAGTGTTTAATGCTGAAACACAACAACTTATCTTTCTATCTGTCTATTTTTCGTCTGTCTGTAAAAAGGAAGTTTCATTCAACTTTTCAGACACAACTGTAGTTAAATGGCATGCAAGGTAGGTCATATGTACTGTGAGAGCAGCATATATAGAAAGGTAAGTATGCAGAGTAAACATGTACAGCAACTGTCTGTGCAAATATGAATAATGCAATACCAGGATATAAAGTACAGGTGCAGTGATGCGGTTAAAGTGACGGTGTGGAGTTCAGCAGGGTCACAACCTCAGGGAAGAAGCTCTTCTTGAGCTGGCTGGTGCAGGAGCGGAGGCTCCTGTAACACCTGCCAGATGGGAGGAGGGTAAAAAGTCCATGGTTAGGATGAGAAACGTCCTTACTGGTGTTCCTCGTCTGCCCTGGCAGCGCTTAAGGAAAATGTTCTCAATGGAGGGTAACTGGGCAGCCCCGCTGGAGCGCTTTACGGTCAGATGCGGAGCAGTTGCTGAACCACACTGAGGTGTAGTTTGTGAGTTTGCTCTCGATGGTACAGCGGTAGAAGTTCACCAGTATCCCGGGACACAGGTGAGCTTTCTTGAGGCTCCGTAGGAAGTAAAGACACTGTTGTGCCTTTTTGACCATGATGGAGGAGTTTAGGGATGTGGGTCCAGTGTAGCAGGCAGACAGGACTCCAAATGCAAAGAACTAGTCTTTCAAAGCACTTGGAGATGATGGAGATGAGTGCGACAGGGCGGAAGTCATTCAGCGCTGAAACAGTCGAATGCTTTGGCACTGGCTCAATGATGGTGGTCTTGAACCTAGTCAGGACGACTGCCTGGGCCAGCGACAGATTAAAAATGTCCATGAAAACCCCAGCCAGCTGATTAGCACAGGCTTTTAGCACACGACCAGGTACTCCATCAGGGCCAGCTGCCTTTCGTGCATTCACCTTGCTCAGAGTGTGACGGACATCCGCGGTGGAGAGTGTGAGTGGCTGCTCATCAGGTGGTAAATCTATTTTGGAGAAGACCACATTATTTCCCATCTGTCGTATCTGAAGTTTGCACTAGTGAGTCGAGTGAAAACGCAGGAGGTCGGCAAATAAACACTATATCGCTAAAACTGGTGAGACGCTGAGCCTCGTGATGCACACGCACTGTCATCTTGGTCCATTTATAAATAGCAAAGCAGGTAACAACCTGCTCCAAGTTAGCACTGTTTATTATTTTAGCTGTAATGAGTTGAAAAAGAATAACTGAGATCTAAATAATTATTAATATCTGACAACTTCACAACTCATCCCTGCCATTTCCCACTGCCTATACGGCACTGCACGAGTCCCCAGCGCTGAACGTTGTGGGTGGTGGGCTCACATGGTCCATCCATGTTGCCTTTTTGGCTCAGCCTGGCCGGTTATGTGGGCTACTGCAGCCATTTAAAGGCTACTGAGCTGTGTAAAGACTACCATACACCATGTAAAGGTTACTGCACACTGACTTCTACACACTGTCTAAAGGCTACTGCTTACCATCTGAAGAGTACTGCAGCTGTCTCAAGGCTACTGAGCAACCTAAAGGCTACCGCAAACCATCTAAACGCTGCTACACACCGACTAAAGACTACCACACACACCGTCTAAAGGCTACCGCATACAAGATCAGAAGCACCACACAGCAGATAGTACAGAGCTCAGCTACTGCACATAGAAAAGCTCCCATACACATCAAACTCAACATAATTTTACTGTAATTTTACGGTACAGATTTAATGGAATAAAACTTTCAACATCTTGTACTGAGTTTATCAGGTTTAGATACCTACTCTTCACTAAAGGTGGAAAAGTTACGATGTGACTACGCTAGTAACGCTAGCTGAGGGAACAGATGGCTGGCGTGTGTCTGTTCATCTTAAAACCTTGTACTGATGCTTTTCTCACAGTAAATTTAAAGCTGTCTCTTATCTGCTGTGGTTTTGTGGTCCATATTTCTGCTGACACGTCTGGTGTACAGTTTTAATAATTCTGTGTGATCAGTAAAAATGTGCTAGGCTAACATTAGCTGAGGTGAAGGCAGACAAATTAGCACTCTAGATTGACTGCCTTCTGTGTGAATCTGAAACCACCTGCGACCTAAAATGCCTTACTGTGGCGTGTCTTCACTCAGGCACTGAGAGCAGATGAACACCGCAGTGCTGGGGAATCCCAGATGAGCGGCAGAGGCGTGAGCACGTTCATTAAACAAAGGTCTGGAGTTTCTGGCCGCTGCGGCCTGCGGGAGCGTTCGTCTGTTCTGCTGATGGTTAGTAATGTGACCTTTTTCCTTGTTTACCAAAGAAGCTGTAATTTGTCCACATCAGTCAGGAGGTTACCCAGCCGGGTTCTTCAGCCTTACATTGATCTTATTAATTTTAAATAGACCTGTAGCCCCCCACCCCCCAGCCTGTATGTGAGTGAGTGAGAGTGTGTGCGTGTGTGAGTGTGTGTGTGTGTGTGTGTGTGTGCATGTGTGTGTGTGTGAGTGTGTGTGTGTGTGTGTGAGTGTGTGTGTGTGTGTGTGTGTGTGTGAGTGTGAGTGTGTGAGTGTGTGTGTGTGGTGTGTGTGTGTGTGCATGTGTGTGTGTGTGAGTGTGTGTGTGTGTGTGTGAGTGTGTGTGTGTGTGTGTGTGTGAGTGTGTGTGTGTGTGTGTGAGTGTGTGTGTGTGAGTGTGTGTGTGTGTGTGTGTGTGCATGTGTGTGTGTGTGAGTGTGTGTGTGTGTGTGTGTGTGAGTGTGTGTGTGTGTGTGTGTGTGTGTGTGTGTGTGTGAGTGTGTGAGTGTGAGTGTGTGTGAGTGTCAGTCAGGAGGTTACCCAGCCGGGTTCTTCAGCCTTACATTGATCTTATTAATTTTAAATAGACCTGTAGCCCCCCACCCCCCAGCCTGTATGTGAGTGAGTGAGAGTGTGTGCGTGTGTGTGTGTGTGTGTGTATGTGAGTGTGTGTGTGTGAGTGTGTGTGTGTGTGTGTGTGCATGTGTGTGTGTGTGTGTGTTTGTGTGTGAGTGTGTGTGTGTGAGTGTGTTTGTAAACCTTATAATATGGGGACTTCAGCCAGTAAGCACACCAATAAAGTGGGGACGTGTGTCATCGTGGGACCAAAATCGAGTCCCCACAAAGTTAACCATGTAGCATGTCTATTTCGTTGGGCTGAACCTCCCCCCTTAAAATCTCGGAAGTCCCCAAGATGAACACAATCTCGACAAAAAGTGTGCGAGTGCTTAGGGGGAACTGCTCAAAGTGTGTACACGCCCCCTGTGGCCAAAGACTGTAAAAACAACTGCGGACGCACACTTGATCACGTGGTACAGCAATGCTGAACTCTGATTGGTTGAAACGGGAAGCAATCAGTGGAACTGTGAGCCAATGAGGTATCACCTTGATCAGTGCTGCAGTTTCCCAGTCCGAAGTGACTGTGCCGAGCTAGCCCAGCGCCTGAGAGCTCTGTGAGTGAACTTTCACCATCAGACGGAATGTTTTCAGCGACTACATGTTTAATTAATAAACTGTGCTCGAATATAAACCTTAATAGTGCTGTAAATTTAAGATTTTAGTTTCAGTAGTGCCGTGTTCTCGTTAATTAGCTAGCGCTAGTTAGCTGGCTGTTCTAGCCTGTTAGCTCAGCCCTGACGGGGCATTTAAGGCCTTTAACCTGCCTCCCTGTATCAGCCCGTTTATCGAGACAGTTCGCGCTACGATGCCTATGAATGTTTAACGCGTCTTCCGTAGAGAAGCTGGTGAAGTGTTTAAGGGTGAAAGCTTGGTAATGAGGAGGAAGAGCCCGACAAACGACGCTGTTTTCCACATCACCGCCGGCCGCGACAGAGCGGGGCTGGATGTGAAGTACATTGGTTCGTTTAAAGGTGAGCAGAGCAGGTAGATCAGCTTTGACTGAACCTCGACACAGAGAAGGTCGTGTTAGCGCGGTCTGTGGTTGCTGATTAAGGCAGGGGAGTGTTTGCCGTGACGAACTTCGCGAGAGGAGAGTTCGTGCTGGAGTACAGAGGAGAGCTGATCAGTGCGGAGGAGAGTCGGAGAAGACAGCGGGTTTATCACAGCGCCGTGAAAGCGTTCCTGTTCGACTTCATCTGGCACGGAAAGCTCTGGACGTGAGTAACTGTTCCCTTCTTCTCTCTCGGCCTGCGGGGTTAAAGGTGGGGAGGTTTCGGCCGCGGCGCTCAGAGCCGCGCTGAGCGGAGATGGGGACGGGAGGCTGGTGTTAGATGGGCTATAAACGCTTTATTACTGCGACTCATTCATATTTAAACCTTTAAAGATCTAACATTCATCTGTGATCAGCGCCGAGGTGTTTGGCAGCGTCGTCGTTTGTGTTTACAGACGCGTTGGCCATTTACTGTGATCGACTCCGTTTTTAATCACATCTAATGATGACGTGTGTTTTTATCAGAACAGCGACCTGGCTAGCTTTTATAATGCGCCTTATTCAGTCGTGTTGTCTTTTTCGGTAAATGTATAGCAACTTTCCCCTGACGCGATTTTAAAGGGCCACCGCATCAGAACCAGCGAGGTGCTGGTCGTAATTCTAAAGTTATTGGTTAAGATCATGACCTCTTGACCCTCCTGATCCTGAGCCACAACGTGGATTTAGTTCGCATCATCTTTAAATTTAGTATAATTTCCGTTATCCAGCTCTGTTTTCCACATTTTCTAATCTGTTTATGTATGGCGTACATATTGTGCTTTGTAGTCTTTCTTTAGTTCACTACTATTTCTATTTACAAAATGTCATGTTCCTTAACTCAAATGCATAATCACCCCTGCCTGTAGACGCATATTGAGCACAGTTACTTAAGAGGTAGAAGGAAACTGTGAATAGTCTAACAATGATAATATATTATATGAGCAAAATGATAATGACACTATTATTAAGTGAAATAACTGAAAATAGTGTATTGTTTGCTTTCATTACATTTTTAAATTTTACAACTATACAACTAAAATATTACTTTTTGTCACTAAATAACTCTTCTGTTTGTTCAAATTCAGCATTGATGCTGCAAGGGATGATGGCACACTTGGAAGACTGGTTAATGACGACCACATTAACCCCAACTGTAAAATGAAGAGAATCATTGTGGAGGAAGGCCACATTTGTGCCTTTTTGCTTTAAGAGACATAACACCTGGAGAGGAGATTACGTATAATTATGGAGATGGTGATTGTCCCTGGAGGAGTGAGGTAAGAATGTTACTTCTTGTACCAGTTGTGGATAATTAAATACCAAATAGTGAATATATTTCTAAGATATCATATCCATAATGTAAATGGAAGCTTGAAATTAAAGGATACTGTTAATTTGAGTTTATGCAGACTATCTAGAGATGATCAGAACAATTCCAATCAGTTACAGTATGGTACTGCTAACATGTTGCATGCTGTTTCCATAACAGGATTTCCCTCTTATTTTTGTGTTTAATAATGACTGTTGTGTCCATTTCAGGTGACAAAAAGTGGAATGGAAGCAGACAACAATCATCTGGAGTCAGAAGGTGCCTCTGGAGATGATCAGCATTGCACCAAGCATTTACAGCACAAATCTGCTTTTGGCGTCCAGGTAAGCAAACTGCTAAAATTCAAGCATGTTCACACAGGTAATGCTAAGTCTGCACAATGTGTAAAGTAGTCAACCAGTATCAGGAGAGTCTGGCTGCAGACATGCGCTCTCAGACAGATGCAGTCTCAGCCCCAATCACGTCATGTGCTCTCTGCCAATGGCTGCACAGCCCAAATGGCACATAACTTTTGGCTGCTGTATTTAGCGATATCATCACTTATCCATTTTTCATCCATAACATGGCTAGAGAGTGACATTATGCACCTCCCTGTTGAATAAAAATCATAGAACGCATTAAAAGTGTCTGTTGGTTTCTGGTGGTTTTCAGTAGTGGCTAATGGTATTCTGTGTTTTCCTGATGGGTTAATATCACAGTGTGAAGGATTCCGATCGTTTAATCAGGTGTTCGGGACTGATTCCACATATGTTTGATTATTTCCTAATGGTCTCTAACGGCAACCATCAAGCCAATTCCCGTTAGGAAGCCAAACCGTCAGGTTTTATTCCTAACAGCCCTGCAAACACAATTACACTTTGACAACCTACTGTTTCAATGCCCACAGCGTCGTCTGCTTGGTGCTCTTTACATTGTCATAACATTGTAATGTAATTTTTCAGAAAGGTATGAACGTTGTCTGACAACTTTCTAGGAGGTTGTGACGACGTTGATGAGACAGCAAAAGTAATCAGTACTATGGTGACTGTACATTGTCATTAGCTCCTAGAATCCTTATAAGTTTTAATCAATATTACAGTTTTTGATGACCGGTTCTAATTGTCAGCATGGCTTTCATGAGTTTCAGCAGCAGCCTGTTTGTCTTTTCTGTGAATAAACCCGACATTCATGTCTTATTGCTGTGGTAGGCTTTATTTTGAAAGTTTCCATATTTAATTACCTTATTATCAGTATGGCAACGTCATTATATATTAAGTGTAACTCCTGCTGCCCAGCAGTACGCGTTTCGCTGTTTTTACTCATAAAACTCACAAAAACACTGTTGTGGCGGAGCGGCACTGACGTCATTAATAGGCTGCTGGTGCATGTCAGGCTGAGAGTGCATGTCTGTTCATATACCTCAGTTATGAAATTTATGCGCTGCTGCTCCATAAACCTGCTTTGCATGTATTAATCCCTTCTGCTTTTTTCATGTGGACTATGCACATCTACCTCATCGCCTTCAACCATGACACCTCTGAGATGCTATTCCTTGATCACACTGTGCATTTGCTAACCTGTTGAGCTTCTCTCATGCAGACTATGCTCGGCTGACCCATCCATCTCATGATGCTGCACCATTTGCTGTTCGTTTTCTAAACCTAACTTCATTTACTCCTTTACCAGGGTTATCTCAGTACTGTACAGATGCCTTCTCTGAATAGCTGCTTCATGTCATATATTTCTCACTCGTTTTGTATACGATATGCGTCTTTTTCAGATTCTCCTCAGCAGAGCTGTAAAATGCTCTCTTCTCTACACTCACAGTGATACAGATGTGATGCTGTCCTCAGTTACATGTACGTTACTGTATCCTAATTGAATTTACATCCAGCTACTTCTCTTTTCTAGTGTCTCATTAGTGGTGCTGAGGATATCTCACCTCATCTGCCGCGTAGAGATAAGTACCAGCAATCCTGTATACAGCTTACTCATGTCTCACTAATGCTATTTTTACTCCAGTTTCTTCCATTCTAAGGTGTCTGTGATGCTCCTGCATGCCATCTCATCTCACTCATACCACTCATCAGCTGTAACACTGCAGCTTCACTGTGCTCTGAGTCTGCTAATGCTAATCTCATTTCCTCACTCTTTCCTTAACACTGCTGCACTGAAGTTTTCTTCTGCTTTTCTGTGTCACTGTTGCTCTTCCACAGCTCCATTTCACTCAGTGTCACGTCAGTATTACAGATCCATTGTTTACATTCCCTTTTTTGGGACCAGCATCTACAGTAGCAAGCTCTTTCACTGCTGTCTGTTTTACTGCTCTTGGGCTGCTGAGCATGGCTTTAGACCTCGATTCTGTAAAGCTACCATGCAACATTTTGTAAAGTGCATTCAGTGTCCACCCTGTGCCATCTTTGTGTTTCCAATCTTGCACCCTTGCCTTGTACTTGTAGCGCAACCTCCTCTTCAGCTGGGTCAAGGATCATGAAAGCTCATTATTAAATTTATTGTGTGTGCAGGGTTATTTGGAGTAAAACAGAAGTGATCTAGTGTTATCAGCATTCTTTTCCTGTTTTCTGTTCTGTGATCTCTCCTTATTTTACGTATATTGAATCAGGCTTTGAACTAGCAAAATGTGTTTATTGGTAATTGTTTTGTCTATTTCAGATGACAAAAAATGAAATGGAAGCAGGAAGTAATCGTCTGGAGTCGATGGTGTCCTCTGGAGGCACAGCATCCACAGCATGAGTCTACTTTCTGTAACGAGGTATGAACTGCTTATTTTCTTTTTTTACATGGTAACGTCAGGTCCCCACAATGTACACTCGTAATCTCATCTACCTTTGTTGCAAAAGAGTGCAATTGACTAGTGTGCCACTTACTCCCACTGAGTCCCCACACATTGTCTTAAACAAAGTGAAGGTTTTACACCAAAAGTCCTCACAAGGCATCTACCTAAATATTATCATTTTAATCTAGAAATATTTTTGGTTTGGTGTGGTGTGTTTAGCCTAAAATACTTTCATACAACTTGACAGCGTTCAGCTTAGTTGTACGTATGTCAGCATTGCTTTTACTTTTGGGCTATTGGTAATTGTGTTGTCTATTTCAGATGACAAAAAAGGAATGAGAAGCAGCCAGTAATCGATCTGGAGTCAGATGTACCTCTGCGAGACGATCACCGTCACACTCCAGCATTCACAGCATGAGTCTTCTACTTTCTGTAACGAGGTATGAACTGCTACATTTCTATATATTTTTTGCATGGTAACGTCACGTCCCCACAATGTACACTGTATCTCCACGGTTGGCAAAGATTTTCATTGACTAGCGTGCCCTTCCCCACTGAGTCACAACACTGCTCTTAAAAGTGCACGGTTACACAAGTCCTCACAGGCGATCTACTTTAAAATATTATCATTTTATCTAGAAATATTTTTTTGGTGGTGTGTTAGCTAAAAATACTCCTACAACTGACAGCGTTCAGCTGAGTTGTAGTATGTCAGCATGCTTTTACTGTGCGCTTATTGTAATGTTTTGTCTATTTCAGATGAGCCAAAAATGGAACGACAAGCAGCAGCAGTAATCGTCTGGAGTACAGATGGACCTCTGGAGACGATCACCATCACACCCGCATGCACAGCATGAGTCTACTTCTGTAACGAGGTATGAAACTGCTAATTTTCTTATATTTTTTGTATGGTACACGTCACGTCCCCACAATGTACGCTGTAATCTACCTGGTTGCAAAGATGATTTTCAATTGACTAGTGGGGTGCACCTTCCCCACTGAGTCCCCACATACTGTCTCTTAAAATGACGTTTTACACAGTCCTCACAAGGCATCTACTTAAAATATTATCATTTTAATCTAGAAACTATTTTTTGGTTGGTGTGCTTTAGCCTAAAAATACTTTCCTACAACGTGACAGCGTTCAGCTTAGTTGTAGTATGTCAGCATGCTTTTGACTTTTGGGCTTATTTGTAATTGTTTTGTCTATTCAGTTTAAGATGACAAAAAAGGAATAACGGAAGCAGCCAGTAATCGTCTGGAGTCAGATGGTACCTCCTGCGAGACGATCACCATCACACCCAGCATTCACAGCATGAGTCTACTTTCTGTAACGAGGTATGAAACTGCTAATTTCTATATTTTTTGCATGGTAAACTGTCAAGTCACACACATGTACACTGAGATCTCCACGGTGTTGCGCAAAAGATTTTCAATTGACTAGCGTGCTCCTTCTGAGTCCCCACACTGTCTTTAAAAGTGACGGGTGTTACACAAGTCTCCACAAGGCATCTACTTTATAAATATTATCATTTTAATCTAGAAATATGTTTTTGGTGGTGTGTTTACGCCTAAAAATACTTTCTACAACTTGCCAGCGTTCAGCTAGTTGTAGTATGTCAGCATTGCTTTTACTTTTGGGCGTATTGTAATTGTTTTGTGTCTATTTCAGATGACAAAAACTGAACAGTAAGCAGCCAGTAATCGTCTGGAGTCAGATGGTACCTCTGGAGACGATCACCGTCACACCCAGCATTCACAGCATGAGTCTACTTTCTGTAACGAGGTATGAAACTGCTAATTTTCTTATATTTTTGCAATGGTAAACGTCCAAGGCCCCACACTCGTACGCTGTAATCTACACACTGTTGGCAAAAGATTTCATTGACTAGCGGTGCCCTCCCCACTGAGTCCCCACACTGTCTTTAAAGTGAAGGTTTTACACAAGTCTCACAAGGCATCTACTTTAAAATATTATCATTTAATCTCGAATATATGTTGTGGTTGGTGTGTTAAGCCTAAAATACTTTCTCCAACTTGACACGCGTTCAGCTTAGTTGTAGTATGTCAGCATTGCTGTCCTTGTTGCGCTTATTGTAATGTTTTGTCTATTCAGATGACGAAAAATGGAACGGAAGCAGCCAGTAATCGTTCTGGAGTCAGATGGTACCTCTGGAGACGATCACATCACACCCAGACATTCACAGCATGAGTCTACTTTACTGTACTGAGGTATGAACTGCTAATTTTCTATATTTTTGCAGGTAAGCGTCAAGTCCCACAATGGTACACTGTAATCTACCACGGTTTGGCAAAGATTTTCATTGACTAGTGGTGCCCTTCCCCACTGAGTCCCCCACTGTATGTAAAGTGACGGTTTTACCAAAGTCCTCCCAAGGCAATCTCTTTAAAATATTATCATTTTATCTAGAATATTTTTTTGGTTGGGTGTGTTTAGCCTAACAATACTTTCTACAACTTGACATCGTTCAGCTTAGTTGTAGTATGTCACATTGCTTTTACTTTTGGGGCTTATTGGGATTGTTTTGTCTATTTCAGATGACAAAAAATGGAACGGAAGCAGCTCAGTAATCGTCTGGAGTCGATGGTACCTCCTGGAGACGATCACCATCACACCCGCTTCCAGCATGATTCCCTACTTTCTGTAAACGAGGTCTGAACTGGTAATTTCTTATATTTTTTTGCATGTAAACTCAAGTCCCCACAATGGACACTGTCAAGCCACCACTTGTTGGCAAAAGATTTTCATTGCTATCGGTGGCCCTCCCCCACTGAGTCCACACTGTCTTTAAAGTGAAGGTTTTACACAGTCCTCACAAGCATCTACTTTTAAAATATTATCATTATTTAATCTAGAACTATTTTTTTGGGTGTGGTTTAGCCTAAAAATACTTTCTACACTTGCAGCGTTCAGCTTATTTTTAGTATGTCAGCATTGCTTTTACTTTTGGGGCTTATGGTAATTGTTTTGTCTATTTCAAGAACAAAAAATGAACGGAAGCGCCAGTAATCGTCTGGAGTCAGATGGTACCTCATGGAGACCGATCACCGTCACCCCCATCTCACAGCATGAGTCCTACTTTCTGTAACGAGGTATGAACTGGCTATTTTCTTATATTTTTTGGCATGTAAACGTCAAGTCCACCACAATGTACCTGTAATCTACACGGTTTTTGGCAAAAGATTTTCAATTGTGAACTAGCGGTGCCCTTCCCCCTGAGTCCCACACTGTCTTTAAAGTGAAGTTTTTACACAAGTCCTCACAAGGCATCTACTTTAAAATATTTCATTTAATCTGAAATATTTTTTTGGTTGGTTGTTTAGTAGCCTAAAAATACTTTCGCAGACTTGACAGCGTTCAGCTTAGTTGTGAGTATGTCAGCATTGGCTTTTACTTTTGGCTTATTGGTAATTGTTTTGTCTATTTCCGATGACAAAAATGGAACGGATCAGCCAGTAATCGTCTGGAGTCAATGGTACTCTGGAGACGATCACCATCACCCCCGCATTCACAGCATGAGTCTACTTTCTGTAACAGTATGACTGCTATTTTCTTATATTTTTTGGCATGGTAAACGTCAGTCCCACAATCTACACTGAATCTACCACGGTTGGCAAAGATTTTCAATTGACTAGCGTGCCCTTCCCCCCCGAGTTCCACACTGTCTTTAAAAGTGAGGTTTTACACAAAGTCCTCACAAGGCATCTACTTTAAAATATTATCATTTTAATCTAGAAATATTTTTTTTGGTTGTGTGTTTAGCCTAAAATTACTTTCTACACCTTGACACCTGTTCAGCTTAGTTTAGTTATGTCAGCATTGCTTTTACTTTTGGGCTTATTGTAATTGTTTGTCTATTTGTCAGATGACAAAAATGGAACGGAAGCAGCCGTAATCGTCTGGAGTCCAGATGTACCTCTGGAGACGATCAACATCACACCCAGCCATTCACAGCATGAAGTCTCTTTTCTGTAACGAGGTATGAAACTGCTATTTTTTCTTATATTTTTTGCATGGTAAACGTCAAGTCCCCACATGTACACTGTAATCTACACTGTTGGCCAAAGATTTTCATTGACTAAGGCGGTGCCCTTCCACACTGATCCCCACACTGTCTTTAAAAGTGAAGGTTTTACACAAAGCCTCACAGGCTCTACTTTAAAATATTATCATTTTAACTAGAATATTTTTTTGGTTGGTGTGTTTAGCCTAAAAATACTTTCTACAACTTGACAGCGTTCAGCTTAGTTGTAGTATGTCAGCATTGCTTTACTTTTGGGCTTTATTGTAATTGTTTTTGTCTATTTCAGATGACAAAAATGGAACGGAAAGTCAGCCGTACTCGTCTGTAAGTCAGATGGTACCTCTGGAGACGACACCACACCCCAGCATTCACAGCAATGATCTACTTCTGTAACGAGGTATGAAACTGCTAATGTTTCCTTATTTTTTTTGCATGGAAACGTAAGTCCCCACAATGTAGCACTGTAATCTACCACGGTTGGCAAAGATTTTCATTGACTAGCGTGCCCTTCCCCCACTGAGTCACCACACTGTCTTTAAAAGTGAAGGTTTTACACAAGTCCTCACAAGGCATCTACTTTAAAATATTATCCTTTTAATCTAGAAATCTTTTTTTGGTTGTGTGTTTTAGCCTATCAATACTTTCTACAACCTTGACAGCGTTCAGTCTTAAGTTGTAGTATGTCAGCATTGCTTTTACTTTTTGGCTTATTGGTATTGTTTTGTCTATTTCGATGACAAAAATGACGGAAGCATGCCGTAATCGTCTGGAGTCAGATGGTACTCTGGAGACGATCACCATCAAACCCAGCATTTTGCACAGCATGGTCTCTTTCTGTAACGAGGTATGAAACTGCTAATTTCCTATATTTTTTGCGATGGTAAACGTCCAGTCCCCACATGTACACTGTAATCTACCACGGTTGGCAAAAGATGTTCATTGACTAGCGGTGCACTTCCCCCACTGAGTCCCCACACTGTCTTTAAGTGAAGGTTTTACACAAAGTCCTCACAAGGCATCTACTTACAATATATCATTTTAATCTAGAAATATTTTTTTGTGTGTGTTTAGCCTAAAACTACTTTCTACAACTTGACAGCGTGTCAGCTTAGTTGTAGTATGTCAGCATTGCTTTTTACTTTTGGCTTATTGGTATGGTTTTGTCTATTTCAGATGAACAAAATGGAAACGGAAGCAGCCAGTAATCGTCTGGAGTCAGATGGTAACCCTGGAAGACGATTCACCATCAACACCCCGCATTCACAGCAAATGAGTCTACTTTTGTAACGAGGTAGGAAACTGCTAATTTTTCTTATATTTTTTGTATGGTAACGTCAAGTCCCCACATGTACACTGTCATCTACCACGGTTGGCAAAAATTTTCATTGACTAGCGGTGCCCTTCCCCACTGAGTCCCCCCCTGTCCTTTAAAAGTGAAGGTTTTACACGAAGTCCTCACAAAAGGCATCTACTTTTAAAATATTATCATTTTAATCTAGAATATTTTTTTGGGGGTGTGGTTTAGCCCTAAAAATACTTCTACAACTTGACAGCGTTCAGCTTAGTTGTAGTATGTCGCATTTTGCTTTTACTTTTCGGCCTTATTGCTAATTGTTTTGTCTATTTCAGATGCAAAAATGGAACGTAAGCAGCCAGTATCGTCTGGAGTCAGATTGGTACTCTGGAGCCGATCACCATCAACCCGCATTTCACAGCATGAGTCTACTTTCTGTCCGAGGTATGAAAACTGCTAATTTTCTTATATTTTTTGCATGGTAAACAGTCAGTCCCCACAATGTCACTGTAATCTACCACGTTGGCAAAAGATTTTTCAATTGACTAGCGGTCCCTTGCCCCCACTGAGTCCCCACACTTTCTTTAAAGTGAATTTTTTACACAAAGTCACCTCACAGGCATCTACTTTAAAATAATTAGCATTTTAATCTAGAAATATTTTTTTGGGGGGGGGTGTTTTATCCTAAAAATACTTTCTACACTTGACGCGTTCAGCTTAGTTGTAGTAATGTCAGCATTGCTTTTACTTTTGGC
>NW_023494807.1:34075970-34078470 GCF_904425465.1 Colossoma macropomum
ACTAGGTTTGGCAAAAGATTAGAAAGCACTCACTCCTGCAGTCTCAGTGGATTTAAATAATTTTTCTCACCGATCTATATAAAAATGAACACAAATTAAAATTATAAATCTCCTGTGTACCTTGCATTGAAGCCATTGGTAGAGCCACCTTAACAATTTCAGTTTTCAGTTTTCATAGATCTGTATAATCACCCTAAAGTAGAGGTCACTAATAGGTGGACTGCGGTCCGAGTCCAGACCCAGACGTTGTTCCATACTGACTGGACCCATAAATTCTGGATTTAATTTTATTGGGTTGGTCCTGTTTTAATCGGCGTATCATTTCTAGTCATTATGGTACCGTTTTAGCGGCCCAGAAAACTCACAGACCAATCACAGGCGTTGTAAATATCACACGTGACGCTACTCAGCCAATCCGATCTGTGCATTACAATGAGCACAGAGACTCGAGGGAGTGAAGCCACACAGGGGAGGGACAAGGCAAGACAAAGCAGTTGGAGAAGAAAGTGAGTCAGAGGGAAATTACTTCACATGGCGTGATCTAAAAAGAGAAAACTGACAATAAAATGTTGAAATATTACTGAATTGTACTTTACTTGATTTGACATTCAGTTGTAGACTACATAAGATGTTGATATACCTACTAGGCTACTTCAGTGAACAGTACATGGCACTGAATCATAATGGAAGTTAGACATTATGATGTTCTGGACCTTTGCTTGATTTTCGTTAACTGGACCTTATTGAATTTTAATTAAATACCCCTGCTCTAAAGGTCAAATTTGGCCTTTGGCCAACTAGCTGAAATGATGCAAGATGTTGTATTTGTTCAGTATCTGTCCCTTAGCCTGTACTTTTCAATAACCGTGTTAAGGTGTTGTTTTGGGTGGGTTTTTTGTGTTCATAGTGTAGTTTTTGCCAGGAAATGTACTCATTAGTAGTTGTTTTATATAGAGGCACAGTTATGCTGTAACCACTTTGAAACACATTTAAAACACATTGACCACATTTTAAAAATATGGTAACTTTCAAAATCAGGATGAAAAATCAGTAAATGTTTTCCTGTTTAATAGATATAAGGAAAAAGAGACTGCTTGGTGTAAGATCCTTAGCACATATTAGCCCCCTATATTATTGTTAAGTGCTGTCAAATTGTTTCCAACCCCTGGAGACCATATGGATGGTGTTTCTCCAGAATATCCTGGTCTTCTGTTCGGGTCTTCAGGCTTTATAATGGCCTCGTTCATTGTTCCTTGGATTGTATCTTCTTGCTTGGGCTCCACTTCCCAACTCTTCCAAGCATCATTGTCTTTTCCAGTGGTTCTTCTCAGAATATTCCCAAATCCCAAAGAGAGTGTCAGTTTATTATCTGGACTTTGAAAGTTGAGGCTTGATTTGGTCAAGGGCCCATTGTTTTGTTTCCTTTGGCATCCAACGTTCCCTCAAAAGACTTTGCCAGCAGTTCAAATGCATCAGTATTTCCCACCTTTTTTACTGACCAGCTTTCATATTCATAAAGAGCCACAGAGATGACCAGTCTGGACAGGTGTGATCTTTATGTGGAGAGACAGATTTTTGCATTTGAACATCTTTTCCAGTTTGACTGCTGGATCCTTTGTTGTTAATCAGTTAAAGTTGGCAAAAGCTGTCCATCTCTTTGACATCTTCTCCATCAGTGATACAGTTAGTGCTCTTTCTTATTGTCCTAACCTTGGTCTTAAGTTCCATCTTTTCACTCTGTTCTTTAACCTTTCTTATAAGGGCCTTTAGGTCTTCCTGATTTTCTGCTGTGAATGTCGTGTCATCCGCATATTGAAGGTTATTGATATCTTCCACCTGCGTCTCTCATTATATGTTCAGCATACAGGTTGAACAGGTATGATGACACAATGTAGCTTTGTCTAACTTGCTTGCCGTGGAACCATAATCTAGCATACATCAGGTAAGATGTTGTTGATTGATCTTTATTTCATACTTTATTTTATATTTGGTATTCCAGTCACCAGCAGGATAACTTATTTGCAGGTCCTGTCAATTTCAGCCTGAGCTTCAACATAAAACCTTTTCATTTCTTCTTCATTAGCATCTGTTGTTGGGGAGTAAACCTGGATGAATGGAATGTTGAATGGTTATGCATGAAATTGGATTGACATCAGTCAGTCATTCACAGAATTGCATCCAATAATGGTCTTGTTGACATCCTTGTTGACAATAAAAGCCACTCCATTTCTTCTTTGTTGTTCATTACCTGACTAGTAGACTGTATTTCTTTTCCAGCTTGCCATGATTCCTGCTTCAGACATTCCAAGTTCCACTTGTAGCTTTGAATTCTCTTTTCTTGCTCATCAGCTAAAGCAAAAATCTTTGACCTAGCTGTGTCATGCAAGCAAGGTGTACTCAGAGGAATCCTCAGCTCTTCCCCAATAATAAGTTGAGTGC
The DNA here is from genome assembly GCF_904425465.1 of Colossoma macropomum. Lineage (NCBI taxonomy): Eukaryota > Metazoa > Chordata > Actinopteri > Characiformes > Serrasalmidae > Colossoma > Colossoma macropomum. The sequence continues at coordinate 34,078,410 of NW_023494807.1, forward strand.
AAGATAATACCAAACATTTTGTTGTTCCTATCCATGTGATTTTCTTGGTAGAGTACAGAAG
>NW_023494807.1:34085970-34115970 GCF_904425465.1 Colossoma macropomum
CGCCGCTCCGGGCAAGTGCGCTCACTGTGTTCACTAGTGTGTATATGGTTCATTGAACAGATGGGTTAAATGTGGAGGTGAAATTTCCCTGTTGTGGGACAAAACCTAGTCTGTTCAGGGTTTGTTTCATTTAAAAAGGACACTCAGAATAAAGAGTCACTGATTTTACTGGTTTAACTGTTTGTGCTTATTTACACTACAAGCTACTTCATTCTAAGTAGGTACTCAGTACGGTATCAGTATCTGCGAGTACTAAATAATGTGTACTTGTACTCAGTCTGAAAACGTGATATCAATGCCCTCCTAGTTACTCGCCTGTGTGTCATGTTTGAGCGGCACCCACTGAAGCTGCAGTACAGCCGCCCGGCCTGTTTAATGGTGGAGAAACACCGTGTTCTAACTGTTCTAACTGTTCTAATTCTTCATGTCTCTGGTTCTCTCCAGGATGTGACCCTCGCATGCTGACCGAAGTCAGTATGTCCTACTGTGACTGGGTGTGCTGTATGCAGCTGCTGGTGTACGTGCCAGTTTTGGTCCTGGGTATTCCTCTGAACCTGGCGGCTCTGTGGAAACTGCTGAGCATCCGGCACTGGCGTGAGTCCACAGTTTACCTTCTGAACCTCATCATCAACGACACGCTCCTGCTGCTGTCGCTCCCCTTCAAAATCCATGCCTACAACCGAAACTGGGAACTGGGCCGCCCCTTCTGCTCCCTACTGGAGAGTCTGGTGTACGTCAATGTTTACGGAAGCATCCTGCTGAGCGTGTGCATCGCCGGCGACCGCTACGTGGCCCTGCGCTTCCCGTTCGCAGCGCGGCGCCTGCGCTCTCCGCTGAAGGCCGCTCTGATCTGTTTGCTGATCTGGACGTTGGTGTTCTCCTGCAGTTACCCGGTCTACAGCCTTAACCATGACAACACGTCCTCCTCCTTCTGCTTCCAGAACTTCTCCAACCGCACCTGGGAGAACCGCTGGATTGTGGTGTCCATGGAGACGGTGTTTTGCTGCAGCACCGTCGTTATGGTGTTCTGCTCCGTTCAGGTGGTGAGACTCCTGCGCGACCTTCGCAAGCGCAACCCAAACGACCCCAAACTGCGCAACAACAAGAGCGTGAAGATCGTCCTCAGCAACCTGCTTGCCTTCCTCATCTGCTTCATCCCCTACCACATAGCGGCCCTGCTGTACTTCCACTACAAGTCCAGCAGGGTGGGGTCAGAATTCATGCGTCAACTGCGATATTTCGTCCACAGCAGCCTGTGCGTGGGCAGCGTGAACTGCCTGGCCGACGGAGCCTGCTACTACTTCATCCTGAAGGAGAACCTGCATGCAGCGAAGCTGGAGCGCAGAGCCACCCTGCAGTCCACACAGATACGGTATATAAACGTACAGTCACACAATCAGAGCACACGGGTGACGGTCCGAGAGGCGTCTGAGGAGAGTAGAGACGCTCAGATGTTAAAGAATGGCTCTTTTAATGACTCCATCACAGGGAAGAACTGATGGATTTGAAAGGTCAAAAAGAGCTAAAGCTACTGATACATATGACTATATATAAGACTGAAAGGGTTAATTATGAAACAGACTCCAAATCTCAGAGCAGCAGAGGCTTCAATGTCAGGAGCCACAGCTACTCACTGACCCTCTGACGGTTTAACTGGATTATACTGCAGTTTTGACAGCGATCAGTCAAATTTACAAGGCCAGCCAGAGCGTCCGGCTCTCCTACTCTTCCTTTTGTAATTGAGGATCACGATCTGAGGATATTTCTGCATGGACAGAACAGCAAGACAGCAGCTGACCCTGATTCAGTTTCTATGGCAACTCTGAATGGTGCTCATAAGTGCGGCCCTGTACAGCCTGTTTTAAGGCTGCTGTCAAAATTCTCCTGAAACCAGCCACCGCATACCTTTCTGTGAAAATAAAACCTCAGAATGCACAACATGCAAACATCCATCCAAAGCCGTCACTCTGGATCTCTCACCAGTCTGCATTTAGCACTAACAGAGCAACTAACTAACGCTGCTGTGTCTCTCGGCCGTCTCTCTGAAGCCTGTGTGTTCATGCATAATAATAATAATAATAATAATAATAATAATTTTGATTTACAGAGCACTTTTTATGCTGGTGGCAGCTCAAAGTGCTTTACAGACAGATGATAAAGCTTATGAGTTATACAAGAAATTATTGATTGAAAGTATCAAGAATCATAAGACAATAACACAGATCAGATTAGAAAATAAACACCACGAGCTGTAGAATTTTACTGAAGCGCTGAGTTAAAGAGCTGCGCTTTCAGGTGTTTATTAAAAGTGAGCTCTGAGCTCGACTGTCTAATAAAAGCTGAACTGAGCTCCACAGTTTAGACACACTTTAAAACTGAAAGTCAGCCATGTAAAATCTCTTCAGGGAGGTGTTTAGGTGGAAAGTGAAGACTGTCGCACACCAGATGCGCTGTGTAGCATCGTGTAGCAGAGCTGCTATAGCGTGTTTACAAAAAACACCAGGTTCAGTTTCATTTTTACACTCTACTCATATAAACTTAGTGAAATAAAGTGTCCAGCGTCTCCTCACAGTCAGTATCAGCTGACTGCCTCTACACAGGCCGGCTGTTTTTGAGCTGAAATATACGAGCTGTAAATGGTTAGGTTAGTAACGTTAGCTGAGCTAGCTTACCATTGGCATCTGTCTGTGTATCCAAAACAGCGGCTCTGTGTACACTTAAAGCCACAAGTCATCTACTGTGTCTTTCTGTGGCCTCAATACGGCCTTAGTTTACTGTAGTGACAGCTAAATGCTGCGTGAGGCGCTGAGAAACCAAACAGAGCTCAGTGTCGTGAAGTGTCGACGCGCCGTATCTGCGCTGGTGTGTGTGTCACCATCAAAAATTTTGAATATGAAGACGCTGTGCGATGCGACACGGTGCATCTGGTGTGAGACGGCCTTTAAACCTACAGTTGATGTTTCACCACTTTAGTATTTATTTCAAAATTTACATTTAAATTTACTGATTAAAATTTGCTCCTTCAGCATTTCAGTCAATCAACCTTTATTTCAACTCAGAAGTGCATTGAGGGTGACTCTCATTTACAGGGTAGCCAAGCAAATTACACAGGGACTAAAATTTATCAACTAAAACGAATGAAAATCAGTACGACAAGAAGATTAATAAAGATAAGATTAAAAATAACAGTTCAAATAAGAAAAAGGTATGGGATAGCAATAAAATATATAAAGAAAACATATTAAAAGTAAAAGATAACAAGCAAAAACTAAAAATCTTACAAATAAAATGATTTATTAGAGTAGAACGGCAGAAGAATTGACATTTTATAAAACAGCTGCAAAAAACAGTGAGATAAAATAAAATAATAAAATTAAATAATAAGGAGAAGGAAAAGTGAAACTCAGCTAAACAGCTCCAGGCTGTCTGAAGGTGAGCAGAGACTAAAAGTCAGTTTTAGAGATTGTAGTGACTCCAGCTGCTGCTGTGGTTCAGAACAGACTCTCAGTATCTGACCACTGATCAGTCACTGAGAGGGTCTGAAAATTACTGCTAATCATAGATAAGATATTAACTTGTTTTATGCGAGCGCCCACAGGACCATAAACTCCTAAAAGTAACGGTGCTAAAGAAGCCACAGGAGAACCACTTCCGCTCAAGAACCTTTAAATAGATTCTTCTTTTATAAACTCCTCTCAGCTGAAAAGTTCCTTAATAAACAACATAAAGAGCCTTTAAGCACCTTTTCAGTTTCACTAACGTTTTACAGGGTAGTTATGATGCTTCTCTAGACAGATGCTGGTGTGCTGGCTTAATAAGGTGGGCTTCCCGCTGGCTGTATGCCATCCTCGGACCACCCAGATTACTGTCCTGCATAAAGAGTCTAACTAGCTTTTAATCTCTTCAAACAGATTTTAAATGCACAGAGACTTTTGTTTTTGAAAATAAACTATTTCAACCAACTGAGAGAAAAAATAATGACTAGGCCTGAAATAAACTGATTTAGTTGAAGATGTTGTTGCTGACACTGTGCTGGATTGGTTACAGTTGTACAACCGGCTTTATTTATGATATCACTGTTAAAATTATTTAATAATCTAATTCACAAACGATCATGAAAGAAAGAAATTAAGAAAACATTAGTAAATTGGACTGAGTAGAAAATAAACACTGAAAAGTGGCATTAATGCAGTTTGAGTACCTGTGGGCCACCTGGAAAACACTGAGCAGAAAGCCGGTGGACCGCCAGCTTTTCTGTCAGTGGGTCAGTGACCCAATGCCCTCTTACAGTCTGGGTCAAGGTTCTGTACTGTGTCTTCTGTTCTGTTACACACAGATGGCAGCAGCTCACAGTGATGTGGTGAAAATGTGAGTTCCTCTAGTGTTTGCTTAGAGCTGCTCCAGGAACTCAGAGCTGAGAGTAAACAGCGGTTGGGCTTCTTTCAGATTTCTTGGAACGACTGTTTCCTCTTCTCTGAAAAGGGATGACAAGCCGAGCGGTGTGGTAACGAAAGCCCACCGAAGGCTCTTTCCCCTCACCGTTTACAGACGTCTGTGAAAAGAGGATGTAGAGCCGTTAAATAAAGAGTCACTGGATCTGTGCCTTTATGTCTGAGCACTCAGCATGAAGTTCAGTGAAAAGACTTGCATAAACATTACATCATTACTTCACATCAGAGCAGATTCAGCAGATCAGGAACAATAACGGCTGATTATGATGATTAATCTGATCTTCTCCTTTTATAAAGTGATTTATGAATGATTTATGAAAGATTTTTGTTTAGATGAATTTTACAAATTCATGAATTTTTTTTTGAACGCTTGAATAGGAACATAATTAATACATTAGGCATGATTTATTGATCCTCTGAAACATGAAATGTAATTATTTGTTATAAGTGCTCACTGATCCAAATATCTCTGAATGGTCAACAATAACAGAAGCCTCGTCTTTTATACAGAGACAGGAAACACTAAGTTTTAAAAACTTTGTGAATAATATTTCAGCACATGGTTATTCTGACATGATACGATCTGGACCTCTTTGAAGAAAGTTGGGGCGCCCCTGGTATATATTGATATTAATACTCGGCCCACATCTGAACACAGCGTTATCCAGCTAGTATTGCTCATCACAGGCTTTATAAAGTGTTTTAAAATAAGCTGATTCAAATCTCTACAGTATTAATTATTAATATTATTAATATAATATAATAATTAATAACTTTTCAGTGAATATCTCTGTCTTGTATTTACTCAGGGACTAACCTGCAGACTTCTAGATAAAGTGAATAAGTGCAGGTCAGGAAGCCATTGTAATGTTCCATTTTTGGGACGGCGCCCTCTGCTGGCTCTGAGTGTAACTCACCCCTCACCCTGTTCTGCTTACTGTAAAGTATTCAGCTGCTGAATATTCTCCTCCGTCCATCAGTACCTGATGATCAGTTTGAGTGAATGGACTTCAGTCTGCACTGCTTGTTGTATGATTTGTGTTTCTACTGGATGTTTTTATGTGATTTTATGTGATTTTTGTATTAGAAATATTTCATTGTTTATATTTCAATGAGGAAAATCTCAGAAGCTGTTATGGCAATAAATATTGATTTAATCTTGAATGATTTATTGATGAGAGGTCAATGCTGTCACACACATTCAGTTCGGGTTATAAAGGTCCAGTTCAGTATAAAATGAGGGAAAAACACCTTTACAGCGGCACTGATTCCTGCTAGGGTCTCTATGGGATTCCTAATAGTTTATTAACTATATATAAATATAATGACCTCTTCATTTTTCTTTTCTGTATACTGCCCCCTATCCACCATTTAGGAATGACACTTTATTGGCGTGATCTTAGACGTCACCAATAACACTAAAGCTGCTTTTTCACTCAACTTGACTCGACTCGCCTTTTTGGTTCTCCATCAGGCAAACCTGGTACATGGTTCTATTTATGGTATCACCTCTGTCAAGGTTCTAAGTGAGCTGAGCCGACACCAAAAGGAGGTGTAGAAATGCTCCAGATTACTAATTACTCAGAGGGATTCACTAAACACATGCTAACATTAGCTACCAGGTTAGCGTAGCTTCGTGTCGCCTTTGAAACATCGTCTCGTCGTCTGAGCTCTGATGTAGTTTTTCTCCTGTTTTGCTCAGCAGTCTTTCGTCTCGCTGCCTCTGAACAACATTTCTTTCCTTCACGTCTCAGAAGTTACATGCGACGCTGCTATGACGACCAGCTACATTGAGGGGGCGCTATATCTGCAGTAGCTGGTACCAAAAGCGAGTCAAGTCGAGTCGAGCCGTACCATGCAGCGGAAAAGCGGGTACTGGAGTCGCGATGCAGCTGCCAGGAGATGCTCTCATTTATGTGCAGTTATATATATAAAAGCTACAGATTTACAGTTAACATTCTGAAGCTGAAGTCGGCTTCTTGTTCGCCAAGTTCTTATTCGAATTTTCCCGTTCCACCTTAAATAGTGCAGCAGTTACATTCTGGCTCTGCACCATTTAAGGTGCAATGGGAAAATTCGGACAAGAAGCTGGCGAGTAAGAAGCTTGAGACCAGCAGTGGACCGTCTCTCTGTTAGCTCGCCTCACCCCCTCACTGTAGAGCTGCCACCACCAAAAACACCCCTTTAAAATACACGACCTTAGCACGAGCTAGAGAGCACAGCAGCACAGCGCTATTCATGACCTTCTTTAACTAAATAGAACCGAGTGAACAGGGCGCAGTCTGACGCCACAATATTATAAAAACATACAGAGCGTATTTCTTCATTTATTTAATTTATGTATTTATTATTCTCACATTTGAATAACTATATAAGTGGCTGTTTATGGCCGTTTCACTTTCACGCTGCTGAATTCACACATAACTGACTCAGGAATCCGGCCCTGCTGCGTCTGCCAGGTTTGATCTGAAGTCGTGAGCAGCTCTGTGAGCTCTCCGCCTCTCTGAGCTCTGGGTGGGGAGAATAAAATGAAAGTGTTTTGTTCTGAGTAAATCCTGTCTTGCGGTGTGAGTGTTGGTGGGGGGGGGGTGGGGGGGGTGGGGGGGTGTTTATGACTGAAGGATGACTAAAGACAGAACAGCATTGGAAACTGTGGCGTCTCTCACTTTTCACCATTGTTCAGATTAAGGTGATTGTGGTGACCAAACATCACAGCTGTCCTTCTGCTTTCTGCTAAAAGAGGTCTCTGTGTTAATAAACCACTTCCTGGTGTATGTGGACAGCCAGCGGAAAACATGGTGAGATTCCAGTTAAAAAAACAAAATATACATAAATACACAGAGTTATATTAGGACGTGTGTTGTGGCGTCGGCGAAGAAAAAGACAACGAGGGAAACATCGCTTCAGACAAATGTGGAGAACCCCCACTCAGCCCTGCTGGAACTTCTAGCCATACGTTCTATGTTGAAGGTTGGCACAAACACTGCAGCCCACAGCCCAAACAACACACCCACACCTCTTAGGCCAACAGCCACGACTATTTACAGGGTTAAAGTGTCTCTTACTGAGAGTCTGGTGCTCCCGTGGTGCCCCCTGTGGCCGAACGAGACAGTAGTGAGATGCTACAATATATACATATATATATATATATATATATATATATATATATATATATATATATATATGTACGAGGCTGTATTATATTCGCCCCTTTTCACATTTCCAGGTTCTCATTTCTGTCAGTTTCTGTTGGCAGGTAATTTAATTTCAGGTCAAACCAAAACAAACAGCGCAGTCCAGCTTTAAGGCGTGCTGCGTTCCTCAGAGCCTCCGAACAGAAACAGCCACAACTAGGATTTCATACATTTCCAACCAATTACACACACAAACACACACACATCCTCTAAACCGCTTATCCTTCTGGGTCGCGGTGGGGTGCTGGAGCCTATCCCAGCTGTCATTGGGCGGAAGGCAACAATTACACATTCAGATCAAAATGGATCCAGTCGATCCGAAGAGGAGCGCGTCCTAATTTTGGAGGAAACACAGGCGTTCATGTCTGCAGCCGTCAGAGTTTATAAGACTCCTTTGTGTCGATTCATAGTCAGTTGTGAGCTGCTCAGGATTCGAGAGTCTGTTATCCAGGAGTGTCCACACGGCTCGGAGCAGATCTAGACAGCCAGGATGAAGAGGACAATGAAGTCGGCTTCACATTCAAACTTCCTTTCTACCTTAAATGATGCAGCAGCCACCTTAAATGCCGTGCAGACCAGAATGTAACTGCAGCACCATTTAAGGTGGGACAGAATATCAGCTTCAGCTTCATCGGAAGTTCAGAATCTATCAGTTTACTGATGTTGTAGAAGCAGCCTGACTGAACAGAGCACTGGATTTAAACTTGTTTGTTGGTCAGCGCTGAACGTCTCTGATTAGCCGACTCGGTACAGTAACACTGCAGCTCTCTCTTCTAAAGACCTCCGTTAAGGTCAATGTACATGATTCCACAATCAGAAAGTCACAGGGCGCAAACCACTGCTGACCTAAAAGAACACAAAGGCTCGCCTCACATTTGCCAAAAAACATCTAGACGACCCTCAAGACTTTTAATAATATTCTGTGGGCTGATGAGTCAAAGGTGGAACTTTTTGGAGGACATGTGTCCTGTTACAAGACTGCATTCCACCATAAGAACATCATACCAACAGTGAAACATGGTGGTGGTAGTGTGATGATCTGGGGCTGCTTTGCCTCTGCAGGACCTGGATGGCTTGTCATAAATGATGGAACCATGAATTCTGCTCTCCGCTCATCAGTTCGTGACCTAAAGCTCAAGCTCAGTTATGCAGCAGGACAATGATCTGAAACACACGAGGAAGTCCACCTCTGACTGGCTCAAAAGAAAAAAAAGTTTTGGAGTGGAGAGTCAAAGTCCTGACTTGAACCCTATTGAGATGCTGTAGAAAGTCCCTAAACTTCACTTTCATGCTTGAAAATCCTCCAGTGTAGCCAAATTGAAACAGTTCTGTAAAGAAAAGTGAAAACTCCTCTACAGTCATGTAAAAGACTCACCACAAGTTATCACCAACATTTGATTGCAGCTGTTATTGCCAGTTATTATTAGTAAATTACTTTTTCACATGGGTGATATAGGTTTGGACTAAATCTTTATCTTTAGTAAATGGAATAATGATTTAAAGGCTGCATTCTGTGTTTACTCATGTTGTCTTTATCTTATATTAAAATTTGTGATCTGAAACATTTAAATGGCACAAATTAGCAAAAAGAGAAGAATTTGCACCTTAATAACATCATTAATCAAAGAGCTGCAGTAAAGTAGTCTGAGAGAGATTTTCACTCTGATTGTCTTTAAATGTTGGAGTTCAGTGTGTAAACCTGCAGACAGTCTTTCACAGAAAGAGGAGTCAGTATTGATCCACTCAGCACTGACGGCTTCACACAGCTGAGAAACACTGCTGAGCTGGTTTGGGTTTAATGTGAGTCCAAATATTCACTATAGGGATTAAATCTGGACCCTGACCAAATCAGAACCATCAGTAACAAACATTGAATTGTGGGTTTGAATGAAATGTGTTTTGCACCTAGTAATAAATAGAACAAGTTATAAAAATAATAATATAAATAATATAATAATGTACATATAAATGTAAACATATTAATAAAACATGTATTTTGCAACAAGTTTAAATGCAGACGCAGCTCATTCATTTAGCTGTATGTATTGTATATATGTACCTCACACATTGTCTGTGTTGTCTATTTTATACATATACATACATACATACATATATATATATATATATATATATATATATATATATATCTTTTTAAATTTTATGCTGACACCTACAGCCAGAGAAACTCCTGGTTTTTGGTGAGTAAAGGTTTTGATTCTGAATGTGATCCCGGTTATGAGGCCTCCAGGTGTGTCTGACCATCAGAGCCAGGTGTTGGATCTAAACCCAGGACTGAGCACCTGTGAACTTCATCTCCATTCAGACTGAGCCTGATCATCATCTCTCTGTCAGGAGGGACTTTAATCACTCTCCCTTTCTCAGGTACGATCACCCAGTATAACCCCAGCGCAACGCCGGCCCCTGGTGGCCAAACCCCTCAGGTTCTCCAGCGGTAGTGGGGGGTTAACTGCAGTCTGAGAGGAGCTCAGTGTCATTCAGATGAATGATGAACTGATGAAAACTAAAACTGAAGCTCGGTGATGAGGGGTGATCACAGTGTGATCATGTTCAGCTGTACTTTTTCACTTTCAGGAATATTTTACAGCAGCAGCTGTGAGGAGCGGAATTAGCCTCACAGAGAAAATACACTCATTCATCACATGTGGACGATGACATCATCACATGTGGAAAACGTTATCACATCTAACACACACAAACTGTTACACACAAAGTCCACACGGTCAGTCTACAAAGAGGGAACAGGATTGTAAGTGTAAGTCTGTACTAAACCAGAAGTCTGTGGACACAACCCCCCCACACCCCGCAAAGACACATCTCCCACTAAAACTGTGTAGCTGCACCGCTGCCTGAGAGTGTTACAGAGGAGCTATTCCTGCTGCCCTCTAGTGTCCCCAGTGAAAACAGCAGGAAGAAGAAAGAAATGATTATAATCTCTGTTTATATTTTATTATTACTGTATTATATTATTTATATTCATATTCATCTGTTCACTAACCACACTGCTGTAGTGTGTGTGTGTTTGTGTGTGTGTTTGTGTGCAGCAGGATTATGGGGAGTGTTTTACACACAGTTCAAAAGTGTGACCTTTGAACTCTGAGCAGTCAGCTGATCGGCTGAACAGAGAGAACTCAGAGACTGACCACAGTGCGCACACACACACACACCGCCACGACCACACACACTCACACAGGCAGCAGGTGTGTGTGAGGGAGAGAGAGAGAGAGGTCAGTGCGGGGCGAGTCGATACTGCAGCGTTCACTCAGAACCTCAGGTGAGTGACTTTACCTGATACAGTCGCACAGGACGAGCGAGGAAAGTACAGCACAGAGAGAGAGAGAGAGAGAGAGAGAGAGAGAGAAGAGAGAGAGAAGGAATGAGGGAGGAGCTGAGAGTGAAAGAGAATGGAGGGAGGAGTGACAGAGAGTCTTGTGGGAAATCTGAATCAGAGAGAGAGAGAGAGACGAGTGAGCGAGTGAGAGTGTAAACCTGAGACTAATAACACACCTGAGCTCCAGGTAGAGAGAGAGAACAGAGAATGAACGAGAGGGAATAAAAAAGAGAGAGAAAGAAGAAGAGTGAAAAAAAGAAAAGAAAGAAAGGAGAGAGAAAGAGACAGAGAGACACAGACAGAGACAGAGAGATACAGACAGACAGAGAGAGAGAGAGACACAGACAGAGACAGAGAGAGAGAGATACAGACAGACAGAGAGCGAGAGAGACACAGACAGAGAAAGAGAGAGACAGACAGACAGAGAGAGAGAGAGAGAGAGAGAGAGAGAGTATCTGCAGTAGTTTAGTGTGTTCGTGTCCACCTCATGGATTTTCTGAGCGCTGGTTTCTGCCCCTAAAGTCGTCGGGGTCAGGGGGCATCGCCATGGCGATGACAGCTCTGTTCCGGGGTAAGTGGGGTCAGAAGGCTGCGGAGCCGGCGTCCCCCAAACCCCCCGCGGCCCCCACTCCTGTACCGGACGAAGACGAGGAGGACGAAGAGCAACTGACCAGAGCACCAATCCGCCGGAACTCCAGATTCTACCGCAGCATGAGGAGAAAGAAACTCCAGTCATCATCATCAGAACAACAACACAGTGAGAACTCCTGCCTCACTTGCTCACTCACTCATTCACTCACTCACTCACTCACTCATTCACTCACTCACTTACTCATTCACTCATTGACTCACTCATTCACTCACTCACTCACTCATTCACTCACTCACTCACTCACTCATTCACTCACTCACTTACTCACTCACTCATTCACTCACTCACTCATTCACTCACTCACTCACTCATTCACTCGCTCGCTCATTCATTCGCTCGCTCACTCACTCGCTCGCTCACTCACTCGCTCGCTCACTCATTCACTAACTCACTCATTCACTCGCTCACTCACTCACTCGCTCACACACTCACTCATTCACTCGCTCACTCACTCACTCATTTACTCACTCGCTCACTCATTCATTTATTCATTCATTTATTCAGTGATCCAGTCTTTCAGGCTTTTATGATCTGTATTGAGACACTTATCATTTTAATGTAGTTATAGTGTCAGTTTAAAAGGGGAAGTCCTCCCAATTTTCTGAATTTCCCCATAATTCAGTGTGTGAGATGTAAACAGAGAGATCCAGAGTGGTTTGGTGTGAAATGGTTCAGATGTCTTTACAGTGGTGGTGATAGGAACCAGGGGTCGCCATGACTACAACACAAATATAGACATTTTATTTACTATCCAGAACCACCAGTGAACCTACACGAGTCTTCTGAGTTTATATGGAATGTCGATGATGGAAAATAGTGGAAAATCTGAAATAATAAGTTTTCTTTGGGGACTATTTGGCCTCACAGCGCCCTGCATGTATCCCTCCACCATGAATGGAGTTTAAGTTCTCTAAACTATCATAAAACAGGGTCTCAGTCATCAGGCAGTGAATTCATAACCATTTCATGTAGGAACTTTCTGTGAGGGAGCTTTTAGAGGGGGATGTCTGGTTCCTATCACCACCACTGTGAACAGTTCTGACTCAGTAAGTTTCTCTAGAACAGAGCGTTTCACACCAAACCACTCTGAACCACTCTGTTTGCCACTAAATTATGGAGGAATTTTGAATTGTGGGTGGACTCTTTTAGTTGGCAAGCCAGAGTCAACTGAAAATAGATTTTATGATCTTTATTGTTAATATTATTTAGTTTTGAAGCTTCAGATGTTTCTGTTTCAGTTAAATCTGTGTCTCAGGTGAAGATCTGAAAGTGAATGTGAGAGAGTTCAGTTCAGAATGTAGTTTCTAAGAGCTGCAGGGTGTGTGTGTGTGCGTGTGTGTGTGTGTGTGTGTGTGTGTGTGTGTGTGTGTGTGTGTGTGTGTGTGTGTGTTGGTCGTCAGACTGAGAACAATTAGAAACACAAACACACACACACTCATCTGCCTGCTCTACAAATCAAACCGGTCAGAACCAGATGGACAAGTTTAATAGTTCAGAGTGAGTGAGGTGTGTGTGAGGTGTGTGTGTGTTATTAGTGATGTTTGGTACTTAGGAGTGTAATATATGGAGGAATTTCAGAAGACACACCCACTTTTTGTTTACCATATCATGTGAAATCCTCCTGGTTCTGTTCTGCATTATTTGTGTTGATTATTTTCATTATTTCATTATTTGTGATTAAAAGTTTAAAGGGCCCAAAACTGAACCTCCCTCTCATTTCTCAATTAAAGAGTTTAATGAAGTATATAAACATTGTTAAAGTGTCTTTAATATCCAGTACAAGCAGCTCATATACGGAAACTAAACTGCAAAACCAGTCATGTCACAAAAACCAAGTAATTTGCATATACCCATCAATCAGCTTGTAGCAGTTTAGCTCCACCCATTCAGCCTACAGCAGTTAAGCCCCACCCATTCAGCCTACAGAAGTTAAGCTCCACCCATTCAGCCTACAGAAGTTAAGCTCCATCCATTCAACCTATAGCAGATTAGCTCAGAAGAGAAAAGTCTACATTTAACACTGAAGAAAAAATTGCATGTTTATTACATTTTTAAATGTAAATTGAAATCTCTGAGCAGATTATTGATCATATTTATTGCTGTGTGGATTCACTGCTGTGTTAGTGAAATTACAGTCATGCATGTTGGTTTATTTTGTGAGAATTCCCACAGACGCCGTGTCAGAACGCTGAGTTATAGAGCTGCAGTCTGAGCTGTGAACACAGGATGTAATATAACACTGCAACATCTGGGATTCGGCCAAATGAAATGCGAGCAATGATGTGGGCAAAATATAAAATCTGCTGTGTGATTAGAATTAAATGCTGTGTATTGGAGTTATTAGTCAGGGCAGATCAGTATGCTAGCGTTAGCACCAGAGCTCTGTAGAGTCAACAGTGATGTGTATGAATGGATGAGTCGTTGTAATGTTATATAATCCTTTAGTGAACCGAGACTGTTAGAGCTCGGCCTTCAGTTCAGACCATAAACATCAAAATCTGAGGAAAAAAATAAATAATTTTTCAAAATAATACCTATAATGCAAATTTCTGCTAGCGCCCCTATGGTACTTCTAGTAGTATATTAGCGCTAAGCTAACAGCGATCATGTGAACCTTTTTTGACTGTTCTAGTTTAACACCTTAAAATCCCAGACTTATTATTCAGTAACTACAGGGACTTCAATGCAAACTGGCTGAGCTATTCTTAGATTATAGGTATATAAGTGTGTACTAAAACTTTGGGCCTGCCGTCCATTTAAGGGGTTCATCAAGCTTGTAAAGGTCATTGCATGTGTTTTATTTGAATCTCGTATCAGACATTATCATATATCTGAGCTTGTGTGTATCAGTGTTACACTGACTCTCTGTCCTGTATAGAGCTGCCGCCACTGTTTTACATTCCTAACAACTACCCGGAACACTGCTTAGACTATAGTTTGTATTCACAGTGACATATCTAGAACTTCCAGATGGACTAGAGTGACATTTGTTTGGTTCCATCCATTGTAAATTGTAAATCAGAGTGTGATTGGTTGGTTGGTGTAAGGCCTTCAGTCCAGCTCCTGAAGTCCTAACCAATCAGAGAGCAGCTATGTGGTTGGTGTAGTGTAGTGGGTAACACCTCTGCCTTCTACGCTGTTGACTGGGGTCAATCACCTGTCTGGGTAAACACTGTACACTATACCAATAAGAGTCCTTGGGCAAGACTACTAACACACCCTTCACCTACCTGTCTAAAAACAAAAGATCAAATTGTAAGTCGCTCTGGATAACAGCGTCTGCTAATACCGTAAATGTAAGCTCAGCTGTATCTACCTAGATACCACAGAGAGGGAACAATCCTGATTGGATAATTTTCTGTTGGATGTTTCATGATTTTATCTCTTTTGTTTCTAATAAAACTCAACAATGAAATAAAAGTGTTACCCAATACTAACAGAACTTAAACACAATGAGCAAAATGCTTCTATTAAATAATAATGAACTAAATATTACAGAACTGTGTTTAGGCCTTCTCTGAATATCTGTAAGGCTCTGAGGGTTCCACACTGACAGAACAAAAATGAAAGTACTTCACAGAGTTCTTTTAACCACATTCCAACTAAAGCTACTAAAGTTCATCTACTGGTGAGAGATTTATTATTTATTTTTAGTATTCAGTGTGTCGTGATGTAAAACCCTCTCCTGTTGTTTGTACGGTAGTAGTTGCTGTGAGTGCAGACTGTCTGCTGGTTATTCTACATGTATAAGGCTGTGTATCCGTGTCCTACTTAAAGCAAAACAGTGTAAAGTCTCTCAGATTAGAACATTAGAACATCACGCCATAAACACCTTTCAGGTCCGTCCTGCACTTTAACCTGTTTAAGGAAGCTCTCAGGGATTTTCCACCCAGACGCTGCTTAAGGTTTGTGGTGGTGTAAACGGGACAGGCTGGAGGGCTGAAGTACACGGTCCAAAGTACTGATTTATTATATACAACACGCCAACAACAGCAGCAGTGATCGCTGAGATGAAATTACAATGTTTTCAGTGATAACCACGCAAACACGATATAAATATCAACGCTTTGTACTTTCTAAACTGTTGACAGCTTGATTTGACTGCATTTTCATTGATTTAGAGGAGAAAACCGTCTTGAATGAGCTAGTTGGCTTAAAATTGAAGCTGAATTCACTGCACTAGCTGATGCTGGCTGTCCACTAACGCTCACTGGCTAGCGAGCTGCTAGATCGTTAGTTGACCACTCGACCTCTTGTTTGCTGCTAAGCTACCTTTGTGCCTCTTTACTCTCTGTTTTTTCCCCATATGCTACTCCTACTGTTAGTAAACATACATCAGCTTCTTCTTTTAAGATGCTAAGAGCTAGCTGGCTAGAATTAGCAAGCTGTTGTTTTGCTAACTGAAGAAACACCTATCCTCTATAACATGCTAATGTGCTAACTAGTTAGCTAACTATAAAAGGGTTAGCAGTATAGCTTCCTAGCTATTCTGTGTTTGTTGTGATTTTTGTGGTTTCTTATCTAGTTATATGCACCCATATGAAAAAAAATATATAGGGGTATTTTAATATATTTGAAATACATTTCAAACACACTGCAGTCGATGCTGAAATACAGTCCAAACCCTAAAATGTACATCAGAATATTTTGCCATATTAACCAAATATATTTTTAAATACAGTTATTTTGAAATGTATGGGAAAATATTACACAGTACAAATTAAAATATCCAGAATCCTGTCTGATGCTCTTCACTGTCTGATACCTTTAGAGATGAATTTGTGTTCCAGTATCTTCATTTTAAATCTGATCAGATGATCCTTTATCAGGACAGAAGCGAGTGTTGTGGGTATTGATACTCTGAAAATGCAGTTATGATCTGATATCTTGTTTATGTGCAGGGATGAGGGAGTAACCTAACAGCTGTAGCGCCTACAAATGTTCGTGTAGCTATAGTGATCATTTTTGCTAGAATTTTCGCTACAGGCCTCAGTCAATCCATGCAAAATGAACCACAGAGCGCGGTCGGTAACTGGGCTGGTGGCGGCCGTGCAATCAGGACTGAGCCACAGACAGTTGGAGCAAATGGTCACGCGCTGCCCCCACGCACTGACCACCCCTTACAGGCTCAGCTCAGGGGTCACAACCGAAGCATTTTATATCTGTTTTACCATCTTGGCTGTAAAGAAGTCTCAGTGTGCGCTGATGTCCTGATACAGGCTAAAAATATAATATAAACAGAAACTCAGACTCACTCAGCTCTGCTTTAAGCTTTAGCTCAGCTTTAGCTGCTTCTCTCACATCTCAGTCAGGAAACTTTACAATGTAAAATGTCTCTGAACGGGGGCTCCCGAGTGGCGCAACCGTCTAAGCGTTGTCCCTCATCAGGACATCGCGAGTTCGATCCCTGGTGATGCTACAGCCGTCCGTAGCCGGGAGTCCAAGAGAGCCCAATTGGCTCGCTCTCTCTGGGGGGGTAGGATGGCCCCCCCTTCTCCCCCCATCACTCAGCGCGATGCTGACGTAACAGATCTGGCGGTTGGCGCTTTCCTCCTCGCGCGTTCGGCTGTCCAGTGACGTTGCGTGAGCGGCAGTTCGAAAAGAAGCGGTGGTGCTTCACAGGTCTCGGAGGAAGCCTGTGTTAGCCTTCACCCTCCTAGCGTTGATAGCATCGTGTGATTGGGGGAGACTAACTAGCGGGGTGGAATTGGAGACGATTAAATTGGGGAGAAAAATCAGGTAAAAATAAAAAAAAAAAAAAATGTCTCTGAACTTCTGACTTTTTCCGAGGCTGAAGTCAGATTCTCGTTTACCAGCTTCTTGTTCGAATTGTCCCGTTCCACCTTAAATGGTGCATGAGGCGCCAGAATGTACGTTACTGCTGCGCCATTTAAGGTGGAACGGGATAATTCGAACGAGAAGCTGACTTCACGACTCAGTGTTTGACAGTTTCTAGTTGCAAATTAAACGTATCAGGAAACCAGCTGGAGTGATTATAAATGCAAATAAGTCCATCTCCAAATTATTGATGTTCGTCTTAAATCTTAAATATGAAATTTGATTTGTTCTCTTTGAGCGCTGTCACTGAATTATGGCCAATCAAAATCTGCCAAGCTCCTCGTTATTTTCTCAACCCTCCAATCTCCGCTTATTGATTGTTGCTGTCCGCAGTTCAGTAATCAGCGCCTGCGATGTTCGTAACTAGCGTCAGGACTCCGAGCTCCTCAGAAGTTTCTCAGCGTTTTATGAGATTCAAAAAGCGATGAAACTCCACAGCGAGCAGTGAGAGGTTCTCCGCTGACCTCAGTCCAGCTGTAGCTCGGCCATAGACTGAACTGCCCGCTCTGTTTGTCTCTGTATGAGACGCTGCACAGCCCTGAGAACCAGAGTAACTTTGACTTGTTGAGCTGTTCAGGTCTGCAGCACACAGGCTATAAGCTAACACATAACATCGCTATGGCAAAAATGTAGCTAGCTGAGTTTATGAGCACAATCAATACATTAAGACTGTAAAATGAAAATACTATATTTCATTTTTTTGCTTGGGCTGCCAAATCAGCTGCTTTAGTCTGGCTCCAGTAGCTGCTCAGTTTAGGCTACAGGCTCCACAGTCGGCTATATTAGAGATAAGATGTGAAATTACAGTTATATTGTGTTACTCATAACAGACTACAAACATGAGGACGTTCACTGTTAACCAGCATATTGAAGGTATAGTATCATGCAGCAAACATTAAGAAATCAGCTATATTAGACTATATTTTGTCTCATTAACTATATGAGTAGCTGCCTTTCCCTCTAGCTGGGCTTTGGTACAGACAGCCTGTTATAACATCTGTTTAATGGGTGCTTTTACAATGATCAGTGAGGAGAGAGATGCAAAAGAGACAAGCAAAGAGAGAGAGAGAGAGAGAGAGAGAGAGAGCTAGGGAGGTAAATGAAACAAAATCAGTTGAAACTATCGCCTGATTTAATGTAGGTTTAATGTATTTTTAGCTAAAAAATAAACATAAATAAATAGTTAAATGATGAATTAAACCTAAACTGCATAATTGAAGTCAAATACGTTTATGGAACATTAATAGAAGTTTATGGAAGAACGGATGAAGAAGGAACAAATAAAAGAAAAAGGTGCATAACAGTGATAGATGGGTAAAAAAGGAGCAGTGATTGAATAAAATAAACAAAATGAGAAACTTATTGTTGCGTTAAAACTCATATTTGTAGTTATTTTAAACACAATCAGATGTGAGTAACATTTCTGCAACATGGACCTCACAAAAATTCTGATCCTAGTTGTGGCCCTGTTAGCAGTCATACGTTAACTCCAGCGTTTAAGACCATTTATTGTTAAACTGTGTAAACTTTATTTTCTGCAAAGGATGATTCTGTTATTTTACCTGAAAGTACCTAAGAGGCTGAAGTGTTGCTGAAGTTTAACAGGACTCTGAATGTCCTGTCTGTCTGAATCTTGCTGAAATGTTTAAATTGGAGCAGGTTTATTTCAGCAGTTGACAATGCCTTGCACAAAGTTGTTTGGTTTGGTTTCGGTTATTTTTGTTGATTTTTGTGAGGAAAAACCCGGAATTGTTGACTTTGCCTTTAGTTAATCTACCTTCTTGTTGGATATCACGCCTTTGGTTGTGTAAGTTTGATTGTTGGTCACTTAAAGTCATTTCTGGTGATCTTTTTGTATATTTGCAGCGTTTCTTTCTGGCTCATGATTAAATGCAGTGTCTTGTTCACAGTATCGGTTGGGCTTGTTTGGTGTGTCAGGTGGAGAGTCACAAACATTCTGACAGTCACGCTTTGAAAGTAGCTAAACTGTAGCAGCTATAAATTTTGGGAAAGTAGCTACAAAGAAACTAACTACTAATCTTTCATTAGCTGTCCCAACCCTGTTTATGTGAAATACATTGTGTGTGAGAGTCTGACTGCAGACGTACATGGTTAATGTAAAGTACAGTGCAGATCACAGATGTCAGTACGTTTAGTTACATCTGGAACCTTCATTACACACAACTGAACACAGATAATAACTAATACAGATAAATGCATTTAAAATATATTTAACTAATACATGTTGGGCCATTTTCATATGTTGCTAAAATATATGTGATAAATACGTTTAGATGTTTAAATAAATAAAGATGTTTTTTCCATATGGGTTCACACAAAAAACTTTAAAGTCATAAACTTTGGAGTTTCAGTGTCAGTAGCAGCAGTTTGAGTAACTGAGCTGCTCTCAGTAATATTACACTCACATTCACAGAGTCTTCGATATGTGTAATATATGCAGTGTTTGTTTTGTGGGACCCCGAATAATAATAATAATAATAATAATAATAATAATAATAATAATAATTTTATTTATTTAGCACTTCTCATGCCAGTGGCAGCTCAAAGTGCTTTACAGACAGGTGATAAAACATAGTTATAGAAAAGATCATTAGTACTTAATTAGAATCAGAAGAAAATGAAGAAGATTAAATTAGAAGATAAAAAAACGAGACATTCAGTTTTAGTTAAATGCTAAATTAAAGAGATACGTTTTTAGGTGCTTCTTAAAAGTGAGCACTGTGCTTGACTGTCTAATAAAAGCTGAACTGAGCTCCACAGTTTAGAAGCAGAATAACTGAAAGAGTCTCTCCATGTTTTCTGTATTTTACAGAGGGTGTCTGTAGATGGCCTCTATCTGCAGATCTTAGATTGCGTGCCGGATAAACAGACAGACACTCTGTGATGTAAGCAGGTGCTTTAAGGTTGTTTTGATCTTTAAAGACTAGTAGCAGAACCTTGAAATCTATCCTGAATGATCCAGGCAGCCAGTGCAGATCTTTTAAAACGGGACTGATCTGATCTGTCTGTGTTGTTTTTGTTAGGATGCTGCTGCATTCTGTCCGAGTTGTAAGGGATGTGTAGTTTTCTTAGGAAGTCCAGTAAGAAGATCATTACAGTAGTCAAGTCTGCTTGTAATAAATGCATGAACAAGTTTCTCTGCGTCGCTCTGAGATAGAAAAGGCAGAGCTTTAGTGATATTTCTGAAATGATAAAAAGCTACTTTAGTGACTGTGTTTACATGTGGGGTAAAACAGAGCTCAGAGTCTAAGATCACACCCAGGTTTCGTACTTCAGGTTTGGTAGATGAAGCTAAAGAACCAAGTTTCTAAAAAATCATTTTTCTGTGAGTTTCTGTACCAACAATCAGTATTTCAGTTTTTTCATGATTTAATTGTAGAAAATTTTGCGACATCCACTGAGAAATATCTGACACACAGCTGGTTAGTCTGTCTACAGAGTCTTGATCTTCAGAAGGAATAGTAATGTATAGCTGGGTGTCGTCAGCACAGCTATGAAAATTTATACTATGTTTCCTAATAACATCACATAGAGGTAGCATGTACAAAGAGAAAAGCAAAGGCCCTAAGACTGAACCTTGGGGGACTCCACAAGAAACGGCAAATCGTTTTGATGAATGATTTCCAAGTGAAACCATGAACTGCCTATTACTTAAATATGATTTAAACCATTCTAAAACTGTGCCTGAGAGGCCGACCCAGTAATGCTAACCAATCCGCTCTCAGTAGCAGTAATGCTAACCAATCAGCACTCAGTAGCAGTAATGCTAACCAGTCCGCTCTCAGTAGCAGTAACGCTAACCAATCCGCTCTCAGTAGCAGTAACGCTAACCAATCAGCTCTCAGTAGCAGTAACGCTAACCAATCAACACTCAGTAGCAGTAATGCAGACCAATCAGCACTCAGTAGCAGTAATGCTAACCAATCAGCTCTCAGTAGCAGTAATGCTAACCAATCAGCTCTCAGTAGCAGTAATGCAGACCAATCAGCTCTCAGTAGCAGTAATGCTAACCAATCCACTCTCAGTAGCAGTAACGCTAACCAATCAGCTCTCAGTATCAGTAACACTAACCAATCAGCGCTCAGTAGCAGTAACGCTAACCAATCATAACTCAGTAGCAGTAATGTTAACCAATCAGAAAAACAGAAATATAATTTGATTTTTAAACGTAATAAAATCTCCTTCTTTCCAAAATTAAAGGAAGTTTCTGTACAAATGACTAAAAACCAAGTATTGTTTTTTTTTTTTTTTTTTTATCTGTTTAACTCCATTCTTTAACTCGTTTGCTCGTGGGCGCCCTCTGGAGTTCTGCAGTCATGTTTCACATAACAATTGAAATGTTCTGCTGTATTGGTTTCTATTCTATTCCATTCTATTCTATTTTAATTTCATTTTAATGTTTCCAGCTGAATGACCGCACTCATGTTTTAGATGCATTCCGTTTTCTGGTTTATTTAGCTCCGCCCCTTTCTCCACAGGCCCCTCCCCGTCCTCAAGATCCCACGCAGACTCTAGTCGGAGCACAGCGGTCAGCAGATCTCCCCTCTCACCCCGAAACCACCGGTGAGTTCACTATGTTATTTTAATGCTGCACCCCTGGTGGTACCACAGCATAACAAGTTCACTGTGTTATAATAGTGCTGCGCCCCCTGGTGGAACTGTGGCATGTTATTTCATTCACACTCCCTCACACACACACACACACTCAGTTAAATAGGCAGCCATGCACACAGAACATCAAGGTCACACTGATTTATTCAATCTTCAGCTCAAATAAATACCCCCCCACACACACCTCCGCACCCTGTATGTGTGTGTGTGTGTGTGTGTGTGTGTGTGTGTGTGTTCAGACCAAACAGAAACCCACTCGAGTCGCCTACATTGTTTCTGCATCATTTCTTCTCTTTCTTGGCGAAGCGTCTCTTTGCTGTAATGACAGCTGCGGCGCTGTGAGGTGAGGATGACAGCAGTGAGTCTGAGAGAGTTCCTGTCCACTCTAGTCCACTCTAGTCCACTCTAACACTGACTCTGAGTATATATCTGAGCAGAACGCAACACTGACACTCCCACAGTCCAGGAGGAGAACTGTAGGGTGTCTGTATGTGATCTGAGCAGGTGTGATCCTTACCTGACCGGACTGCAGACAGCTGGACACTGAGCTGAGTGATAGAGCAGAAATGACGAGTAGAGTGATTTTACTTTAGTGAGTTTATTGTTTGTAGAATGTGTGTAATGAGTGTGTGTGTGTGTGTGTACACTGGAATCTCAGAGTGTGTGTGTGTGTGTGTGTACACTGGAATCTTAGAGTGTGTGTGTGTGGTGTGTGTGTGTACACTGGAATCTCAGAGTGTGTGTGTGTGTGTGTGTGTGTGTGTACACTGGAATCTCAGAGTGTGTGTGTGTGTGTGTGTGTGTGTGGATCTCAGAGTGTGTGTGTGTGTGTGTGTGTGTGTACACTGGAATCTCAGAGTGTGTGAGTGTGTGTGTGTGTGTGTGTACGAGAGAGACTCACACTGTGTTTTTTTTTATTCCCCGTTCTCTAACCCCTCCCCTCTCGGCTCTGGCTGTGGGTTGCTAAGCGATGGGGCGGTGGGCGGAGCCTCCTCTTGGTCGCCGGTAGCGACGGGAGATTGGCGGCTCAGAGGAGAGATGGAGGAGCTGAGCGTTCGGACCGGAGCCTGCAGCGTGCAGGACCAGCACACACACTCACTCAGCACAGACAACAACACACTCAGGTAAGAACAGCATGTGTATGTGTGTGTATGTGTGTGTGTGTATGTGTGTGTGTGTGTATATGTGTGTGTGTGTTTTTATAAAGAGTTATAATTAAGTAACTTATTAAAGGGGATTGTTCTAAATTCCCTGATAACTGAGTGTGTGAGGTGTAATCAGAGAGATTCAGAGTGGTTTGGTGTGAAACGGTTCAGATGTCTTTACAGTGGTGGTGATAGGAACCAGGGGTCGCCATGACTACAACACAAATATAGACATTTTATTAACTATCCAGAACCACCAGTGAACCTACACAAGTCTTCTGAGTTTATATGGAATGTATAAATAATAATAAGTTTATTACTGAAATAATAAGTTTTCTTTGGGGACTATTTGGCCTCACAGCGCCCTGCATGTATCCCTCCACCATGAATGGAGTTTAAGTTCTCTAAACTATCATAAAACAGTCTCTCAGTCATCAGGCAGTGAATTCATAACCATTTCATGTAGGAACTTTCTGTGAGGGAGCTTTTAGAGGTGGACGTCTGGTTCCTATCACCACCACTGTGAACAGTTCTGACTCAGTAAGTTTCTCTAGAACAGAGCGTTTCACACCAAACCACTGCTGAACCGCTCTGAATGGCTCTGTTTACATCTCAGATGTTTAAATATGTATATAAAGTTGGGGAAATCTGTGTTTAATGTGTTTAATCTCCTGTTCCTGAGTTGCTCTCTTGTTTCAGCTCGAGCGTTTGGTGTGTTTAATCGTGTTCTTGTCGTGTTCTGTTTGTGCAGGTTAGTGCAGAGCGGAGAGAGCGGGAACACTCTGGAAAACTACAGCTACAGTTTAAACATTGTGAAGAGCGTCCGTGAGTGAACACACACACACACACACATACACTCACACACACACACAAACACACTCAGACACACACACACAAAGCAGAATCTGTGTGAGTTTATTTGCTGCTAAATTAAAGTGTGATTGTGTGGATCGTGAGAGATGTTTCAGCAGAGTGTGTGTGTGTGTGTGTGAGTGTGTGTGTGTTTGTGTCTGAGTGTGTCTGAGTGTGTGGGTGGAGGGCAGGTGGACTGTGTGGGTTTTGGATCTTTTTCATGCGCTGCAGTAAAGCAGGACACAGTTTCTTCCTCGCCAACGTAACACAGTGCTCTATCTCTCTCTCTCTCCCTCTCTCTCTCTCTCTCTCTCTCTCCCTCTCTCTCTCTCTCGATCCTCATTCTTCTGGCATCTCTTAATCTTTACATCAGCTTCATTTTATTTTACTCGTATGGAACTTTAATTTGTAAAATAGATTTTCAGTGATTTGGTCTAGCCCCTTAAAAGGACTGGATCCAGGACAGAGACATGGAACAGGGACAAAGACAGCAACTGAGACAGACATTGAGACTGGGACAGAGACAGGGATAGAAACTGGGATAGAGACATGGACAGAGACTTGGACTAAGACTGGGATAGAGACAGGGACAGAGACTGGGATAGAGACAGGGACCCAGACTAAGACTGGGATAAAGACAGGGACATAGACTAGGACAGGGACTGGATAGAGACAGAGACCCGGACTAAGACTGGGATAGAGACAGGGACAGAGAAAGAGGACAGAGACAAGGACAAAGACTGGGATAGAGACAGGGACAGGGCCTGGGATAGAGACAGGGACAGAGATCCGGACTAAGACTGGGATAGAGACAAGGACAGAGGATAGAGACATGGACAGAGACTTGGACAGGGACTGAGATCAGAACAGGAACCAGGACAGAGACGGGTCCCTCTGTTATATAAACATGTTTGTTCCCTGGTTAAGGGGTCACACTGTGGTCAGCTCTGCCTTCATAGATAAAAATCTAATTGACCCGGTCACCATCAGCCCCCCCTCCCCAAACGCGGTGTTCGGCGTGTTTAACGGTTCGGTTCTGCGGCTGAGAGGTTGGTTACTGTGACTCTAATAGACTTTCATGTTAAAGCGGTTTCTGACGCTCTGAGTGGATTAGTTTCATTTCAGCTGATGCTGTTTGTGGGACTAAACTGGCTGATCTGATTTGTGATGAAGTATCTGTGTAATAATTTCCCCAAATTAACCCCGACGTTCACTTCAGCGCTGAGATTTACGATTTAATATTAAACAGAATGAAATAAAACAAGCCTCCAGATACGGCAGCGCCGGGCTGTGAAGCTCATTCAGCTCAGTAAACATCACCTGGAGTCACATTCAGTCTCTGATTAGCCCCAGTGTTCTAGATAACAGCAGCCCTGTTTTGAACTCGAGGGTAGTTGCAGTTGCAGCAGAATTTATTATTTATTATTATTATATATTATGTGTTGCACTGCTGTGAGGAGGATTCAGACAGGACTGGACTAAAACCGGCACAGACCAGTGTGAATTCCAGGCTGGTCTAAACTGGTCTGGTGCTGGTTTAGCTGCTCACCCAGCATCCTAAACACTTCTGGTTTTGGTGCTGACCAGCACAACTGTCCAAAGAAAAACAGACATCTCGAAGTGGCTTTACAGGACAAGGCAAAAACATTATTCATTAATATTGATTACTGATGTGATAATATTGATCATTATTGTGATAAATGGTCACAATACAAAAATACAACACAATATTCTTTTCAGATCATATGGTGTTTATCGTCAGCGCTTGTAGACACTGACCAGCTGCATGTTTCATTATAAAGAGAGTAAAATTAGTCCGTTTAACTGGACTTAGTGACAAATACTAAATATAAATCACTGTGTTCAGTTTTTGGGAGTCTTTATTAAAATGTAGATCTACTGGGTCTTTTTCTCTGATCAGATGTCTGATATCGTGTAACGTGAAAATTTCTTGAAGTAACATTTACACACAACACCCAGGGCAGAGCAGCTGCTGAGCTCACAACCATGTGGAGAAATCAGCAAATATGAAAATACGTTTTTTTGTTTATTTGGACGTGACAACATGCTGGTTCTGTCGGTTCTGCAGTCGTCCATCAGAAATCTCAGATCTCGTCTGTAGTCACTCAAATTACAGCTATAAAACTAACCCAGCTCCAGCAAAGCTTCAGGCTTAGACTGTTAGCCACACCAGCAAAATGAAGACTAACACTAATCCTGTCTCCTAATCAGAGTCTCTGCACTACACTCTTAAAAAGATGGTTCTTCAAGGGTTCTTTAGTAAAGAAATAGGTTTTCTGTAGAACCATGAACACTCAAAGAACCATTTGCATGACTAAAGGGTTCTTTACATCATGAAAGCATATTTCAGATTGCAGATCACAGCATGCTCTGCTATATAGAACCACTTTCTTTACTAAGGCACCCTCGAAGAAGCTGTGTGGGCAAAGGTGGGCTGCCTTCTGGAGCCCCCTGAGCACCGATAAGACGTACTGCACAGGCTGATGTTACATAACCTGCCACATAATACACACATATATATTGGGAAATGGCTGCTTTGTTTGTGACTGTAGTGATATTTTGGGTCATTTCTGTCATTTCGGTCATTCCAGTGCGGCGCTGCTCGGTTATACTGGACTACTGTTTGCTGTTACGCGATGACACGACGGCGTGACAGATCAGTGTGAATAAGGCAGTTAAGAGATGGTCTAAATATGAAGAACCCAGCTGCAGCAGAGAAACACAGAGAGAGGCTAAGCGTGTTCGTTCAGTCAGAACCGAGCGCTGAACATCATACAGAGCGCAGTGTTAATGTCAGGCGCTGAAGTGCTGGTCAGGAATACTGTGTCCAGTGGCTCCTCACAGCTGTGCAGAGTTGCTTGTACGATACTTTATGGATTAATACGCAGTAAAAACAGCTCCTCAGATCAACCTAAAGAATGACTTCATGTCTATTAAACCAGTTTTATTTAAACGTTAAAAAAATGACACTGATTGAAAGAATCATTCATTTAATTAGGTTAAATAAAACTAATTTTCTTGTTACCACATAAAGTATATTCAAGTTAATCTGATGAGCCGTTTTTACAGTGTATGTACTTTAATTCATGTAAAGTGATTTGAGTAAATTCTCAATGAATGGACTGAATGATTTTATGTATTATTCAAAAATGAAATATTAGTTGTTCTCAAAAATGTTGTCAAGTGATTCCACACAATTGTGTTAAGTAGCTTTTATGAATATGAACTAATTATAGTAGAAATAGTCAACACACTGCAAAAAATGGTGTCTTGACAAGTAAAATTATCTTAAATATTAACAAAGTTATCTGATTTCAGGATTCAGCTGTTAAAAAAATAAATAAATAAAAGTCAATAGTTTGAGGGCAGTAGAGCCTGTGAGCTGGTTTTAGGGCTGAGTTTGTATTTTTATAGTTTAATAATCTGCTGTAGCTGCTCTGTTTAAGTGAATACTGTATTTTCGTCACAGTGAGCTGAAAACTGGCCGCTTTGGGGACGAGTCGCTCAAACACACACAGGCTGAGGAGCAAAGAGAGAAAGTCTGTGCAGTTCAGAATCCCAAAGCAGAATAAATCGTGTCTTATCAAGTAAAATTATATTTAATATAGTTGATAAATCTAATATTTCTTCTGTTGAGGCTGCTGTGAGCTTTATTTTAGAGCATTTAACTTATTTCCAGACATTATTTACTTGTTTTAAGTGATTTTATTAATAAATTAATTTCGCTATGTTGGCAGATTATTGTGCTTGTTGTAAGAAATGAGCTTCAACCCAGCGAAGTTATCTACCAGTGCAGTGAGATCATTTAACAACAAACAACAAACAAATGTCTAAAAAGCTAGATAGCCTTATAATCAGTGCAGAACCATCTCAAAATGGGAAATATTAGATTTACTGACTGGTTTTAAGATCATTTCTCTTGACAGGATTTCACTCTGTGTTTTGCAGTGCAGGTTTATTAGATCTATAGTGTTTATTATTTCTGTATGACTGAGCTGCTGCAGAATGAAGCTCAGCGCTAATTACACAGTAACAAACAGCTGATAACAGAGCAGCTCAGCAGTGAAGTGGAGTTTAAGGAAGATGCCCACACTGAACGGCGGTCAGCGGGACAGATAACAGAACGAGGGAGAGTGAACGATGTAAAGCAGGAGCCAATAGGAAAGATGAGTTTTACTCATCAGTTTAACGCCAAACAAACGCTGATAAAGTAAATATGATAACTGGATTAATTTCACTGAAAGATCAGAACCGACTCAGTTTCACTGACGTTCATGCTTCTGTTCAGGAACATCGACGAGAGGAAACTGATTAAAACCAACAGCAGAGTCGTTTCACTGTGCTGAGTGGGCAGCTCCAGCGTTGGGTTACCCAGCAAACACACAACACCAGGGATGGGAGTGAGGGGTGGCGCTGAGGGGGCTGAGGGGGATTTAATCCTAATGGTTTCTAATGGTCCTTTTTCAGCAGGGCCCTCATTTCAGGACTGCAGCTGTTAAAAATATTAATGATAAAACATTTTGAACTTTCTAATAGTTTGAGTGCAGTAGAGCCTGTGAGCTGGTTTTAGAGCCGAGTGTGTATATTTATATTTGAAATCTGCAGTAGCTGCTCTGATTAAGTGAACGGCGTGTTTTTGGTAGTGAGCCGAAAACCGTTGGCCACTTTAAGGGCGTTGCTCAAACACGCAGAGGCTGAGGAGCAAAGAGAGAAAGTCTGTGCAGTTCTGAGTCCCAAAGCAGAATATTATTATTTTTTAAACATAAAAGGAATCATCTAATGTAATAATGAAGTTTTTATCTCCCACTCAGAGCTCCCGTGTTTTGGAGCTCTGTCAAGTCTCTGCAATTCTGCAGCAGTGAAAAGCTAAAGTGACTGGGTATCACCTCAGAGCAGCTAGTCCTGACTCTGTTTCCTCATCTCCGTCTACGGCCAGGAAACAGGATTGGGGAACGAGTGAACGCAGCTACCCAGAACCGTCACAACTATCTGAGCAATTACATTTCAGTGCTGTGGGCACTGAAACAGCAGGTTATCACAACATTGTCTCAATGTAACTGTGTTTGCTGGGAATCACTCAACAACATAATCGCTCAGGATCAAAATCACTTCTCTTAAAACACAATCCTGGAAAAAGGATCTCATTTCACATCTCTTTACCTCTCCGTTCCGCTGTACCAGACTGTCTCATGACCGGCAGACCGTGATGTTTGTTTTATTTAGCATTATTACTTAAGCAAAATGATGAGATCAGTTCACTTCATATAATAACGTAACTGAAATGTTCTAGAAATAAGTTTAATAGTCTTATTATGCTCTTTCATCAAATCTCAAAATCAGAAATATTAGATATATAGACTTCATACAAGATGATTTCACTGAAATCCTGAATCCTGCAGTCAGACTCTCACACACAATGTATTTCACATAAACAAGATATCAGATCATAACTGCATTTTCACAGAGTATCAATACCCACAACACTCGCTTCTGTCCTGTTAAAGGATCATCTGATCAGATTTAAAATGAAGATACTGGAACACAAATTCATTTCTAAAGGTATCAGACAGTGAAGAACATCAGACAGGATTCTGGATATTTTCATACATTTTCAAAAGGATTTGATAAACACATTTACATACAGTTACTTTTGTCTATGTGTAATATTTCCCCATACATTTAAAAATAAATGAATTTTATAAATATTTTGGTCAATATGGCAAAATATTCTGAAATACATTGTGAATGTATTTCATATATATATAAACATACATGTTCATATTTTTCCATATGGAGATACTGTTTCATGTCTCTGCATAGAGACTCTCCATTATTAATAACAGAGCTGTTTTGTGCAGATGGAGAA
>NW_023494807.1:34118470-34123470 GCF_904425465.1 Colossoma macropomum
AACACAGGATCGAAGAGTCTCTCCTGATTTCAGACGTGTGTGATATCGTTTATCACCACGCTGTCGAGCACTTCCACGTCTTCATCAGCTACGTCATCAACCAGGTCTACCAGGAGAAGAACTACCGCCGCATACTGTGAGTGTGGGTGTGTGTGTGTGTGAGACAGGTGTGGGTCTGAGACAGGTGTGGGTCTGTAAGACAGGTGTGGGTGTCTGAGACAGGTGTGTGTATGTGAGACAGATGTGAGTGTATGAGACAGGTGTGGGTCTGTGAGACAGGTGTGGGTGTATGAGACAGGTGTGGGTCTGTGAGACAGGTGTGGGTGTCTGAGACAGGTGTGGGTCTGTGAGACAGGTGTGGGTCTGTGAGACATGTGTGTGTATGAGACAGGTGTGGGTCTGTGAGACAGGTGTGTGTGTGTGAGACAGGTGTGGGTCTGTGAGACAGGTGTGTGTGTGTGAGACAGGTGTGGGTCTGTGAGACAGGTGTGGGTCTGTGAGACAGGTGTGTGTGTGTGAGACAGGTGTGCGTGTGAGGTGTGGGTCTGTGAGACAGGTGTGTGTGTGTGAGACAGGTGTGCGTGTGTGTGCGTGCGTGTGCGTGCACGTGTGTGTGTGTGTGCGTGCGCGCGTGTGTGTGTGTGTGTGTGTGTGTGTGTGTGTGTGCGTGCGTGTGTGTGTGTGTGTGTGTGTGTGTGTGCGTGTGTGTGTGTGTGTGCGTGCGTGCGTGTGTGTGTGTGTGTGCGTGTGTGTGTGTGTGTGTGTGTGTGTGTGTGTGAATTCTGGGTTGTTTTTCTTTCTCTCAGGTGTGTTTATTCTGCAGGTGACCCTCAGTGAGAGTTAAAGGTCTGTTAGTTTTAGTCTGAAAGCTGCAGCTCTGTTTCTCAGTGACATTTTACCTCATTTTTACCTCATTTTTACCTCATGTTTTCTTCACCTTTACCTCACATTCATCTCACTTGGACTTAACAATTTTCCTTGTTGCCTCATTTTTTCCTCACTTTTACCTCACCTTCTTCTCTTTTTCCCTCAAATTAACCCCACATTTCCTTATTTTAGCTCACTTATACCTCACATTTACTTACTTATACCTCACATTTACTTCATTGTACCTCACATTTTTCCTAATTTTTACCCCACATTTACCTCAGTTTTTGTATTTTCTACCTCACATTTTTTTTACCTCAAATTTAGCTCACTTTTACCTCACAGTTTTTCTAATGTATACCTCACGTTTAACTCACCTTGCCTTGCCCCTCAGGTTTAATATACACACCCTCAGGAATGTACCTTTCTTCTCAGGGTCCTATGTTCGCAGTGTTCTATGTTCTCAAGGTTCTATGTTCCCAGGATCCATTGTTCAGCTCTTTATATGACCCATCGTACCTCACTGTGATGCTCCAGGTTAGGGGAGTTCAGTGTTCCGCGGAGAACCGGCGAGGCTGCAGGTTTTCATTCCATCAGAGCAGGAGAACCTGATCAGCTGAAGACTGAAAGCAGCTGACTGAACGAGAGGAGTCATGGCGCTCCAACCTGATCGGAATGAAAACACACCGGCCCTTACTGATCAGACTGGACACCCCTGTTCTAAGGAGAGCTATGAAAGGGTTCCTGAGGTCATGAGGTCATCACAGGTCAAAGAGTGAACATGGGAACATCAAAGAGCTGATTTTTCAATAGGAACCCACTTAGCCCTCGGCCAGGCTCAGTGAGCTAATTAGCCAGCAGTGCAAACTTTATAATACGAGCCGTGTGGAGCCGTGTGGAGTCGTGTGGAGTCGCGTGGAGCCGTGTGGAGCAGTCGGAGCACCGACTACAGACTCTCTGTGTCTGGCTGTGCTGTGTTTGTGCTGTCTGGCGTAAAAGTGCTGCTCTCCCTTTGTTGTTGTTGCTGGCTGTTTAGCCTTTAGCTCGCTAACTAGCTAGTTAGCAGACTAAAACACGCTTCAGATGGTAGAAGAGCAGCTGAGGGGAGTTACTGTCATAAACAGCACTGAGATGGAGAGTCGATGCTGTTGGGATGAGTTCAGAGATTCCTCTGTTCATTAATGTCAACTATGGGAATGTTTTGCGATGTTAATGTTGTGAAGTTTAAATTATCACTAAAAACATTTAAAAGCTGATCATCACTGAGTAGATTCTCAGTCCTGTTCACTGAAGGGAATCCTTTAGAGTTTAAAGGAATCCTTTAGAGTTTAAGGGAATCCTTTAGGAAGCAGCAGGAACATTAATTCGTTTACTGAATATACTGTGTAATATAAGAATATGTATGTTTGTAAACATACGAGACAAATAGATTAATTTTGATGTTTGGGAAATATAACTGACACAGCATGGGAACACATGATCCAGGGAATATACGACACATGGAACATGAGAGCTTCGGAGTATAGGATTCTGGGAATATAGGAATCTGTGAATATAGAACATCACTTTTGTCCCCTCATCCCACCTGAACGGTTATCTCCATTCCGTTTAGGACCATGTGTGTGTGTGTGTGTGTGTGTGTGTGTGAGTGTGTCTGTGTGCAGTGTTCTGAGGCTTAGGGTGTGTGTGTGTGTGTGTGTGTGTGTGTGTGTGTGTGTGAGTGTGTCTGTGTGCAGTGTTCTGAGGCTTAGGGTGTGTGTGTATGTGTGTGTGTATGTGTGTGTAGTGTGTGTGTGTGTGTGTGTGTGTGTGTAGTGTGTGTGTTGGTCTGTGTGTCTGCAGGGCTCTGAGCTCTGAGAGTCGGAGCGGCTCAGTCTGGTCTGGGTGTGTCTCCGAGTTTCTGTCCTGAAGACGCTCAGGCAGGAATACTGATCCGAGGGCGCGGCAGCAGCAGCAGCAGCGTGACTGTTCTATTTACGGTTCACCTGCAGGTGCCGGGATAATTAGTCAAAATGTCAGCTTACGGTGTCAAACTGAGCTAAACAAACCAAACCAAACACACCGATTACAGACTGAATGACTGTCGGACGGTGTGTTATGGCTGTGCTGTCGGAATGTGGGCGGGGCTTACTGTAAAATCATAAAAGGTTAATGTTCTACTGTTCTCAGTGTGAAGGTCAGGAACCGCATGTTCAAACTAAACTAGAGCTGCAGCCTCAAACTCAGTAAATCACAGAATAGCCCAATATTACTGATACGGGACGTCCAGTAAGACTGTGTATCAGATTCAGTGGTCAGATAAAAGGTCTTGAGGAGCCGAACCAGTTGGACATCAGACAGTTTCACTGATGCACTATTTCAGATATTTGCATACAAATATTTATACATCAGTTTCACAAAGAAGGTACAAACCACCACGACCTTCACAGGACAGAACAACTAGATTAGCTCTACACTCTTAAAAATGGTTCTTCAAGGGTTCTGTAGTAAAGATAGTGACTCTGTAAAGAACCATGAACACTCAAAGAACCATCTGCATACTAAAATGTTTCTCTGCATGGGGAAATGGTTCTTCAGACTGATGGAAAATGTGTTGTATAAACAACGTATATCTTAAAGATGGTTCTTCAAGGGTTCTTTAGTAAAGAAAATGGTCTTATATAGAACCATGAACACTCAAAGGACCCTTTGCATAATTAAAGGGTTCTTTGCATGATAAAAGGGTTCTTCAGATTGATGGAAAATTTGCATGAATGTGCTATAAATGGTTCTATATGGAACCTTTTTGAAAAGGGTTCTGTACAGCACCCAAAAGGATTATTTTACTGTTACACGCCTTACACCATAACAAATCATATTTATTGTTGAAGAATCCTTTTGGGTGCTATGTAGGACCTATTTTCAAAAAGGTTCTATTTAGAACCATCTATAACACTTTCATGCAAATTTTCCATCAATCTAAAGAACTCTTTCATGATGCAAAAGAACACTGTAATTGTGCTTTGAGTGTTCATGGTTCTATAAAGGACCATTTTCTTTACTAAAGAACCCTTGAAGAACCATCTTTTGTAGAAGTGAAGGACTTTGAAGTGGCGTTGAGTAATGTAATATGAAATTATGCATAATTATTTCTGGTTTTGTTCATCAAAGAGTCGAGTGTGTTAGTAAGAAAACGTGAAAAAAGCGAAAAAAGTGTCTGATCTACCTGCTTTGTTACCATGGCAACCGTGTTCGGTACTAACAGCGCACACCTCATCCTGTGAATCACTCTGGTTTTGGTGTAGAAGTTGCAGGGTTGCCATGCCAACGCCCCCCCCCCACCATTCCCTTAAAACAACACAGATATAAGAACGATTCAGTTCAAGTCTATTCAGAAGAAAAGCACAAACACGGTGTGTACAGGTGTGATCATGAGCGGAACCTGAGGGTCAGGATTTAAAGTGAAAACTATAGTTACTATAATCTTAATAAATCTATAAATGAATCTGATTTGTGATGATTAAAGACGAAAGATTACTGTGATAATAAACTCAGTCTGTATTCCTGCTCTCAGACTTAATAATGCTAATTAATTAACTAATTAATTAATTAAATGAGTAAATAATCAGACTCTAAGAGGAACAGTGTCGGCGTCTATATAAAGCACTTTTTAAACAGGTTCTATAAAAGCACCTCCTCTGCTCTGCGCAGTGATGTTGACTGTGTCTGCACATCTGTTCCTCAGGCAGGAGAACGCTGTTTTTCGGGAGACCATGGCTGCCCTGGAGAACCAGCCGAAGGTTAAAGGCCTGTCATTCACCTCCTTCCTCATCCTCCCCTTCCAGCGAATCACACGCCTCAAACTGCTGGTGCAGGTAAGAATCAGCCAATCAGACGCCTCCGAGTACTGGCGGTGCTCCAGTACAACACAGAACACTCAGGATACTTCCTTAAATATGAAGCTTGTACATTACGTGTGTTAATATGTTTCAGTCTGTCGGTTTGCAGCTGTGCTGGTTTACGAACCTGTTTATATACAAATTGCGCTCGGCTAAAGCATTTGGGAAATGGAGACTGAAACTGGGGAGCGGTGACGCTCTGATAAACAGCAGGGGGCGCTCTTACAGTATTCACACTGTACAGTTCATCACACT
>NW_023494807.1:34130970-34140970 GCF_904425465.1 Colossoma macropomum
TTTAATCCTGTCTGACTCACTCTCTCCTCTCGGCCAGCAGGGCGGGACTCACAGTGTGACGGACATCATTCAGCTGGAACTGACAGTTTTGGCCAAAATAATGACTGACGTTCCTCTTGGCCAATCACAGCTCTCTATTTCAGAAGTGAACAACAGACCTGCTTTTTCATTAAAGAACCCACTTCACTCTAAAAAGGATGGTTCTTCAAGGGTTCCTTAGTGAAGAAAATGGTTTTACATAGGTCCGTGAACACTCAAAGAACCGTTTGCATGATTACAGGGTTCTTTGCATTGTGAAAGCGTTCTTCAGCTTGATGGAGAATGTGCTGTGGATGGTTCTATATAGAACCAACAGGGCTTCTGCTATTGTTATGATGTCAGGCTTGTTACAAAAGAAGAACCTTTTCGGTGCTATACAGAACTCTGTTCAAAAAGGTTCTAGATAGAAGTATTTTCTTCGCTAAAGAACCTTTTGAAGAACCATCTTTTTCTAAGAGTGTACCTGTGAGGGAACATTTACATTTTCTGTACTTGAAATGGAAAATGTACCTGCACAGAACCTTTATTTCTAACAGGTACCCTGGTTCTCCGTCCTGATTCACATCCAGTTTTAACTCATCCTGCTGAGACCAGCAGGAAAGTATTCAGTCTGGACCTGACGTTAAAAACCGAGTTTAGCGCGAGAAACACAATCAGACACATCAGTGGGAATCACTTCTAATCTTAATACACATAAAAATAAAATAAACCTCCCAAAACACAGTAAGAAGGACGAAGCTGAAGTTGGCTTCCTATTCGCCAGCTTCTTGTTTGAGTTTTCCCATTCCACCTTAAATGGTGCAGCGGTCACTTTCTGGTGCCTGAAGCTGCGCCATTTAAGGTGGAACAGAAAAATTCAAAGCTGGCAAATAAGAAGCTATAACTTCAGCTTCATGTAAGAAGGTGCTAACGTTAATCTATTATGAATATCTGCACGGATTAAGGCAGCTGTAACTTACCGAGCTATAAGGCTTTAACCATCACTATAAATAAATAACTACTACATGAAGTTAAGACCCCCTGAATAGACTATTAAATGAAATGAGCTTAATATAAAACCAGAGGAAAAACAATCACATCAACAGGTTCTCTGTGCCTCATTAACCACACGGCCATATCTACACAAACACCACACAGACAACACACATCACACAGACATGAGTGTGGATCACTGCGTTCCCTCCGTTATATAATCCTGAGAGTGATATTCCTGAAATAGTGTAATTTTGGACAGTATCTTTATTAAACTGCCGCTCTGTAATGGTACTGAATGCAGTCCAGCAGTGATGTTGACCGCCCTACAATGGCGGCGCTGTTGACGTGTCTGGCTGGACCCAACGCGGCATCTAGGTATATATATCTATGGTCACGGCCCCCAAACTACGGAACTCATTACCGCAGTGTCTCAGTGACGGTCCTTCACTGTCCTCCTCAGAGCTCAGCTTAGAACTCACCTCTTTACAGCACTTTCACTCCTCAGCTCACTGACCGTTTTTTGTTTTGTTTTGTTTTTTTCTTTTTCTGCATCTGTAAAGTGACGTTGGCTTTGAGAAAAGCACTATATGAATTTATTATTATTATTATTATTATTATTATTATTATTTATTGTTATTCATCCACAATTTTATTATTATTTAGACAAATGATCTGAGTGTACAGAGAAACTCCTTTTGGAGAACTGAAAGTTTCTGTAAAATATTTTGCACCTTTTAAATTTAAAACCGTCAGTAAACAGATTAACATGAAATGTTGAGTTTATAATTTGTGTTTTACATTTGAAAACTTTTATTTGAAGTTTAGTGAACTTTGTTACTTAAATTTAAATGCTGCAGTTTATTTGCAGTGAACAAAAACATTTTGCTTTTAATTTTATTTTAATTTGAATTATCTCTTTAAAAGATCACAGGTTTATATAAGTAAACCTTTAAAATAAGACATTTTAAGAAAGCTTTATTATTTTAATACTTTAATTGGAATTAGTCCCATTTAATAATCTTAAAAATAATTCATTCTTAAAATAAGAAAAATCTAAAAATGTCCTTTTTTATAGTGGAGATCTTCAAAACATTTCGAGTCGAGTTTTCAGTCTGTGTTCAGAGTTAATGAAGCCGTTTATTATCTACTGTGCAGCTTTTTAACACTGAATCCCTCTGAGAAGCATTTCAGGAACTATTTTAAGCGCTACGGTGCTGATTTAAGCTGCTTTAAAGACGGTTTATTTAAAAGCAGAGTTTCCAAAGTATTGAGCTGGAAGCTGTTCAAACTTTCTTATTTAAGAAGATTCAGTCTAGTTTTTGCTCATTTTAGACTTTTATTATAACGCAGGATCAAATTAGTGTAGATTAGTTTTGTCCTCAGAGCCTCAAACCAATATAATATCATAAAATTGTAAGATAATTTGGGAGCACAAGATCTTTTTTTCTAATTTTAAGAAATCTGATTAAGTAAAACATTCTCACCACAACAGCAGGTAAGTGTGTTTGGTTTGGAAACAGCTGATTTCTGTGTTTGTTTAGGAAATTAATCATTCTTATTAAACACTGTTACTGCATTCAGACCCTCAGATCCACAGGAGTGTTAGCATTGTTTACCTGTTTGTGTTTTTGTGTGTGTTTTTGTGTGTGTGTGACAGGAGTGAAAAGCTGAGGTGGATCTGTGCGCTCACACCAAACCGCCGAACACGATTCCTCTCAACCAGCACACACCAACCAGGTACACACACACACACACACACACACACACCCCAACACCAACCAGGTACACACACACACATACACACACACACACACACCCCAACACCAACCGGGTACACACACACACACACACACACCCCAACACCAACCAGGTACACACACACACATACACACACACACACACACCCCAACACCAACCAGGTACACACACACACACACACACACACACACCCCAACACCAACCAGGTACACACACACACACACACACACACACACACACCCCAACACCAACCAGGTACACACACACACACACACACACACACACACACCCCAACACCAACCGGGTACACACACACACATACACCATAGAAAAATTTTAAAAAGAATCTGAGCCCATTCATCCAGAAAAGCATTTGTGAGGTCAGACACTGATGTTGGACAAGAGGGTCTGGCTCACAATCTCCATTCTAGTTCATCCCAAAGGTGCTGGATGGGGTTGAGGTCAGGGCTCTGTGAGGGTCAGTCAAGTTCTTCCACACCAAACTCACCCAGTCAGGCCTTTATGGAGCTGCTTTGTGCACTGGGGCTCAGTCATGCTGGAACAGAACAGGTTCTTCCTCAAACTGTTCCCACAAAGTTGGAAGTGTACAATTGTCCAAAATGTCTTGGTGCTGAAGCATTAAGATTTCCCTTCACTGGAACTAAAGATTCTAGACCAACTCCTGAAAAACAGCCCCATATCATCATCCCTCCTCCACCAAACTTTACAGCTGGCACAGTGCTGTAACGTCCAACCACTAGGAGGAGTCAGAGAACCAGGATGAGCTGGTTGAGGCTGATCAGGTGCAGCTGTGCATGTTCTACTTAAGGAGAGCTCTCACACAGCTCACCGCTCAGTCTTGAGTTAATGCGGCCATGTGCACGTCTCTCTGCTGAGCCAGGAAATGGTGTTGTCTCAGGTCTTGAGTTTATGTTAAACTCTGGGTTCTCTCACAGTTGTTTTCTTGTGTAAATATAAGCTCTATATATAATACTTTCCTCAGCATTGCTGCAGTAGCTTAGTGGTAATGCATTTACCCAAGTTTTGTTCGGTGCAACCTTGCTTTTCTCTATTTTCCCCCCGTTCTCGAGTCTCTACTGCTCTGCACTTGAGCTCCTCTCTGTGACTGGTCACTGGTTTATCCCATAGCCCACCAGGTTTCTAACATGGGGACTGCCGGTTTGATCCGCATGTGGAATAAGCCAGCCACCTTCAGACTGACTGATAGAGAAGTATGATTCGTCACTCCACAGAATACGTTTCCACTGCTCCAGAGTCCAGTGACGGCACTGCACTATGCTCCTCAGCACTCGGCGACCCGCTCTGTAACTTTACGTGGTCTGACTCTTTGTGGCTGAGTCGCTATGGTTCATAAACACTTCCACTTTTCAGTAATACCACTCACAGGTGATGGTGGAAATCTAAGAGGGAAGAAATTTCACAAACTGACTTGTTAAAATGGTGACATCTTATTCCAGCACCACACTTGAATTCTTGGAGCTCTTTAGACCCATTCTTTCACTGATATGTGTGAAGGCAGGCTGCATGGCTGGGGGCTGGATTTTATACACCTGTGGTGATGAGTCTGAATGAAACACCTGAACTCACACAAACTGATTTTACCCAGATTAAAAGTCTCAAAAGTGTAATTTTAGAATGTAAAAATTAGGCTGGCTGAGTTAGAATTGGTACTCAGTATTAGCAGATTAGCAGGTTTCTGTATCAGAGGGAAAAAACACAGCAAAGATGATGATGGTGATGATGGTGATAATAATAATAATAATAATAATAATAATAATAATAATAGCCTCCTGATTGACTGTTCCCTCCATTTTGGAGGTTCATTGCTATGAAGCTCCGCCTCCTCAGAGGTCAGCAGCAGTGCTATTGGTTGAAGATGTGAATTTAAATGTCAGAATTCAACAAAGTTGAACCTGATGTTAAAATTCACACCAAAATTTGTTCAGTCTGTAAGTTTAGGATGTGAATTCCATTGAGATGAATATGATCTCAGTATATAATGTATATAATATATATTCTGTGTTTGTTTGCGTGTGTGTGTGTGTGTGTGTGTGTGTCAGACTCTCCGCAGGTTCAGTGTATTCAGTCGTACTCCGCTCAGGAGCCTGATGAGCTCTCTATAGAAATGGCCGACGTCCTGCACATCCTGGAGAGAACCGACGATGGTGAGAACACAGAACACCGATTCAGTTCAGAACGACTAGGTAGTCTGAGTTTCAAACCTCTATTTTAGAAGCCTATCACCACCACTGTGAACGATTCTGATGCCAAACCACTCTGAATTACTTTGTTTACATCTTATTAATTATGCAGGAATTTTGGAAAATGTGTGGAATTGTCCTTCAATTAGCTGTTCTTTGATTAGATTAGATTAATTTGCATAATATAAAAGTGAGTAAAATTGTTGTGTCCAAGCTCCTGACTTCGTTTACATGAATAAATACCCTTAAAGTATTAAAGAACATTATTATTATTATTATTATTATTATTATTATTATTATTACTGACGTTGTTGTTGTTGTTATTAGTTGAGCTCTCTCTGTGCTCCTCCTCAGGTTGGATGATGGGGGAGCGTCTGCACGACGGCGAGCGCGGCTGGTTCCCTTGCCGCGTGGTGGAGGAGATCCTGAGCTCGGAGGTCCGAGCCCAGAACCTGAGGGAGTGCCAGAGGATTCAGCAGGCCCAGGGTGGGCAACAGGGGGGCACCAGGGCCGCCTCCAGGGGGCGCCGCGCCACCAAAACGGCACTTTACAGCCCTACCTGGGTCAACCAATCAGAGCAGGAGCAGTGAGGGGCTCCACCGATGCAGACTGGACACGGTGACCTTTGGCCTGAGAATTAGCTGATTAGAGACGACACGTTCCACCGAATTAAAGCGCAGGAGGCTTCTGCGGATATTGTTCTGTCTCAGGTACTCACTGGGGGTCAAAGGTCACGGCTGGAGGAATGCCTGCGCAATGAGGCTCAAGTGGGATTCTTATTGGAATTTGTCCGTTCCGCCTTAAATGGTGAGGCGCCAGAATGTAACTGCCGCACCATTTAAGGCGGAACAGACGAATTCTAATAAGAAGCCCACTCGAGCTGCGTTTCTGCGCGTTTTGTGTTTTAATGGCTGCTTTTACGAACCATTCAGTTCTTCACAAACACGTTCAGCATGAAAACAACCTCACTCTGTTTACGGGAGCTGCTGTCATGAAGGAACCAGAACAAACGAGCGAACAGAAGACGAATGAACGAAGCAGGAAGTGTCGGGACTTTTCTAAGGGTCGGACTCCAGTCACCCCTGAGTGAGGAGCGGCTGGTGAGAGTGAGCAGGTGTGCACTGTATTATACGAGCCTCGGCGTCTCGCCCACCGACCAGGTTTTTAAAGTACTGGCTTTGTGTTTTAATCGTCTTTGGTGAATGTTTTTATTTCCTGAGAAGCTGCAGGTTTTGCACGTCCTGCAGCAGATTAATAACATCAATACGCGCATGTAACCGCGTAACACGCGGCTGAAGAGTAGTAAACCTGCACAACCAGTCTAACCAATTAAGTGCTTCCCAACTGGAATGCAGCCGGAAATATGCAGCCGGATCGGTGTGACGTGTATGTGTGCTTATTTTCCTGCATGGTCATGTGTGCCGTACAATGTGCAATAAAAAGGTAATTGCCAAAATTTCTGTTTTGTAAAGAATAATTTATTGTTAATGACGAATAAACCTTGAATGCTGAGACGCCTCGTTAGTCTGATTATTTCAATTAACCTGTAGACTGATGAGGAAATCTGAAACAACACCAGATAAGAATAATAATTCCTGCAGTATGTAATGGAATTCCTCTCTGAACTTCCTTGTAAAAGTGTCCAAAGATCACAATGTTGATATTTTTTATTTGGAATTTGGTTGTTTTTGTGCTCAGAGCAAGAAAAACCAGAGATAAACTTCCTTCCTAGAGTAAATACAGACTTCACTGGTGATGTTTACGGGCCGCTTTCTCAAATTTAGTGATAAAATTGTCAAAAATTTATGAAGAATTTCAGCAACTTTGCTCCAATTTTATGCCCAGACCCATTTCTTATTGTTATCCCTTGTTTTCGAGTGTTGCCCCTTGGAGCTGAGTTCCAGGGTAGTGGTTGAGATCTTCCCTCTGAAATGGGACCCTCAAATAAAAAGAGCATCACTTCATTAACAGCTACCAGCGCTGCTCTGTAGGTGACCCTGCCAGTCTGCAGTGACAGCAGAGGAGGGTAAAGTTCAGCTCCTCACTGCTGGGCTTTAGTTACATTTAGGGCATCATATGACTTCAAAGAGGGGGCAATTATTTATTATCACCCACCACTAATTCTTCAGTGATATGAAGCTGAAGTCAAATTTTCCAGTTCCACCTTAAATGGAGCAGCAGTTACATTCTGGCGCTTCAGGCTTTAGAACTGCTGCACAATTGAAGGTGTAACAGGAAATTTAGCTACCGAGACATGCTTGTTATGAAGAAAAGTAATACACTAAAACGATATTAAACTAATATAATACAGTGGTTATTGTAATTTTAACAAAGAAAATTCTCACATTCATTCAAATTCTCACAGTCTTGTGTTCCATCTCGCCAGTTTTTCTTTTTTTTTCTCATAACTCTCTGTTTGGAGGGTCATGTAGCCCCAACACTTCACCCTCCCCCTCTATCTCAACAAGAATCAGGACATCCCACCCCTAGACGTGAATGCACAAACAGGGGGGGTAGGGCTGAGGGGTAAAATGGGATTAAGCCCAAGAAAGCAGATGTGAACTGTAATGACACAAGCAGACCAGCAGGAGGCAGCAGCAGCAGAACCTCTCAATTTGGCAAACATAAAAGCACAAAATAACACAAATTTATAAAGTTCAGTTAAAAATTTGGTGCAATATCTTGCTGGAACAGCAGTTCTAGATCCTCGTCTGTAGAAAATCCTCTGAGCCGTTTGTTTTTCTGTTCTTGCTTTTCTCTCTCAAAGCTGCCCAAAGACCCTCCCACCACGACTTTCTCTGAACACGATTGGCTGACGCAACCTAACCAAAGCCAGTCTGTGCTTGGA
This sequence comes from Colossoma macropomum, assembly GCF_904425465.1. Classification (NCBI taxonomy): domain Eukaryota; kingdom Metazoa; phylum Chordata; class Actinopteri; order Characiformes; family Serrasalmidae; genus Colossoma; species Colossoma macropomum. The sequence continues at coordinate 34,138,813 of NW_023494807.1, forward strand.
CACGCCCACCTTGACTTTCAAATGTTCAGATCACAAACTCTGATTGGCTGTGGTTCACTAAGCAAAACCAATCAAACGCAGAATCTGGTCAACACATCACGTGACATCCTGAATAAAGATGGCAGATTTAAACTGATCTGTAAACCAAACGATTGAACAATGTTGAGCCAAACACACGGAACAGGTACACACGTTCTCCATACGTTTACACTGTATGTTTACATAGGAAGTAAATGACACACTTGGGCTTGTATGTTGGAGCTGTTTGTCCAGTTTAAAGGGGAGAAAACCACCGGCAAGATGGCCGGTTCTACAAGGTCAAAATGTAAACAGAGTGGTTCAGAGTGGTTTGGTATGAAACGCTCCATTCTAGATAAACTTACTGAGTCAGAACTGTTCATGGTGGTGGTGATAGGAACCAGACGTCCACCTCTAAAAGCTCCCTCACAGAAAGTTACTACATGAAATAGTTGTGAATTCACTGCCTGATGTCCGAGACGTTGGCCTCTGTTCCACTGTAGAGCCTCAAGGTTCACCCGACCATACTGTGCCGTTCTGCGCTGCTGCGGACCCCTGAGAGCGGATACGGTTTCTTTTATATCTGCTGTGCTGCCCAATCAGAAGCACTGAAGGAAAACTGCGCAGGACAGTGGCCCAACGACAGCTACAGGCTAACAGCAACACACATCAGAACATGTGATTCCAGCTTTATATGAGTCTTGAGGAAAAGAACAGTGGGTGCGGAACGTCTGCTTTCTGAAGGTGTGTGTGGTGTATAATAATATAATAATGAAACCAAACACTGCAAACGGTTCCTAACAGCAAATTCAAAGTGTATTATATAGCTGTACAGGCTTGGCCACAACAACAAACAGAACCCACAGTAACTCCAAGATACATGCTAACTAACCAAAACAACAGAATAAACAAAAGAGCTTATTGAGCTCCATGACTGACACCAAACACAGACAAAACCCCAAAACACAAACAAAATAGCAGCCAAACCAACACCTGGTGAAGATCTTTGTTTGCTGTTAGCTGACCTTTGCTGTTAGCTGACCTTTGTTAGAGGGTTGGTTTTTACTGTGTTCTGTTCATTTTAACATCATTTGAATGTTAAGTGTGTCATAAACTGGGTTAACAATCATAACTTCACTTTAACTTCATTCAGCTGTGATGAAGAGTTCATAACTGAGGTGAACGTATTGACCAGCCGGGTCACAGTTTACCTCTCTCTCTCTCTCTCTCTCTCTCTCTCTCTCTCTCTCTCTCGTTCTCTCTCTCTCTCTCCAGAGTTCAGTCTGCTAATTGTCTTTAAGTTTGTGTCTTAGGCCTTTGAGTGTGAGGTTGTGTGTGTTTGTGAGAGCATGGTGACCTGTTAAGATTCACTTTCTCTATTTTTAAAAACATTTTTCTTATTAAATTTTAGAATCTGTTTTACTTTTGAATCTCAGTATTCAGTGCTCTTCTATTTTTAGTTTTTGGGTTATTTAGGACCAGAGAAGTTATAAACGGGTGTTTTTTTTCATACTTTCTGAATTTGTATCTGAGCTATGCTGCGGTAAATTACCCACCACTGTAAAGAAATCTGAGTCTCTACAACCAACTGTTTCACACCAAACCACTCTGAATCACTGTTTACATCTTAATTATGTAGAGGTTTTGGACCTCCACTCCAAAGACAGCTAAAAGAGGAAAGCACAGAGTCTAGAAATACAGTAAACCATACATAAATGGTGTTTTGTGCTCGTTTCTCTGTTATAAATGCTGTTAGGAAGGTCACAAGTTAGACGTCACGCATTTTCCCTGTAAGTTTCAGGCGTTTTAACCCTAACCGGAGTGATTAAACAGACTGAGCTGCTGAGTTAAAGGCGGATTAAAGTAATCTGACATTCCATCAGTCCAGATTTAAGAGTCTAAAGTAAAACCTGGCTGAGGAAAAGCTTTATTGGCCCGTACGGGGATCGAACCCGCGACCTTGGCGTTATTAGCACCACGCTCTAACCAACTGAGCTAACCGGCCATGACGGCCACGACTGAAATCAGGCTATAACAGGGTTATGACAGAGATCTACTGTGCTTCTTTGGTGTCATGATTGTTGTAAACACTGTACGCTCACCGACTGAAACCGGAAAAAGAATCACTGGAAGGGGCGGT
>NW_023494807.1:34145970-34173470 GCF_904425465.1 Colossoma macropomum
TGTTCTTCATTCTCTTTACTGTATTGTTCTTGTATTTGTCTCTTAGTTTAATCCTGGTTATCAGTCTGTGTTTGTCTGGTCTGTGTATCACACTTTGAGAAATAAAGTGATTCTGATGTTCTGTAGACAGTAAAGTCCTCGTCCGGTTCTCCTCCTGTGTTGGTCAGATTTGTTCAGTGTGGTTCTAATGGTAGAAGCACTTTTATACCAACTGTAGTAAGAGCTGCCTGCAGATCCTGCGAGGACGTTTTGGATTCTTAGAGACTGTTTTAGTATCTTACGCTCTGCTCTTGGATTAAATTTGCTGGCCTGGCCTCAACATGGCAGTGATTTTAAACCTTCTCCACTTGTAGATGATCTTCTGGACAGTGGAACGATGATTTCTAATCATTTGGAGATTTTCTCAAACCCCTTTTCAGACTCACAGGCAACTACAACCTTCTATCTGAAGGCCTCAGAGAGCTCCTCTGATCTGGGAGTGATGACACACACACTCAATAACAAAGAGCAAACCAGACCAGACATCTGAGGGTTCTCTATCGGTGCTCAAATCATTAGCACCTGATTTCAGTCTGACACGTTTGAAGTAGTGATATGTGTAGGGTGCAATTTTTAAAGGGTGACAAAAATGTTAACCCTCTAAGCTCCACGAACTCGTCAATGAGTCAAATCCTCTGTCTCTATATCTGTGTCTGTATCTTTGTGATGATCCAGCTCAGAAATCCAGTTCAAACACTTCCTGAATCTGTAGAGTCGCCCTTTCCACTCCATCTTATCACGAGATCATACGAGACTCACATCCGGAGTTATGAGCCTATGAAGAGGGGCTGAGATACACGTCATCTGCCTCTCACCGTGTGGAGCTGGTGGATTCGTGTCCGTCTACATTCTGTGTGAAACTGACCAATGGACACTCAGAATCACTAAGGACTGACCATCATGCCGCAAACCCTTCATTCTTCATTCAGTCCACATCGGAGACTCATGTGAAACGGGCTGCAGAGAGTTTACAGCTGCTGAAGCTGCTGCAGCGGTTTTGGAAAGTAGTGATGAAGATAACGGAGCATTTAGATATGAAACATATGAGGATCATGTTATATGAAGAGACTTTAGAGGGGAGTTTAAGGTGATATGAACACTTTTCTAATTCTAAGTGTCACTTGTTAAATTATGTCACCTTTATCTATCAGCACTGTCTGAGTGAAGTCTTAATATCTGTGTCTCCAAATATGCTGAATAGGTCCAAACAGGGTGCACTTACTTCTTCACATGACTGCAGGGATGTAGATCATACAGGCTGTTCTCACACAGCAGAACTATGAGATGGAAATTTAAGCATGTATGGAAATTTCACGCCACAGTATGGATCATTTACAGTCTGTGTGTTTGAATATCTTCTTAATGCAGTTCGGCTCTGTGTCAGTGTGGACGTCAGTGCGGTCAGAGGATGGTGAGGTGTTACTGAGTTATTAGGCTTCGATTATAACTCTCAGTGCTGAACTCACAGTTGCTCATTCGCCTTCATTTCTGTGTATGTTTTGCAATTTCTGTTCCGTTAGAAAGTGAAATGATGCAACATTCCTCATAAAAACCCACAGACGTGCTGCAGGGACGCTGAACTCCCTGAGACCCACAAACCACAGACTGAACCAGCTCCAGCCTCGACTACACACAGGTAAGATCTGTGGCACTTTTATCTTTAATTCATATTTAATTCTGTTTTTTAATCCAGTGTGTACAGTAACTGTGCAGTAATGTAGATTAGTGACTTAAACAGCTGTAAATGTGTAAAGATTCTATTGAGGAACAGATTTAATAGATAAAATAATAAAGCCCAACAGGAGTAGCCAATCAGAACAGAGCTCATTTGGAATCAGAATCAGATTTATTGGCCAAGTATGTTGACACACATAAGGAATTTGGTCCCAGCCGCTGCCGTCTCTCTGGTGTAATATGCACTATACAGACAATGTGCATATAATTTACAAACAATACACAATATACACAGTAAACATGCAATATGCAGACTATAAAAGGACAAGTAATATACAATATACATACCATTTACAGACAATATATAAGCACCATACAGATTATATAGGGACAAGCAATTATATCTACATATTTACATTTCACTGCTGTCGGAACAAAACCTTGTATCTCCAAAATGGTAACTTTACAGGAGAAGGAAAAAACTTACTTTATTTTTAATGTAAGTCAATGGAACCAGAATTTTTTCCAAGTATTTTTGGGCTGTTTGTTTTGGTTAATTTATCTTGCAATTTACATACAATGTAAAGGACAACATGCATTTTTAAATTATGTCAAAAACTGAAAATGACAAAAATGGAGATTTGGGGTTTTGTTCTGTTTTTGGCCCTTAGAGCCACAGAAATGTTATAAGTGGTCAGAGGAAATTAAAATATGAGAATATTTTGAAAAATTTAGAAAATTGAGCCTTTAACTTTTATAAAACTGAAAACTAAAAACTAAATCCAAAGCTGCTGACAACTACTCAAAACAGACACTTATGAGAGCCTCGAAACAGCTGAGTTCTGTATTAATGCACTAAATATCATCATCCTCTTAACAAACCTGTGAGGCGCCAGAATGTAACTGTTGTTTTATTTAAGGTGGAACTAAAATGACTATAAGAACTCAAACTCAGCTTCATCATATGGAGTACTGACTGTACTGATAGATGAAGTAGGTATTGAAATGTATTCATACTGCATTCCTTCTGTGTTTAACTCAGTATCTTTCTAGGTTTCAGCTCTGGCTTTTGTTTTCTGGCAGTGTTTGAGCTGAAGGGCAGTTTGGACTCGTAGCTAGGATTCATTCTCTGGGTCGACAACAACAGGTGTGTAGCGCTTTTCATACACGGTGACAATTCAAAGTGCTTCACACAAACACAGAACAATAAACCATTAAAAATATTATATAATACAGTTTATGACATTCTGAGATCCAGCACCTCAGAAAAGCTTTTGCAAAGATAGTTACAAAAACATAATTAAAAGAAAGTACAAATTAAGCAGAAAAAAAAACATAAAAGGGAATTTAAAACAAAGGACTGGAGTGTTATCAAAGTGAACAGACACATGAAAAAATGATTTTGAATTTTTTGAATTGAAGTATTTACTGAATGATTCACTGTAAAATTTCAGAAAACTAAAAAATGTCACTTAATTGTCTCACAAGCTTTTGTGTTTTAATCTGATCTGCTTTAAGCAGCATTAAACTCAGACTGTAAGGCTTGTTTACTGTGATTATTATTAATGATATCTTTTATTATTTATTATTTATTGGAGTGTCTATTTTATCATGCATGTTTTCTAAAAGCAGTAAGACGTTGCAGGTGTGTGTGTGTTACAGTGCTTTTAACACAGTCAGGAGGTTTAGAAAATTAAATCACTGTAAAGCATCTCCAACTGCTTTATTAATATTTTACTGTTATATAACTCTCTCTCTCCATCTGACCAGGCAGATTTTAGTGACCGAGGATTGTGATCAGAAATGGAGGTCAAAAATCACTGTGAGGAAAATCAGGTGAGGCTCTAATATTCATCACACTTTACGCCTTTAATCTTATCAGAATCTTATCAAAGCTCTTATCAGAAATTACTACTCACTACATCAAATGCTGAAATGTTTAATAAAGCTGTAAAGCGAGTTTCTAGTCTTTCCCTTTAAAAAGACACTAAACCTGTCTGAGTAAATATGTCATTATGGGTTTTCACTGTACTAAACTCACTCTGTCCTGGACTGATAATAAATATATTTATGGGAGTTTCTGCGACTACTGGAACTTTTTAGTTTTGGATCTATGTTTACATTTTTAATCACTAGAAAATATAAGTGTCATAACATGTTTAAATATAGAGTATATAGAATTGTTGTGGATGAAATGTGTTCTGTCATTTCTGAGGAATATTGTGGGTCAAAATACCAGTTATACTGATTTTAATCTTCAGGATTACAAAGTCTTTTCAATTAATCTGCACTGGATAAATGTTACATCAAAATACATTAAAATCAATGCTGTTATTGACCAATATTTTTTTCTAAAATATATTTGTCCAATGTTTACATGTTCTTAATTTCTTTATATGTCTGAACTACATTTATATGTCCTTACTACATCTAATCTAGGAATCTTTGGATTCACAGAAAAGTAAAGTTAAAAAATGAAAATTAAAAAATGAGTGGCATAAGTAATCACGTTAATGCAGTGACAGTCTAAATAATGAAAACTGTGCTGTAGTGTGTTAATGAGTGCTAAACTGAGCTGTGGAACAGTGTGTGTGTGAGTCCTGTGCTGAAGTGTGTGTTCTCGGTTCTGTAGCTGAAGAACGGAGTGCAGAACGGGGTTCTGGAGAAAAAACCCACAGCTAAACCTGATCACAGTGGATGGAACCAGATCTGTAAGAGTGTTCAGTGTTTATTTAACTTCAGCAGGACAAACTTGTTTATAGTGCAGTTTAATCAGGTTGCTGTTGATAATTTACAGAATATTTTATGATTATCAATTTAATGAATGGAATTTTTTTTGTTAAAAAATCTGGATAAAAAGGCCTCAATCACAGATATTTTAAAAAACTTCTCAGCTGTCAAAAAAATCCTCACCACACTGACATCTTTTATGAAAATCTCTCTGTTCATTGGAGAAATTAAATTCTCAGAGTAGACAGCGTTCCAGTCCAGCAGGAAAAACCACTACACACAGAGCAAGACCGGATTCAAAAACTGATTTCTGCTAGAAAACAAAAGCTTAGAGAGGCGAGATAAAGCTAGCACTTACTGTGGGGTTATTTACGTTGCCATGGCTACAACACCATCTCTGAAACATCCCCTCAGTCCTGATCGGGCAGAGAAACTGAGTTTGCACTACATCTGAATTGTGAACTGAACAGTAATCTGATCTAAATGACCATCGAGTCACATCTGTATAGAATGACTGAGGTATTTTTAATAATTATTAATATTTGCAGTTGAATTGGTGCCTCATTTAGAAGAACTGATGCCAGCGTCCTCAAAAACCTGTGATTTGCTTTTACACATGAAAACCCTGGAAAACCCTAGACAATTTAAGATAATCTCAGTTTTTAGTGTTTGTAAAAGCTGCTGAGACAAAACACAGATAAAAAAAAACTAAATTTTCAAAAATATCCACAGATTTGTGGACGGGACGTTCACCTTTTTAATGCCTCAAACAGGGGCGCCCAACTCAGCACAGTTTGACAATTTACTTGATCAAACATACCTTAACACCTCAACTCACCTGCTGTTCGTAATTGTCAGGTTTAGTGGGTGTGTTTGACTGTGCTGGACGTGGCCCCCCCCAGGAGTGGAGCACTGCAGCCCTGACCTAAAACATCATTTCTTGTGTGTGTGTGTGTGTGTGTGTGTGTGTGTGTGTGTGTGTGTGTGTGTTAGACCTGTTCCTGCTGTGTGTGCTGTTGGGGGGTGCTCTCATGATGCTGCTGAACGCCTGTCACCCCACTGACACTGCTGACCCTGCTGACCCTGCTGACCCCTGGACGGGTTTCTTTAAAGCCCCTCTGTGGGACTGGACTGCTTTTGCTATAGTGCTGACATTTACCGTGCTGCAGGGGGCACTGTACTACCTACCTGTAGGACAGGTGAGGAAACAGGGGCCCCTTTCTTCTTTTCTTCATCACTTATTAGTGTTTTTACCTTCAGTCCTTCAGGCTGCTTCTATCTGCTCCTCAGTGTTGGAGTCACGCAGCACAGCAGTTACAGTAATGTGATTACTTTTGTAGTGTAACTCACTATCAGCTCGGTAACATTTACACTTTATTCACTATCAGCTCGGTTACATTTACACTTTATTCACTATCAGCTCTGTAACATTTACACGTTATTCACCATCAGTTCTGTAACATTTACACTTTATTCACTATCAGCTCTGTAACATTTACACTTCATTCACTATCAGCTCAGTAACAATTACACTTTATTCACTATCAGCTCTGTAACATTTACACTTTATTCACTATCAGCTCTGTAACATTTACACTTTATTCACTATCAGCTCGGTAACATTTACACGTTATTCACCATCAGTTCTGTAACATTTACACTTTATTCACTATCAGCTCTGTAACATTTACACTTCATTCACTATCAGCTCAGTAACAATTACACGTTATTCACTATCAGTTCTGTAACATTTACACTTTATTCACTATCAGCTCTGTAACATTTACACGTTATTCACCATCAGTTCTGTAACATTTACACTTTATTCACTATCAGCTCTGTAACATTTACACTTCATTCACTATCAGCTCAGTAACATTTACACGTTATTCACCATCAGTTCTGTAACATTTACACTTTATTCACTATCAGCTCTGTAACATTTACACTTCATTCACTATCAGCTCAGTAACAGTTACACGTTATTCACTATCAGCTCAGTAACATGTACACTTTATTCACTATCAGCTCTGTAACATTTACACTTTATTCACTATCAGCACTGTAACATTTACACGTTATTCACCATCAGTTCTGTAACATTTACACTTCATTCACTATCAGTTCTGTAACAATTACACGTTATTCACTATCAGTTCTGTAACATTTACACTTTATTCACTATCAGCTCTGAAACATTTACACTTTATTCACTATCAGCTGGGTAACATTTACACTTTATTCACTATCAGCTCTGTAACATTTACACTTTATTCAATATCAGTTCTGTAACATTTACACTTTATTCACTTTCAGCTCAGTAACATTTACACTTTATTCACTATCAGCTCTGAAACATTTACACTTTATTCACTTTCAGCTCAATAACATTTACACTTTATTCACTATCAGTTCTGTAACATTTACACTTTATTCACTATCAGCTCTGTAGCATTTACACGTTATTCACTATCAGCTCTGTAACAATTACGCATTATTCACTATCAGTTCTGTAACATTTACACGTTATTCACTATCAGCTCAGTAACAATTACACGTTATTCACTATCAGTTCTGTAACATTTACACTTTATTCACTATCAGCTCAGTAACGTTTACATGTTATTCACCATCAGGTTTGTAACATTTACACTTTATTCACTATCAGTTCTGTAACATTTACACGTTATTCACTATCAGTTCTGTAACATGTACACTTTATTCACTATCAGTTCAGTAACATTTACACTTTATTCACTGTCAGCTCAGTAACGTTTACACGTTATTCACCATCAGGTTTGTAACATTTACACTTCATTCACTATCAGCTCGGTAACATTTACACTTTATTCACTATCAGTTCTGTAACATTTACACTTTATTCACTATCAGTTCTGTAACATTTACACTTTATTCACTTTCAGCTCAGTAACATTTACACTTTATTCACTATTAGCTCTGAAACATTTACACTTTATTCACTATCAGCTCAATAACATTTACACTTTATTCACTATCAGTTCTGTAACATTTACACTTTATTCACTAGCAGCTCGGTAACATTTACACGTTATTCACTATCAGCTCAGTAACAATTACGCATTATTCACTATCAGTTCTGTAACATTTACACTTTATTCACTATCAGCTCAGTAACGTTTACACGTTATCCACCATCAGGTTTGTAACATTTACACTTTATTCACTATCAGTTCTGGAACATTTACACTTTATTTATTATCAGCTCGGTAACATTTACACTTTATTCACTATCAGTTCTGTAACATTTACACTTTATTCACTATCAGTTCTGTAACATTTACACGTTATTCACTTTCAGCTCAGTAACATTTACACTTTATTTACTATTAGCTCAGTAACATTTACACTTTATTCAGTATCAGCTCTGTAACATTTATACTTTACTCCCTATCAGCTCAGTAACATTTACACTTTATTCACTATCAGTTCTGTAACATTTACACTTTATTTACTATCAGCTCTGTAACATTTACACTTTATTCACTATCAGCACTGTAACATTTACACTTTATTCACTATCGGCACTGTAACGTTTACACTTTATTCACTAAAGGATGGCGGGTTGAGCCGAGCTTTACTCGAAGCTCAAAGGGCTCGAGGTCCAGTTCGAGTTTTGACCATTGTCATCAGGGAGAGAGGGGCTGGTCTGTTTCTCTATATGTCGACTAGATTTAAGATCAGATTTAATTTTCTGCAGTGTGGGTGTGTTTTTGTTGTGGCACTCACCACTGATGATCACACGTCAGACGAAAACAACAGCCTGCGACTGGTCGGTTTGCATGTCAGTCTAACGGCCCCTTCCTGTTAAAGCAGGCAGTAGTCCTGGGTGATAGGACGATGTAATCAGATATTGGCAATGATGGATAAGTAACCCAATAAAAATGCTCTCTCTCTCTCTCTCTCTCTCTCTCTCTCTCTCTCTCTGTCTCTCTCTCTCTCTCTTTCTCTCTGTCTCTCTCTCTCTCTCTCTGTCTCTCTGTCTCTCTCTCTCTCTCTCTCTCTCTCTGTGTGTCTGTCTCTCTGTCTCTCTCTCTCTGTCTCTCTCTCTCTCTCTCTCTCTCTCTCTCTCTCTGTCTGTCTCTCTGTTTAGGTGGCTGAGGGGAAGATGGGCTGCAATGAAAAAAGACTGAAATACAGCCTAAATGGTGGGTTACACTTTATATTAATTCACTCTGTCTTTCCTTCAAAAAATCCTTTTCTACTAAAAGGATTCTTGTTCAAACACTAAAAAACTCTCTCCATGTTTTTTTTCTGTTTCACCAAAATCTGCTGTTTCTTAGTCAGTATTTACTGTTTGTACTGAACTCTCACTGTTTGTACTGAACTCTCACTGTTTGTACTGAACTCCTACTGTATGTACTGAACTCCTACTGTTTGTACTGAACTCCTACTGTATGTACTGAACTCTCACTGTTTATACTGAACTCTCACTGTTTGTACTGAACTCCTACTGTATGTACTGAACTCCTACTGTATGTACTGAACTCCTACTGTTTGTACTGAACTCTCACTGTTTGTACTGAACTCCTACGGTATGTACTGAACTCCTACTGTTTGTACTGAACTCCTACTGTATGTACTGAACTCTCACTGTTTATACTGAACTCTCACTGTTTGTACTGAACTCTCACTGTTTGTACTGAACTCCTACTGTTTGTACTGAACTCTCACTGTTTATACTGAACTCTCACTGTTTGTACTGAACTCCTACTGTTTGTACTGAACTGCCTGCTTAATTTATTAATAATCATCACATTTGCTTTGCTTGTTGTTTTATATATTAATAATTTGTATGTTATATATATTTTATATATTAATAATTTGTATGTTATATATATATATATATATATATATATATGAATATATGTGTGTGTTAAATATCCAGTAAAGTTAGTTATTTATTTATCTTACTCCTGGTTTATTTAATGATCTACATGTATTGTTTATTTACTGATAAATATTTATTGATCGTGTTCTGCTCGCTGTCAGGTCTGCATGCGTTTGGAGTGTGTATAGTGCTGCTGATGTGTGTGTGGGAGTGTGGGTATGTGAGGGCGGTCAGTGTGTCCAGCAGGGTTTTGGCGCTGGTCAGTGCCGGGTGTGTCGTCTCAGTGCTGCTCTGTGTGTGTCTGTACCTGCGGTCAGTTTTAGCTCAAACTCAACACCCTCAGGACAATAACACAGGTAATAAAATATTAGGGGAGGGGCTTATTAATTACAGGTTTAGGGGAGGGGCTTATTAAGTACAGCTTTAGGGGAGGGGCTTATTAAATACATGTTTAGAGGATGGGCTTATTTAATACATGTTTGGGGGAGGGGCTTATTAAATACATGTTTGGGGAGGGGCTTATTGATTACAGGTTTAGAGAAGGGGCTTATTAAATACAGGTTTAGGGGAGGGGCTTATTAAACACAGGTCAGTAGGTCATACAGTGTCAGAAACCTCGTCTTCAGGTTGAACTTGTCTCTGTGTATTAAAAGGTTCTGTTCTCTTCAGGCGGGTTCTTGCTGGACTTTGCTCTGGGCAGAGAGGTGGACCCTCGTGTGGGGATAATCGATTTGAAGCAGTTTGCTATGGTCAGAATCGGCTTCATCGGCTGGGTGAGTGGAGCTCATGGATGTGTGTTCTATGTTCTATGTTCTGTAGGGTCTGATGGATGTGTGTTTTATGTTCTACGTTCTGTAGGGGCTGATTAATGTGTGTTCTATGTTCTGTGTTCTGTAGGGGCTGATGGATGTGTGTTCTGTAGGGTCTGATGGATGTGTGTTCTATGTTCTGTGTTCTGTAGGGGCTGATTAATGTGTGTTCTATGTTCTGTGTTCTGTAGGGGCTGATGGATGTGTGTTCTGTGTTCTGTGTTCTGTAGGGGCTGATGGATGTGTGTTCTATGTTTTATGTCCTGTAGGGTCTGATGGATGTGTGTTCTGTGTTCTATGTTCTGTAGGGTCTGATGGATGTGTGTTCTATGTTCTGTGTTCTGTAGGGTCTGATGGATGTGTGTTCTATGTTCTGTAGGGTCTGATGGATGTGTGTTCTATGTTCTATGTTCTGTAGGGTCTGATGGATGTGTGTTCTTTGTTCTGTAGAGTCTGATGGATGTGTGTTCTTTGTTCTATGTTCTGTAGGGTCTGATGGATGTGTGTTCTATGTTCTATGTTCTGTAGGGTCTGATGGATGTGTGTTCTTTGTTCTATGTTCTGTAGGGTCTGATGGATGTGTGTTCTGTGTTCTGTGTTCTGTAGGGTCTGATGGATGTGTGTTCTTTGTTCTATGTTCTGTAGGGTCTGATGGATGTGTGTTCTGTGTTCTGTAGGGTCTGATGGATGTGTGTTCTGTGTTCTATGTTCTGTAGGGTCTGATGGATGTGTGTTCTATGTTCTGTAGGGTCTGATGGATGTATGTTCTGTGTTCTGTGTTCTGTAGAGTCTGATGGATGTGTGTTCTGTGTTCTATGTTCTGTAGGGGCTGATGGATGTGTGTTCTATGTTCTATGTTCTGTAGGGGCTGATGGATGTGTGTTCTGTGTTCTATGTTCTGTAGGGTCTGATGGATGTGTGTTCTATGTTCTGTGTTCTGTAGGGTCTGATGGATGTGTGTTCTTTGTTCTATGTTCTGTAGGGTCTGATGGATGTGTGTTTTATGTTCTACGTTCTGTAGGGTCTGATGGATGTGTGTTCTGTGTTCTATGTTCTGTAGGGTCTGATGGATGTGTGTTCTATGTTCTGTAGGGTCTGATGGATGTGTGTTCTGTATTCTATGTTCTGTAGGGTCTGATGGATGTGTGTTCTATGTTCTACGTTCTGTAGGGTCTGATGGATGTGTGTTCTGTGTTCTATGTTCTGTAGGGTCTGATGGATGTGTGTTCTATTTTCTGTAGGGGCGATGGAGTGGTTCTATGTTCTGTGTTCTGTAGGGTCTGATGGATGTGTGTCTGTGATTGTAGGGTCTGATGGATGTGTGTCTACTGTAGTTCTGTAGGGTCTGATGGATGTGTGTTCTATTTCTGTAGGGGTCTGATGGATGTGTGTTCTATGTTCTGTGTCTGTAGTCTGATGGATGTGTGTTCTGCATGTCTGTAGGGTCTGATCTGATGTCCGATGTTGTGTCGTTATGTGTTCTGTGTTCTGTAGGGTCTGATGGATGTGTGTTCTATGTTCTGTGTTCTGTAGGGTCTGATGGATGTGTGTTCTATGTTCTGTGTTCTGTAGGGTCTGATGGATGTGTGTTCTGTGTTCTGTAGGGTCTGATGGATGTGTGTTCTATGTTCTGTGTTCTGTAGGGTTTGATGGATGTGTGTTCTGTGTTCTGTGTTCTGTAGGGTCTGATGGATGTGTGTTCTGTAGGGTCTGATGGATGTGTGTTCTATGTTCTATGTTCTGTAGAGTCTGATGGATGTGTGTTCTACATTCTGTAGGGGCTGATGGATGTGTGTTCTATGTTCTGTGTTCTGTAGGGTCTGATGGATGTGTGTTCTGTGTTCTGTAGGGGCTGATGGATGTGTGTTCTATGTTCTGTGTTCTGTAGGGTCTGATGGATGTGTGTTCTATGTTCTATGTTCTGTAGGGTCTGATGGATGTGTGTTCTACGTTCTGTAGGGGCTGATGGATGTGTGTTCTATGTTCTGTGTTCTGTAGGGTCTGATGGATGTGTGTTCTTTGTTCTATGTTCTGTAGGGTCTGATGGATGTGTGTTTTATGTTCTACGTTCTGTAGGGTCTGATGGATGTGTGTTCTGTATTCTATGTTCTGTAGGGGCTGATGGATGTGTGTTCTATGTTCTACGTTCTGTAGGGTCTGATGGATGTGTGTTCTATTTTCTGTAGGGGCTGATGGATGTGTGTTCTATGTTCTACGTTCTGTAGGGTCTGATGGATGTGTGTTCTGTGTTCTATGTTCTGTAGGGTCTGATGGATGTGTGTTCTATTTTCTGTAGGGGCTGATGGATGTGTGTTCTATGTTCTGTGTTCTGTAGGGTCTGATGGATGTGTGTTCTGTGTTCTGTAAGGTTTGATGGATGTGTGTTCTATGTTCTGTGTTCTGTAGGGTCTGATGGATGTGTGTTCTACATTCTGTAGGGGCTGATGGATGTGTGTTCTATGTTCTGTGTTCTGTAGGGTTTGATGGATGTGTGTTCTGGGTTCTGTGTTCTGTAGGGGCTGATGGATGTGTGTTCTGTAGGGTCTGATGGATGTGTGTTCTATGTTCTATGTTCTGTAGAGTCTGATGGATGTGTGTTCTACATTCTGTAGGGGCTGATGGATGTGTGTTCTATGTTCTGTGTTCTGTAGGATCTGATGGATGTGTGTCCTATGTTCTGTGTTCTGTATGGTCTGATGGATGTGTGTTCTGTGTTCTATGTTCTGTAGGGTCTGATGGATGTGTGTTCTGTGTTCTATGTTCTGTAGGGTCTGATGGATGTGTGTTCTGTGTTCTATGTTCTGTAGGGTCTGATGGATGTGTGTTATCTCCTGACTGCAGTGGAGTCTGAATCTCTCTCGATGCCTCTGCTGCTCACCATCACCTTTCAGTTAATCTACATCATTGAATTCCTGATCGACGAGGTTCCGATCTCTAATCATAAACTCTTAAACTGATCAGAAATATTCAGTGATTGATTAGTGTCTACAAAGTTCTGTCTGAAGTTTAATGCGGTTCTTCGGTCTGAAGGAGTAACATCTACACTGTCTGTCACTGAAAGTTCATGTAGGTCAACCAGGTCCATCACCGTTTCTACACACGTAGGGATGTTTTCCAGCTGTGAGACGCTGGTTCCACTCTGTTTATGCTGAAACTCAAATTCAATCTCTTAGCATGTTTAGCCTGTTTAGCCTGCTATCTTTAGCCTGTTTAGCCTGCTATCTTTAGCCTGTTTAGCATGTTTAGCCTGCTATCTTTAGCCTGTTTAGCATGTTTAGCCTGCTATCTTTAGCCTGTTTAGCCTGCTATCTTTAGCATGTTTAGCCTGCTATCTTTAGCCTGTTTAGCCTGCTATCTTTTAGTCTGTTTAGCCTGCTTTTTTTAGCCTGTTTAGCTTGCTATCTTTTAGCATGTTTAGTCTGCTATCTTTTAGCATGTTTAGTCTGCTATCTTTTAGCATGTTTAGTCTGCTATCTTTAGCATGTTTAGCCTGCTATCCTGTAACATGTTTAGTCTGCTGTATTTTAGCATGTTTAGCCTGCTAATCAGAATTAACAGTGACTTTCTTACAGTTAAAGTGTGTTTTTAGGTACATATTAGGTAAAATCACTGTATCACTGTACAGTAACTACTGCTTTTATAAAACACCTCTGAAAAGTGATTTATTGATTTATCTCAATGCAAAACCCAGCTCTTCTGCCAAACACTAGTGAGGTAACAGTGAGTTGCCAAGTGAAAGATTTTTCCACCAACAGCACAGCGGTTTTAATAACTTGGAGCATTAATACAGATTGAGTTAATCAGTACGCTCATGTAGGGTTTTGTTACCTTGAAATACTAAAATTAAAAAACCTAACTTGTAGCCTGATGTAACAGAATATTTGTTCATAACTGCAAACTATCACTCAAATTCAGCTTAAAATGTACAGCAGTGCATTCATGTATTGATAATGTAGATTTAAATGATTATTGGCTGATGGCTGTAAATAAAAGTGGATTTATGTGTTTCATTGTTTTTTTGTTTTTTTTGTTTCTTTCTGAATCTGTATGCATTAATTACTGTGGGGTGCTTATTATGTTTACTGTGCTTATGCTATTTATGCATCTTCAGGGTTCAGTGTTGGGCACTAAGGAGTTCACTGAAGAATCCATTGGGTTCCTGATGATTTTGGGAGAGTACATCTGGATCCCTTTTTTTTCCAGCCTTCCTGTTTACTTCCTGCTTCAGCGACCCAATGACATCCACTTCCTGTCTGCTATTCCCATCATCCTGCTCTTCAGTGAGTGTAATTATGGACATATTGATCTGAATCCGTTATGAATTACACAGTACAGCAGTATCATAATACTGCAGAATACAGGGGACCCATCATTCCTTATTCCACCATTTTCAACATCAGAGTGATTCAGAGTGGTTTGTTGTAAAACGGTTCAGATGTCTTTACAGTGGTGGTGATAAGAACCAGGGGTCGCCATGACTACAACACAAATATAGACATTTTATTTACTATCCAAAACCACCAGTGAACCTACACGAGTCTTCTGAGTTTATATGGAATGTTGATGATGGAAAATAGTGGAAAATCTGAAATAATAAGTTTTCTTTGGGGACTATTTTGCCTCACAGCGCCCTGCATGTATCCCTCCACCATGAATGGAGTTTAAGTTCTCTAAACTATCATAAAACAGTGTCTCAGTCATCAGGCAGTGAATTCATAACCATTTACTGTAGGAACTTTCTGTGAGGGAGCTTTTAGAGGTGGACGTCTGGTTCCTATCACCACCACTGTGAACAGTTCTGACTCTGAACCGCTCTGATTACATCTTAACCAGTTAATTAAGCACAATTATGCAATTTTAGAAAATCTGGTGGAGTTCACCTTTAAATCATATTGCTATTTCACATCAGGTTTCAAATATTCATTTAATATGAACTAAGTAAAAAAAGCCTTGTGATCGGAAGGTCACCGGTTTGATCCCCTGAGCCCACAGTAGGTGACTGAAGTGCCCTTGAGCATCTAACCCCCAACTGCCCCCCGGGCGCTGTGGATAGGGCTAGGGCTGTGGATCCTGCCCCTAGTGTGTGTGTTCACTAGTGTGTATGTGGTGTTTTACTGCACAGATGGGTCAAATGCGGAGGTGAAATTTCCCCATTGTGGGACTAATAAGGGTCACTCACTTAATATTACACTAATAACAGTCTGAGAAAGGTGCTACACAAATTAATAATTAATAGATTATTAATTAATAATAATCTGTTGTCAGAAGTTCCAGTATTGTGTTAAAATATCACCAGATTAAAGTCTAAGTCCCCGTTACTTTACACACAGGAAATCACTTCACAAATCAGCTAGAGATGTGATGAATACACTAATAGTCTCCAGGTCTCTGTGCTGTATGTTTTGAGGTGTCTTAAGGTTCCTCTCGGTTCTCCTGTGCAGGTGTGGGATTTCTGATGTATTACATGGCCAACGAGCAGAAGAGCAGATTCCGCGAAAACCCACATCATCCAGCGGTCGCCCGTACGTATCAGCTGTTTATTACTACATCTGAACTTCACATACAATTAACTAAAAAACTCCAGCAAATGAAAATAATGTCCAGCAGAACAAAGCAGAGGGTGGGTGGGTTGGGGGGGCATGTAGAGAATGTTTAGGGACGTGTTTATGGTTGTAATATTGCAAGAAAACAGAAATGACACACTGACTTGACATACAAATCAAAAAAAGAACATCAGGCCAGTTTCTGATTATAATGAAATAGTGGTTAATGCACAAAAATGCACCAAATGTATAAAATAGCAGAGCTAATCCAGATGTTTCATGTTGCTCTGGTTCATACGAAGGTGGACAATTTGGCAAAAATGCATTATTATGACACTTAAAGCCATTTTCAATATGCACAATATTTGTGATGTGCTGAAATAAAAACTCTGCTGAAACCCAAATTCAGGACACACTGGGCCAAAAACAGAAACTGAGAAACCGAAAAAAAAATGTTTTGGCGATTTTATTTAAGTAATTAATTCATTAATTCATTCATTTAAATGATTGACTGATTGATTAAACATAACAAAAAACACATCTCTGAAAATCACAAGTTCCACTTTTGACCATTTTCTACATGATAAGCATCACATTTAGTTGTTATGAGTTTTGTGAAAAAGCTTGGAAAATAATGCACCAACAAAACAGCAGAGCTACATCTAAAAAACTGAAAAACTCAACTTAAGGTACAATTATTTTATTATTAAATGTTGAAAAAGATCAGCAGATGAAAAAGATGTGGAGCTGCTGTCCAATCAGCTCACTTGTTATTGTGTGGTTTATGGTTGTTGTTGTTTACAGGTTCTCTATAATTGGTCTTAATCTTTACTATGAACCATGCAGGTGTTCTGCGTTCTAGAAGTGCTAATTATACATCATATACTATCATAACAGAATTCATCACAATAATAATAGAATATCATCGCATCGCCCAGCTCTCGACCGTTTTATGTAATAATTCATAGTGTGATATTGAATCAGTGCATGTTTTGTATTATTTATTATGTCACATAATGATCAGGTCTGGAAACCATTCGCAGTCCGTCTGGTCAGAACCTGCTGGTGTCCGGCTGGTTCGGTTGGGTTCGGCATCCAAACTATCTGGGAGACATTCTGCTGATGTTGGCGTGGTGCCTGCCCTGCGGTAAGATTAAACATCTCTGAAATACTGATCAGATATTCACTACAATCTCATATTACTATAAATAAGGAATACTGTCAAATTCAAGTCACAAAATTACGAAGTGTAATATTCGCTGAAAATGATCTAAAGATCTGAATATAAGATGATATCTGGAGCATTTATATTTTGGCAAGCGAAAACATTTTAAATGTAAGCTATATATATCATTACACAAGAAAATTCTAAGATTATTCAACCTATTTCTACATATTTTGACTATAGAATATATAGAGAGATCTTATGAGGTGAAATGATCTTATGAAATTACAGATAATTTAAATTTAATGACTTAAATTACTTCGTGTTTAGAAATAGATTGAATGATCTTATATTCTTATAATAATCCAATAATAAGAAATATTTAGTCAATATACCCCCCCACTGTCAGACTGACCTACATTAAAATATATCACAAAGCAGAATTCCTCAATAAACTGGATAATTTAAGCCCAAAGTTTGGATCATTCCCTCAGAATTCTGCTATTGGACCAGCTAAATGAGAAATCCCGCTCTGTGAAGTGAACCAAGGTAAGTAACTGAGGTGTTGTGTGCAGGTTTCTCCAGTCTGCTGCCGTACCTGCCCGCTCTGCAGTGCTTCAGCCTGCTGAGGAAGAGGAGTAATGAGATTGAGGAGTCCTGTCTGGAGAAACACGGAGAGGCTTGGAGGGAATACTGCAGGAGAGTTCCCTACAAACTCATACCGTACATCTACTGAAGACACGGACAGACATCATAATATCAGCACCAGTTATTCAGGGGTGGGATGTAACAGAATACAAATGTTGGGAATACAAAAATTAAATATCTGCATTCAGTTCAAATCACATTTTGTAAAGGCAGCATTCAGAATACAGTTACTATTTACATTTTAGAATACTTTTAGATTACTGACCCACTAAATTAAAAATATACAGTATTTATAAAAACACCATCACTTTGTTTATTAACTATTTTAGAATCACTGCACGGCGTGTAGCGAACATGCTCGCTAGACAAACTCTAAAGACCTCAATTAACAGCTTCTTTATAAACTAAAGTACTGGACTCCTGCTTGGGGGGTTGTGGGAGCAGTAGTGGACTGAAGCAGGCAGCTTGAGAATTTTCGGAACCTCATTTAAATGCTAAGCCAATTTTTCATGAAATGTATTAACACAGCTAGTATATGAATAAAACTGTGAATTGTAACAGCAAGAAACAGTGAGAATTAAGTAAAAAAGTAAAAGTTCCCGTGTCTTACCAAGATGTATTCTAAACGTATTCTAATTATATTACTTTTTATGTATTATAATATAGTTACTGAACACATTTGGGACAGTGTATTCAGACATCACAACCCTGCCAATAATAAAGAGAATTAAACCAGTGAATGATGTTTGTGCTTCTTTGAACATCTTTTTTTCCCAGACAGGTTTCTGACAGTAAGTCTGCAGTTTATTTACTGTAACATCTCACTGTTATTTAACTAAAATCAGACACCACAAATATGGTTGATACTTAAAAATACTAATTCAGATGTTATAATATCCAATAACACTTAGAAAACTGTGTGCTTCCACACACTAGCTTAACAAGTGAACTAGACAACTTGCATATTTTGGGTTATTTTTAATTATTTGCAACATACAATGATCAGTTGATCAGTGCAGACAGTGAGTCTGATTATTCTTGATGGATCTGAGTTTTAACTACTACAGTCCAGATTAAAGTTCTTCACTTTTACAAACACCATCTTTTACCCCAACAGAAGCCTTAATGACCCACAAATCAGCACGGGGTGAGTAACTGTGGGTCCTTTAAGTGTTTATTTGGCAAAGAGGAGCCATAAACCACCGTGTTTATCTGGTTAAATTCTGTTGGTCTCAGTGTTTGTGTCAGACAAAATGGCCGAAAGCAGCCATTTCACCTCCACTGTTGTTCTACAAGGAACTAGTTCTATTTTGTTTTTCACACCCATATTCAGGCAAGTCCCGTCTCTGCTGCGCTGTGATTGGCTAATGGTTTCTGCGTACTGTACTGTGATTGGATAACAGATAACAATTCGCCCAATACATGAGCACGAAATGCTGTCCAATGACAGCGGAGGAGGGCGGGAGTTGCTTGAAAACGGGTGCGAAATAAAAAATATCGCCAAACACCCAAAATCAAGATTCAGGCGGTTTTAACGTCTCTTCACTTTCTGAATAAAAACACCAGGTAAGTTTGAAAATAGTCGACTTTGTTGTACAAAAGAGCATATATAAGAAAATTACCGTACTAAAAAACCTTTTTTTGTTTCATAAAAGTGATAATTACGCTTAAAATGACCTCAAAACTAAAGCTGAAAAATGCGAGACAGTCAGAACTGCGCCGCGCTGAAAGAGCAGCTAACAGTTAGCTTTCGTCTCCCGGGCTGTATTTCGGTTAACCTCCTTTCGCTTCGAATAACAGCCAGTTTAGTCACTCATTCGAACCCAAAACCGACTCGGTGAACTACCTAAAGTGTATAATAACACTTTTGATTCGTAAAAGCTGAATATGAACGCGTGTTTCGCTGTAAATCGTCGTTTTATTCGTCTCTTCTTCAAACTGCTATTTTCTCTCTTCCCGCAGTCTCCACAGCAGCCATTATGTCACTCTTTAAAGAGGCGGAGCGTTGGACAGAATTAGCCAATGAGAGCGTTCGACTTAAGGCACAGATCCTCAAGTCCCTCCTCCGCATGGCTGCGATTGGTTAAATTGTTGTAGGACTGTCGCTGATTGACCGGAGGCTGCTGCTGCTTCGAAACAGCTCAAACGAAACTTGGCAACTGCAGAAAAAAACACACAAACAAACAAAAAAAAATCGAGGTTATTTATATTTTATACATTTATATAATTATTAAATATATTTTATATATTTTTTTTACGTTAATGAGAATTAAGATGAGAATATTTTTAATTGGCCAAGTACAAGAAATTTATTTTGGTGTAAAAATACTAAAGAAGTACTAAAATACACAACAAACGGTTTGAGCAGTGGGAGAAATGTGTAATTACAAATATAGAAGTGTTCAGATACACAGAATATGTACACTCTTAAAAAAGGGAAGGTTCTTCAAGGGTTCTTAAGTAAAGACTTTGGATCTATATAGAAACATGAGCACTCAAAAAACCCTTTGCATGCTTTGCATGGTGAAATGTTCTTCAGACTGATGGAGAATGTGTTGTAGTTGTCAAAAAGAGCTTTTCTATTGTTACAAACTTGACATTGTAACTTTAGCAGAACCTTTTCGGTGCTATTTTCCAAGAGGACCTATATAGAACTATATACAACACGTTCTCCATCAATCTGAAAAACAGATTCACCATGCAGAGAACCGTTCAAGCATGCAGATGGTTCTTTGGGTGTTTAAAGTTCTACATAGAACTCTTGTCTTCACTAAAGAACCCTTGAAGAGTTTTTTAAGGAGTGTACACTGTGTTTTCATATATGTATCTAGTAACTTTTTACAAAATCCATTAAATTATTGATATTTAAAAAAAAAATGAATTTGCTGGAAAGTTTGGTGTTTTTTTGATAATCCAGTTCTGGCTCTTGCTTCATCTGTTCACAGTAGTCAGTGTCTTTTAGTTAGCATTACAGATAATCTTTTAAAAGACATTTTAATCCCGGATTTGTCTGTTTCAGGTGACTTTGAGCAGCTATGGCCCGTACTAAACAGACCGCCCGTAAGTCGACAGGAGGAAAAGCCCCCCGAAAGCAGCTCGCCACCAAAGCTGCCCGTAAGAGTGCTCCCTCTACTGGAGGGGTGAAGAAGCCCCATCGCTACAGGTGAAGCAGAGCTTAGTGAGATACATTATTACTGTAAGAACTGACTAAATAAACTGTGGAAGTGGATCAAACGTGACCCGTTTGTTCTGTAGCTGGTTTATTTGTCTGATACTGTTACAGATACTGTTTAAGGACTCAGTGTAGACAGGAGTGCCGTTCAGATTGTTATTAAAGTCGCTGTGTTTCTCAGGCCGGGTACCGTGGCTCTGCGTGAGATCCGTCGGTATCAGAAGTCGACGGAGCTGCTGATCCGAAAGCTGCCGTTCCAGCGTCTGGTCAGAGAAATCGCCCAGGACTTCAAAACGGACCTGAGGTTCCAGAGCGCCGCCATCGGAGCCCTGCAGGTCAGTCTGGTTCTGATCAGTGAAGAGAATTAATTCAGCCTTTACAGAACGACTGTATATTAAAACGGCTCATATTGAATAAGACCTGTATAACCAGCTGTGTGAACCATTTATCCCAATAATATGATCTAACAACATTGGTATAAAAATATAGGGATTGATTCTGTCTCAGTGCTCTTCTCTGAGTATATGTTAGTACTAAGACCACTGAGCTACTGCATGGAGTTTATTCATTCATTCATTCATTGAACCTTTATTTAAACTCTGAAAATATATTGAGGTAAACGCCTCAATACAATGTAGCTGAGAAAAAAAATAAAATATAAGAAAACTTGGTTTTATATAGCACAAATAAGAAACTTAATGGTAAGATAACAACCAAATTGGTAAAATAATTAAACCTTAAAAATAAATAAAACAACTAAAATAAAAAACAAAAAGGTATCAACTAAAACATGAACAAATAGAAGTAAAATAATCAACTTTAATTTTGTACATGCTGAACAGTAACAGTCTTTCAAAGCCTTTTTTAAATGTATTTTTGATGTTTTGCTGCTGCTGATTCGTCCAGTTTGTTCCCAAAACCTCTGGAAAAAAATATTGTAATAAATATAATGTTGATATATTTTTGCTTTATTGCCCAAAACTTGATATCACTTCAGAATTATTCTGACAATAATAATAATTGTTATTCTGCAAACCTATTTATGTGATTCATTCTTGTAATATTCATATGAGAACATATTTTAGAGACTAAAATAAAGATTCTGAATGAAATGTGTTGGTTAAAACCTGCGTAAGTGTTGATAACCTCTGATAGACAGGCAGACATGTCTGTGTATAACAATAACAGTAAAAGATTTAGAGGTGGCCTAAACTGTTTATTAATAAGCGAAAGCTGTAATTCAGGTGAATATTTGCTAATATTAGAATATTGTAGCTTCTCTGATTTTCTGTCCTGGTGTTTGTGTCTGCAGGAGGCCAGCGAGGCGTACCTGGTGGGTCTGTTCGAGGACACTAACTTGTGCGCCATCCACGCCAAGCGTGTCACCATCATGCCCAAAGACATCCAGCTGGCCCGCCGGATCCGTGGAGAGCGCGCCTAAAAGCCCGACCCCAAAATCTCTCTTTCTCTTCTCTACTCTTGTCTTTCCTTCCCTCAGTGTGGATCATCATGACGAAACCGTCGTTTTTTTGTGTGTGTTTGTTTGTTTGTGTTCTCTTTTGCTTTGAAACTCACGGCGAACAGACGTGTGCAGAAGTGAGGGTAGATTAATTTACGCACATAAACGTGGCTGTAAAACGTGTTTCTGGATCGGTGGGTTGTTGTAGATCTAGAGGGGTTTTCGCAGTAGCTGAATTGTAGAAGGGAATTTGGAGTTCGGAATGATTTAATTTGAGGCTAATTTGTACGTGATTGGAATCAGAGCCCTGTCCAGAATCCCACATCCAGATTAGGGCTGCACGATTCGTACTAAACTCCGATATTGTGATTATATTGGAGCGACGTATTCAGACCTGTTGATGCATCGGCGGTTAAAGATCTGCATTATTTTGACCAACATAATTTGCTTTTGGATTGAATTTGCTGATTGTATCAGAACATCCACAAAAACTCTGGAGCTCTGATTGGTCTGGACGCTCACAGCACTCAGTATCAGAATGATGAACCGATACATCGTGCAGCCCTTAATCAGACAGAGTTCAGTTAAAAAGAACAGATTTACTCTTTTATTACACGAGAAATCACCACGGCATTAACCTGCGTCCTCCTGATTGGCTGTTTTCGTACTGAAATGTACAGATTTACTGATTTAGGTGTCGGGATTGTGGTTAAAATCTGGTCAAATCTGTTTTAAAGGGTTTAAGGGCTCCTTTGGTATGGGGACCATCCTCTTCAGGGTGTTTCCACTCATCACTGGATTCGTGTAGATTTTCATGAAGCACACTCTCTTCCTCTATAAACATGTTTTGTGTCTTTTGTTATTGAGTGCTTTTATATTATTATTATTTTTTATCTTTACTGGTGTGATAGAACATTATTTGTATTCATGTTTGTCAGAGTGTTTCACCGTAGACTGTTTCCCAACTTTTCCCAATTCAGGAAGATAAAGTTAATTTTTTTTCCACATATTGGCAAATAACTGTCTTTATCTTTGACTACAAGACTATAAATACATGTAGTGGGTGTTTAAAGCAGTTTCCTTTTTTTATCCCATTTTCATGAATCCGGGTGTCATTTGTAGGTGACTGCTCAGGTTTTTCTACATTTTTTTTAACAGACGTAAAAAGCATATCTTTGTGTTTTCGGAATTTACGAAATGGAAAAATAAACGTGTTTTTCCTGAACTCTGCTCTCTTTTCCGCATTTATTCATACCAACGTCATCTAAAACATCGTTAGTGTTCGCACTGTTGATTTCATTTAAAACACAGAGTAGAAAAACAAAAAACATTGTGGCCAGAAAATTAATATTCACTCCCAAAAAGGTCCTCGTTTAGCTTTTGGTAGGAAAAGCTCTAACTTACAGTTTGAAATTTGCCTCGTTAAACTGGAAGCACATCATTTTAAATAAATCTCCTGGTTCAGTTCATTTTAGATCTGATGAACCGCAGATTATTCAAATAGCTGGATCTCATTAAACAGACTGGCTAAATAAAAATGTGAAAAAACAGGCATTACAAATAAGAAACTTGGGTGAAAGGTAATAAACAAACTGGTAAAATAATAAAACCTTAAAAATCAATAAAATAGAAGTGACTTCAGCTTTTGCAGGTGCTGAACAGTACAAGGTTTCAGTCTTTATTGCCTTTTTTAAATGTATTTTTGATGTTCTGCTGCTGGTTTGTCCAGTTTGTTCCCAAAACTATTGTTAAACAGTATTGTGATAAATATCATGTATGATCGTGATATGTTCACTCAAAATGTGATATTACTCAGAATTATTATTCTAAAAATAATTATTATTATTCTGAGAACCTGATCATGTGATTAACTCTTGTAATATTGATATGAGCCCAGAGTTTAGAGACTTAAACAATGATCTGGAATGAAATGTGTTGGTTAAAAGCTGCAGAAGTGTTGATAACAGATATATAGATAGATACAAACATCCATACATACGTAAATAGGTAGGTCTGCACACAACAATAATAATAATAATAATAATAATGATAGCAGTAAAAAGCTTAAACAGCCCTGTTTATTAATAAGCGAAAGCTGTAATGCAGGTGACTATATGCTAATATTAGAATATTGTAGCTTCTCTGATTTTCTGTCCTGGTTATTCTCATAGTTGGATCTCATTAAACAGGCAGACTAAACTGAGTTGTAATCTGTAACTATTTTTATTCACACAGCCTAAAGTTAGAGATGCAGTTTCCGCTGCTGCTGCCTGATTAAAGATCCTCATAAAGCTGAGAAAGTAGAAAAGTTAATAAAGGTCCTGTTGTAACTCCCTCAGTTTAATCATGTAATAGTTTAAGCAACAATGCTTACTTTAATAAATAATACAAAATATTACCTGTTAAGCAACAGTGCTTGAAGTGAGGTATTATTATTATTATTATTGTTATTATTATTATTATTGTTATCATTATTAAAAAATCATAAACCTGCAGTGTTTCTTGTTCCCTCCAATATTTATATTTATATTTATATTTATTCTGATCTCCTAACTTTAATTGAACTTTTATTTTTGGAGTGAATGAGTGTTTGTGTATTTTATGTATTTATATAGTTATATTTTAATTATTATATTTTAGATCTATAATTTTATTTTTTGTTTACATTTTAAATGTATAAATTTACATGTATTTATTTATTTATTTATGTTAATTTAATTTTTTTATATTTATTCAAAGCCTTTATTTGTCGCTCCGTTTGCTAAACTGCTTCCGGACCGCGACTCCGCTCACATAGAGCAAAAGTCTCCCGCAGTTCATTTATTAAACTCCGCTCTGTTATTCCAGTGACAGTTTTAGCGACATTAATATGATTGATAATTACTAATTAATCTTATTAATTTGTAATATTAAGTTATTTAGTTCTTCTTTATTTTATTTTTTATTTAATCAAGTTAATCGCTAAACCGGAAGTTTCCTCCCGGCGTTGCCTGTGTCGTTCCTTTTCCGGTGGGTGAGCCGCTGCAGTTGCCGCGTGCGACAAAAGAATAAAATAGAAAGATCAAAAAAATAAATTAAAACTTCAGACCGCGATAAAAACACCGATACGCGGTAAAGCTGTAATCGCGATGGCGTTCGAGCAGATGAGAGCGAATGTGGGGAAACTGCTGCGAGGAATCGACAGGTAAACAGAAAAACATCAAATAAATAAAAACAATAAAATTCAGCAAAAACAAAACATCGATCCGAAAAATACCGCGATCCGAACCGCCCGCGCGGATCTGAGGAGCTGATCTGGAGTCTGAAAGTCAGAGGCAGCTCAGTGACTCGGATCTGCTGTGTGGTGTTATAACGGTGTGTTAAGCTGTATTATTAAAGAAGTCTGTTGTTCACGTGTTTATAACGCGTTATGGCGGTGTGTCAGAGGTGTGGACTGACTGAGCTGATGGACTAAGATGTTACCCTACAGAACCGCAGTGGAACGTCTTAGAACCTCCAGCATCTGCGGGCTGGATAGAGGCTTCTTGTTTGAATTGTCCGTTCCACCTTAAATGGTGCAGCAGTTAGTTTAGCTAACGTTACAGTCCGGCGGCAGAATCTACCAGCTGCACCATTTAAGGTGGAACGGACAATTCGAATTAGAAACTGAAGAATTAGGAAATTAATGTTAGTAATTAAAATGGAACCGAGGAAAAAGTGAAATACTCACCGAAATACTGGAGTAGAAGTGAAAGTATCTGAAAATACTGCATCAGAACGTTACTGAAGTACCTGGAGCTGCACTGAATAACGTTACTGTACTGTTTGCTGTATTTGCAGGTATAATCCAGAGAATCTGGCCACGCTGGAGCGATATGTGGAAACACAGGCGAGGGAGAACGCCTACGACCTGGAGGCCAATTTAGCAGTGCTGAAGCTGTAAGTTTCAGGTGTTCGGAGAGCTTTTCAGTGGTAATGTTCACGAGCACACCAGCAGCTCCACGATAGGCCACGTCTTGATTGGATGATGATCAGATCACAGTGATCAGACGTTAATGCAGAGTGTAAACAGAGACTTGGGGCTTACATGGCCGGTCGCTTTAGTCCCGTAATCACAGGATCCCACCGTTCCTCCGTCAGCCGCTCAGTGGAAATACGTTCACGGTTTTTGGACCATGAAGCGAAGAAGTAAACTGTTATATCGTCTTCTAGGTCCGTTACTTTCTTATCCAGCTGATTTTGCCAGAATCTGCCTTTTCCAGACTTTCCAGAAGGACAGTGATGGATGTGAAAGCTGGCGCTCGCTGTTTACGGTTTAGGTGCTCTGGGCTGTAAAAGTCATGAAATAACAGCTTCTGCACCCAAACAGGGCCTTATGTGTCTGATAGATTGATATCCAGTATAGTGCGCTATATGGGGAACAGGGAGCCGTTTGAGGTTGAGCCGTGTTTTTGTTTTCTCCTTTTTACACCTTCTTATATCGGTAGAGTTGCAGCAGCTCTGAGACCGTATCGGGATCGGCGCTGATACGTTTGTGTGTAGATGGCACCAAAGCTGCAGTCGGATTCAGATGTGGAACAGTATTCAGCTCTGTTTTCACTGAGCCAGAGAAACAGCTGTGTGTTTACATGAACACACCACGGGATTATCTATGTACTGTTCAGTTTTACATTTTTACATACATACGTAGATACGTGAGTGTGTGTGCGTGAGTGTGTGTGCGTGAGTGTGTGTGCGTGAGTGTGTGTGCGTGAGTGTGTGTGCGTGCGTGAGTGTGTGTGCGTGAGTGTGTGTGCGTGCGTGAGTGTGCGTGCGTGAGTGTGTGTGCGTGAGTGTGTGTGCGTGAGTGTGCGTGCGTGCGTGAGTGTGTGTGCGTGCGTGAGTGTGTGTGCGTGAGTGTGTGTGCGTGAGTGTGTGTGCGTGTGTGAGTGTGCGTGTGTGAGTGTGTGTGCGTGTGTGAGTGTGTGTGCGTGAGTGTGTGTGCGTGCGTGAGTGTGCGTGCGTGAGTGTGTGTGCGTGTGTGAGTGTGTGTGCGTGAGTGTGTGTGCGTGTGTGAGTGTGTGTGCGTGAGTGTGTGTGTGTGCGTGAGTGTGTGTGCGTGCGTGAGTGTGTGTGCGTGAGTGTGTGTGCGTGAGTGAGTGTGTGTGCGTGAGTGTGTGTGCGTGAGTGTGTGTGCGTGCGTGAGTGTGCGTGCGTGAGTGTGCGTGCGTGCGTGAGTGTGCGTGCGTGAGTGTGTGTGCGTGCGTGAGTGTGTGTGCGTGAGTGTGTGTGCGTGTGTGAGTGTGCGTGCGTGAGTGTGTGTGCGTGCGTGAGTGTGTGTGCGTGAGTGTGTGTGCGTGAGTGTGTGTGCGTGTGTGAGTGTGTGTGAGTGTGCGTGTGTGAGTGTGCGTGTGTGAGTGTGCGTGCGTGAGT
>NW_023494807.1:34175970-34180970 GCF_904425465.1 Colossoma macropomum
ATGATCCAAAAACTGTGAAACAGCGCAAAACAGATTAGTCATTTTATACAGTAACATCAGATCTTTTATTATTATGGATTATACATTAGAGAGCATTAATGTCACTGTGTTTTATAGACTTTATATAGTGAACGCTTTGTTGATTTGTTTGTTCTGTGGTGTTGATATTTGTTCTGTTGATGTTTGTTGATTTTTAATTTGTGGTGTTTGTAGTTATTTGCCACGTTGTTGGAATCACCTACCAGACCATCGAGCACCGTCTGCTGGCCGAGATGTTGGGAGACCCTCTGGGTGAGATTTACACACATACATACTGCACTATATATCGCTTATTGTTCATAATCCTGATATTGATGTCTACAGTACTGATATCGCAAAAGACTGCAATATGCAAATGGGTCTGCATCCCATCACAGTGTGCTGTGAGCATCCCGACCAATCACAGCTTCAGATTAGTGTCTGTGGGTGTTTTGAAAAATCATATTCGTTTGATCCAACAAAAGGAGATTATTTTGGACAAAGCAGTGATGATGCAGGACACACTTTAAAGGGCTCATATGAAGCAAAAACAAACTTTCTCACATTTTTTTAAATAAGAGTTTGATGTAGTATGTAAACACTGTACTGTTTATCCTACAGTATTTTAGCCCCGCCCATTCAGCCTACAGCAGTTTAGCCCCGCCCATTCAGCCTACAGCAGTTTAGCCCTGCCCATTCAGCTACAGCAGTACAGTAAACTTACTGAGTCAGTGTCTCTCTCTCTCTCTCTCTTCTCTCTCTCTCTCTCTCTCTCTCTCTCTCTCGCTCTCTTTTTCTCTCTCGCTCTCTCTGCAGACACGCAGGTGAAGGTGTGGATGAATAAGTACGGCTGGGTGGAGAATGAAGAAGGTCAGATCTTCATCTATAATCAGGAGGAGAGCATCAAACCCAAGAACATAGTGGAGAAGATCGACTTTGAGAGTAAGTGCTTTTATTCATTTTTTTATTCATTCATTCAGTTTACATGAATCGGACCTAATTGCGTTCTTGTGAAGTGTACTGACGATAGATCAGTGGTCCACACAGATGTAAACTATATGGCCAGAAGTTTCCATCACACCTGAATGAGCTTGTTGGACGTCCCATTCCAAAACCATGGGCATTAATATGGAGCTGGTCCCCCTTTGCAGCTCTAACAGCTTCCACTCTTCTGTGAAGCTTCCTAGAAGATTTTGGAGAGAGTCTGTGGGAATTTGAGTCCATTCAGTCAAAAGCCGACGCTTGGCATTGCGCATAGTGATCTTAGGCTTTTGTGCAGCTGCTCAGCCATGGAGACCCATTTCATGAAGCTCTTGACGCTCAGTTCTTTTGCCGATGTTGCTTCCAGAGGCAGTTTGGAACAGTTTGTAGTGATTCAACAGAGGACAGACACTGTGCGCTTCAGCACTCTGTGAGTTTGAGTGGTCGACCACTTCATGGCTGAGCTGTTGGTGCTCCATTTCACAATAACAGCACTTGCAGTTGTCTGGGGCAGATCTAGCAGCACAGACATCTCACAAACTGACCTGTGGCAGAGGTGGCTCCTATGACAGAGCCATGTTTAAAGTCACTGAGCTCCTCAGTGCGACCCTCTACTGCCAGTGTTTGTCTATGGAAACTGCAAGACTGTTTGCCTAATTTTATCCACCTGTTAGTAATGAGTGTGGCTGAAACACCTGAACTCAATAATTAGGAGGGGCGTCCACATACTTTTGGCCATATAGTGAATATGCAATATAACATGATTGCTGTGTCTGCAGAATTGAATGTTTTAAAATAAAAACAAGTTATAGAACCAAAAACTTTCAGGTTCTCTCTAAAATAAAGTAAATTCTGCTGACAGGACGCTTCAAACACTCAGGGTGAGTTTCCTAAACCCATCCGTCAGTGAAAGTCTCGTGTAAAGGCTGCAGTAAAAGCAGCTTGAACAGAAATATAAAAGTAGCACCTCAAAAATCTGCTTAAGTACTGAGAACCTGATAGAACCACAGAAGAACTTCTTAGAACATCCCACATCTGTCAGCACAGGAGTTATGAGGCTCAAACTGGCTTATTATTTGAAATGCAGCTCCTACATTCAAACGCCTTAAATGGTGCCTGAGGTGCTGAATGTAGCAGCTGAACCTTTTAAGGTGGAACGAAAAATCCTGAGACGAAGCTGAAGAACAGGAAGTAAATGCCATTAAAACAGAACTGAGGAAAAGTAGATTATTTTACTCACTGATGTTTTTCAGCAGCTGTAAAACTATTTGACTGAACAGTTAATGATTTGTAAACTTACTGCTGGCGAGTTTATTAGCCCCAATAAAGATCTGTATAAATGTATTTCACTGTTCCTGCTGGTCAGAGTTCACCGTACTGGGTGGACAAACATAGTTTGGATGCAGGAGGTCATCAGATTAAACATTTATTTGCTCCTTTCTTTTCTCTCCAGGTGTGTCCAGCATCATGGCGACATCACAGTGAAGCTCCACATCCATCAACACACACAGACACACCTGTAAACTGAGCTGAGACTGGACTCGACCGGACACCAACGCCACTCTGAGGACTTTTATACCCCACAGAGCTTTTATTACACAAAGCCCTGTACGCGACTCTACGACTGCTCTAACTGACGCGCACTGTCAGAATAAACCCACTTTTCATG
The DNA here is from genome assembly GCF_904425465.1 of Colossoma macropomum. Classification (NCBI taxonomy): domain Eukaryota; kingdom Metazoa; phylum Chordata; class Actinopteri; order Characiformes; family Serrasalmidae; genus Colossoma; species Colossoma macropomum. Next base: position 34,178,639 of record NW_023494807.1, read on the forward strand.
TAAAACAGAGTCTCAGTGATCCTGATTCGTTAATACAGTTAACATTCACATCCACAGTTCAGTTCAATATGATCTCATACAGCAAAATAGGGAGTGTCTGTAAACACCACGCTAATCTTAACGTTACCATCTTTATATGTTTACATTTTCACTTTATTACAGTGGTCAATGTTATAAATGTACAGTGTCAGAGACTTTAGAAGAGCTCGGTGGAGTTTAGACGGAGCCACTGGGACGATTTCGGCCCATCTGAAATAAGAACATGGAGTTTTTAGCTCTTTAAACTTTACTGGGAATAAACTGGAGACGGACTTCACAGTTCAGGACGTTTCACTCTTTCGTCTTTGATCTGTTGGTCATAGCAGCCTCGGCACTACTGTGACCTTAGAGTTATAGTACACAGAAAAAGGTCGACTGACCGCAAAACGATCCAGTGACCAAATAACTATCAGAAATCAACTCAAAATGTGGTTCATAGACCAAATAATGGCCAGATATTTGCATACGAATGGTTTACTGACCCAATTACAATCCAGTGGGTGGAGATTCAAAGGAGATTCCTCTCACTGAGGGGTTTAACATGTTCGTTTGGGTTTGGTCAGTAATGAGCAGCAGAGATCAGTTCAGGCCAAACTTCAGTATTTTCTCCTGAAAGTTCAGGATTGATTGAATCATTCATTCAGAATCTAAAGTGACTCCAGAAGCTTCATTTCTCTGAAGAAGCTGAAGCTTTAGCTGAAGTCAGAAACGCTCGACTTGTTTCCTTTACACTCGCTCACTCGCTCACTCTCTCACTCGCGCACTCGCTCACTCTCTCACTCACTCGCTCATGATGGTAAGACTGAATGAACTTGTCAGTTAGCAGTATGCAAATTACACATTTGCATAAATAAATTGTAGAATTTGTGTTTCTTCAGACATTTTCTTACATCAAACAGGTTTTACAGCAGAATCTGCCGTGAGAAAACAGCAGCTCAGAAACTGAGAAAGCAGTCAGTAAAGATTTTCACTGCACGGTTACAGGCTTCTGAATTTAAAGCGATAGTTCAGCTAAGCAATCTAAAATCAGTCTGAATGTCACTAAAACTCGTAATTCCCACTCGGAATGTCAGAATTTCTCAAGAGGTCTGAGTTGCTAACCCATGATGTCATTGACATGGCAGCACCCATTAAAGGTGCAGTGTGTGAGATTTAGGTGGATCTATATTCTCTCAGAAAATGAATATAGTAAAAAAACCATGTTCTCATCAGTGTTTAATCACCTGTAACTATGAATTGTGCTCTCGTTATCTTATAATGACCCTTCATTATAGGGAGCGGCTCCTCTTCGACAGAGGCCGCCATGTTGCGCCATCATGTTTCTACAGTAGCCCAGAACAGACAAACCAATCTCTGACTCCAGAGGGCAGCTTTCACGATTTGACGCTGAAGTGTCAGTGTGAATTTGGTGGCGCTGTAGCTCCGGTTGGAAGACGTAGAGAGAAGAAGAATCAGTGGAGCTGCTGACTGTTTAGTGCTGTGAGGAGTTTGAGAACCCAAATTTTGACCAATGGAGGATCAAACTTATTATTTAACACAAGATAAAAGCGAGAGAGGGTGAATCGTCACCGCCAGAGAAGAGAAAACATGAAGAAGTGAAACGAAATCAGGACAGACGACGGCAGAAAACCTGACAGCCACCGCAGGTTCTACTACACACTTGGAAAGGGAGGGGTGAGGGAGCAGGTTGCAGTCTACAACTTCACCACTAGATGCCACTAAATCTCATACACTGCACCTTCAAACCCACTATAGTTTTGATCAAACTGCATGTTTTCTCGTCCCTCAGTGCTGAATTACTGGTGAATTGTTCCATATTTCAAATAAACTTCATGAACGTATTTTTACTGACAATGCTCGCATGAATATCACAGATGAAACGATTTTTAATTCTTAATTTGCTATGATATCCCAGGGGTTGCTAGGGTACTGCTAGGTGGTTGCTGTGGCTAGTTGGTTGCTATGGTATCCCTGATGGCTAATAGTGTGTTCCTAACGGACTTATATCATCATGATGTAAGCTGACTCAGAACCCACTGAATGATTAAAGGGTTCTTTGCATCAGGAAAAGGTTCTTCAGATTGATGGAGGTTGTAACAATAGAAGAACCCTTTTCAGAAAGGTTCTATATAGAACCATTTTCTTTACCGAAGAACCCTTGAAGAGCCATCTTTTTTAAGAATGGGGGAAAAATGTCATTTTATGATAATTGTGTGAAAACAGTACGTCTGATTAAAAAGCTGCACTCGAGCGCATCGTTCCCGAGATCAGTCTCTCCTGCGGGACAGGCAGT
>NW_023494807.1:34185970-34195970 GCF_904425465.1 Colossoma macropomum
TAATGCATATAATATAACATGACAAAAATTATTGTGATGTTATATTGTCGCCATATCAGCCAGCCCATTACCACTATTACTAATACTACTACTAATAATAATAATCATCATCATCATCATCATCATCCCTGTATTCAGTATATGTTATTGATTATTCAGTAACTTCTATGAAATATGACTAATTTAGTATCTACTGTGAATTATTTTATAAATTGAAAAGTAAAATCCATGGAAATTTCATGCATCTACTATCAGCAGTTCAAAAATTATGACCTTTCAAAAATTTGCATCTTTTTCCATTAAAAATTAAGGCAGAACTTCTGGCCACACCCACTTTGACATTGTGAAGCCTTTATATCTCAGAAACGATTAAAGATAAAAGTTATAATTTTGCACAGTGTAAATTTAGTTGGTAACAGTCTGAAGCGAATCTGAGCCGCTCAGTCAGGAGGACTAAACTGGGGGTTTAAACTGTGAATGTAGTTTAATGTTTTATGATATTGTTAATGATCTGTATCAGAGTTATTGATCTCTCTCTCTGTCTTAGACGACTGCTGGTTCCTCTCAGCGTTGGCCTCCGTGTCTCTGTGTCCTCCTCTGCTGAAGCGAGTGGTGCCGATAGAGCAGAGTTTTCAGAGAGGATACAACGGCTGCTTCTCGTTCAGGGTCTGTCTGTTATTACACTTTATTATACATTATAAATGTGTAATTAATATTCATTTCCACTCATAAATCTATTTACTCCTGTACATGTGCTGTTTCAGTATCTCTCATGTCTGTATGATAAATCTACAATATACTGTATATTTACTCTACTGGTCAAAAGTTTGGGATCAATATTTTCAACAATATTAAAGTAATTTAGTTACACATAAATGTAAAAAATACTCCAGCATTCTAGACCTGCTCAGCTTCAGCAGACAATAAATAAAATAAATAAAAAATGAAGAAATGTTTTCAGAATGATGAACAGAACTGTGGAAGACGCTAATATGGCTGAGAAAACTGAAAACGTCAAGAATTAGGTTCTAATAAATAACGTCTAGAATGAAATTGTATCAAAATTACTTTCCAGAATGAAATTCTGATAAAATTACTATGCAATAAAAGTAATATCCAAATGGATCATATTTGGTGGTCAAATCTGGAGGTGGATAACTTGCCAAAAAATAAATGTGCTATAAATTAAATATTGTAAATAAATAATTACAATATTTAATTGACAGCATGTCATAACTCCATTTTTTTTATATCAAGTAAAAGATCTAAAAAATGCCTTTAAGTCAACATGGTGTATGTTTTATACACCATGATTAATATAACAGGTGATTCCAAACTTTTGAACAGTCGCGTTTGTACAGTATATTTATATGTTCGTAAAAGCTGGTACAGTTTCAGTGCTGCAGTTTTGAAATGTTTAGTGTTTAATTTTAACAGTTATTTACATTTTCACACTTTCACACTCTAAACTATTCAAAAATGTCTGATTTTCTTATTTCATTTAATTTTATTCTAGTATTTTATTTAGTGTTTAGTATTTATTTTAATGACACTTTTGTGTGAATAAAACATCCTGAACTGATATGAATCATTATAATGATCTGAATCATTTAAATTGAAGTGAATCGTTTGTATTAAACTGAATCGTTTACTGAATCGTTCTCTCTCTGTAGTTTTGGCAGTACGGTCAGTGGGTGGAGGTTAAGGTGGACGACCGTCTGCCCACTCAAAACGGTCAGCTGATCTACCTGCGCTCCAATCAGAGCAATGAGTTCTGGAGCCCCCTGCTGGAGAAAGCATACGCCAAGTTAGTACAACCCAGAGATCTGTACAACTGAAACCAGACCCAAACCCGCGACTCTAAGACTCGACTTGTCTGGGACTGTTACATCTGAAACCCAAACACGACCCAAACCAGGAGCCAGCAGGAGCTGAAACAGTTCTACTGGAGAACCTTTATTAATCTGAGACAAACCAACCAGTGTAGAGTAGAATATAGAACATTTAACACAGAAAATATCAGAAACAGAACCGACTGTTGATGTCAGAATCAGAGATCGTATAGACGGTAAATGTATGTGTTTCTCTGTGTTCAGGCTGAAGGGGGGATACTCTGCTCTGAATATGGGGTTCCCTCACGAGGCTCTGGTGGACATGACCGGCGGAGTTACTGAGGTTCTGATGCTGCAGGCTCTCCCGCAGGACCTTAGCTCATTCCTGCGCCCCCTGCTGGCCCGGGGAGCCCTCATCAACTGCGCTAACACTCTGGTCGCTAACATTATTATTTATTACTCACTCTTATCCTGATTTTTTATCAGGGTAAGTTTTGTTGTTTACACTGAAGGTCTCCTTTATGTGCGTTTTGAGTTTGATCACTTTTGGACAGCAAAAAATTGGAGACTTTTTGTGTTTGATAGTTTTTCACGGTTCTGAGATTAAGGCCAGAAACATGCTTCAAGCAGGTACATGAACGCAGATGCATCGAGCTACGTGGACGTGGATTTGTGCATCATTGCGTTTTAAATGTTTTACGACTCAAGTCATAATGCAAAGCAAGCGCGAGCTGAGCGTTACAGCAGGGGGCACTATAGTGACGGCCAAGCCTGTGTGAACTGTCCTATTCTGCCGGTGTGCTTTCTCACGGTCTGCTGTCATAGCAGACGCGCAGTTTGGACGAGCCTCTCGCAAAAATTGTTACTCACATAAACACGTAAATATTACATCATCACCTCTTCATTCTGACTGAACAGGTGAAGCTGCTCACACTGTTCTACTGTTCACACGTTCAGCTGCTGGGGCTGCTCCCATTCTCTCTAACGCCCCCTTCAGTACTGAGTGTTTTACTGCCTCAGTAACGTAAGAACGTTCACAGAACTGCGTTGAGTAAATTTCTGACCTTATTTTGAGGAATTTAATTCATAAGGTCATGACTGATATTGAGAGTCACATTAATGAGTGCGTACATCACACTGCACAATTACATGCACTCAATAATCAATAATCATAATTTCTGCAGTTATCTGATTATTCAAATGGTCATGTAATCAGCACACTAAAACTAGTAAAATCTAGAAATCTGATTAAGAAATCTGATTAAGAGGCTGGATTTTAGCTCAGTAATCAGGTTTCTCAGTGCATTTGAACTCTTACTCTGATTTCTTTCGGATTTCTCAGTCTGACCATGCGTGAGATCAGACGCCGGTACCGGAAATAAGTGAGCAGCGTCGCCGCGAGACGCAGCAAAACACTTTCGGAGTGACACTGAAACCGACTACATTCTCGATGAAATTAGGGAATTAAATCTTCTAGATGATGTAAATTCATATTTTCAGGTGAAGTGATGCGATGTTTCTAAAAAAATAGCTGCGGAATAAAGTTTGAGTTTAACGTTACGTTTACGTCACGTCTAATTCTGTTAGTTTATTGACTGGTTGTAAAGCAGAAATCTGATTACTGTCTGACTCATGTAGACCCGGAGTTTCCCCATTATCTGATTACTCAAGAGCATGAAAACACACTGAACCAGTTACTGACACAATCTGACATTCTGCGGTTATCAGATTACTGAGTGCATATAAACACACTCAGTGTAAACATATGAATGAAGGTGATCAGTGTTAGCATCTCTCTTATGTGTGTGTGTGTGTGTCTGTTTGTGTGTGTGTGTGTCTGTGTGTGTGTGTGTGTCTGTCTGTGTGTTAATGTGTGTGTGTGTGTGTGTGTCTGTTTGTGTGTGTGTGTATGTGTGTGTGTGTGTATGTGTGTGTGTGTGTATGTGTGTGTGTGTGTGTGTGTGTCTGTGTGTATGTGTGTGTGTGTGTGTCTGTGTGTGTGTGTGTTAATGTGTGTGTGTGTGTGTGTTAATGTGTGTGTTAATGTGTGTGTGTGTTAATGTGTGTGTGTGTGTGTGTGTGTGTGTTAATGTGTGTGTGTGTGTGTTAATGTGTGTGTGTGTGTCTGTGTCTGTGTGTATGTGTGTGTGTGTGTCTGTGTCTGGTGTATGTGTGTGTGTGTGTGTGTGTTAATGTGTGTGTGTGTGTGTGTGTGTGTGTGTGTTAATGTGTGTGTGTGTGTGTGTGTGTGTGTGTTAATGTGTGTGTGTTAATGTGTGTGTGTGTGTGTGTGTGTGTGTGTGTGTGTGTTAATGTGTGTGTGTGTGTGTGTGTGTGTTAATGTGTGTGTGTGTTAATGTGTGTGTGTGTGTGTGTGTGTGTGTTAATGTGTGTGTGTGTGTGTGTGTGTTAATGTGTGTGTGTGTTAATGTGTGTGTGTGTGTGTGTGTGTGTGTGTGTGTGTGTGTGTGTGTGTGTGTGTGTGTGTGTGTGTGTGTGTGTGTGTGTGTTAATGTGTGTGTGTGTGTGTGTGTTAATGTGTGTGTGTGTGTGTGTGTGTGTTAATGTGTGTGTGTGTGTGTGTGTGTGTGTGTGTGTGTGTGTAGGGACCACTGGAGAAGAAGAATGATTTTGGAATCCTGTTCAAACACGCTTACTCAGTGACGGGCCTCGAAACGGTGAGAAACTCATCAGCTCCTGACCTGTTTACAGAGTCCAGCTGGCCACATCTCCTCCTATACAAAATACTGAGTGGCCACAACTTACTAAGTGATGGCCCCAGTTTAATTATCTCGTTCTCACTGCCACACCTTTATCTCAGATTTTATTTAAGATAATGTTTAGATTAAATGTCTAGTTACTGATGAAGGGTAGCAGTTTTTAGTGTTTTATGTTCATTACTGTGTGTGTGTGTGTGTGTGTGCGTGTGTGTGTGTGTGTGTGTGTGTTTAGGTCCGCACTAAGGTCAGTGAGGTAGAGCTGGTGCGGGTGCGTAACCCGTGGGGTAAAGTGGAGTGGGAGGGGCCATGGAGCGACACCAATGGGTAAAACACACACACACGTACACACACACACACACACACACACATATTCAGGATATATCTGTGTAACAAAGTATTTTTATAGTTTAATATCTCGCCGTCATTAGGACTTTTATTTTATATTGAGGAGATTTTCATAGATTTAATAATAATAATAATAATAATAATAATAAAAATAATAGTCTAATTTGTGTTTTTAAACAATGAGCACACAGAAAGGAGATGGATTGAAAAGGCAAACAGCTTTGTCGCCCCCCTCTGTCGCAAAAGGAAACTGTCATACATATACTGAATATAGAAGTGCAAAAACATACATATAGATATACACTGATCAGGCGTATCATAATGACCACCTCCCTGTTTCTTTTAAACACTGTGTCCATTCACTGATGGGTATGTGTATAAATATATATATATATATATATATATATACATATATATATATATATATATATATATATATATACATATACATATATATATACTGATAATATTGTTCTGATTTAGTTGTTTATCAGAATTGCTTATTGTCTCATTCATTTAATAGCATGTTGATAAACTGTGTCTGTATTTCTGTGCGTGTAGGCCGGAGTGGAGTTTGGTCAGCAGGGAAGAGCAGATGCGGGTGGGGAGAGTCGCAGTGGAGGACGGAGAATTCTGGTAAAACTCATCCTGCACAGTGCGGTTAGAGTCAGGACTCAGATTAAAGCCTGCACAGTGTGTTAGAGTCAGGACTCAGATTAAAGCCTGAACAGTGTGTTAGAGTCAGGACTCAGATTAAAGCCTGCACAGTGTGTTAGAGTCAGGACTCAGATTAAAGCCTGCACAGTGCGGTTAGAGTCAGGGCTCATATTAAAGCCTGCACAGTGTGTTAGAGTCAGGGCTCAGATTAAAGCCTGCACAGTGTGTTAGAGTCAGGACTCAGATTAAAGCCTGCACAGTGTGTTAGAGTCAGGGCTCAGATTAAAGCCTGCACAGTGTGTTAGAGTCAGGACTCAGATTAAAGCCTGCACAGTGCAGTTAGAGTCAGGGCTAAGATTAAAGCCTGCACAGTGCGGTTAGAGTCAGGGCTCAGATTAAAGCCTGCACAGTGCGGTTAGAGTCAGGACTGAAGATCAGTATTTTCACTGTGTGGCAGCGCCCCCTAATGGCACATTATGTAGTTATTGTTTGTTATTATTCTCTCAGAATATTTGGGTTACTTATTAGTGATTATTGACTCTTTCTCAGTATATCTGGGTTAGTTATTAATGATTGTTAATTGTATTAGTTATTAACAGTTATTGCTTGTATTGATTATTTATCTGCTCTTTCTCTCAGGATGTCTGTGTCAGACTTCCGGCAGAACTTCGAGATGATGGAGGTGTGTCACCTGAGTAATGAAACTCTGAGTGGGGGCGGAGCTACATACAGACCCTGGACCTGTACATCGTACCACGGACGCTGGGATCCTGTCTTATCAGGTACACACAGATACATACCTGCTGAAGGTCCAGTGTGACTGATGATCTCCAGTTCAGTTCAGTAGTGGGCTGTTACTGAGCCGGTTAGATGGATCATGGGGTCTCCAGGATCAGGCTTGGGAAACACTGATGTATACATGTACCATTTGTGGGGTCTCCATTCCAAAAGCAGGTGTAACCATCTCCCTCTCCCCTGGGTGGACTTTAGAAAACAGCAGGTCTCTGGTAAAGTTTTAAAGCTACAGTGTTTTACAGTGTTTTAATTTAAGGGATGCTACATTAAACTACAGTAGTTTTATTACAGCATTCCTGCAGTTTTGCGTGCGGTAGTGTGTGAACGATAAAGCAGAAGGGTTTATTGCTTCTGTCTCAGGGAGAAATAGCAGAGTGAATACTGTTAATCTGCTGGGCTAACTGAGTTTCCTCTGACTGTGTGTGTGTAGGCACCCCTCAGTATCTCCTGACCCTGCTGGAGGAGGATGATGACCCCACTGACCCTGAGCTCACCTGCTCCTTCCTGGTGGCACTGATGCAAAAGCACACACGGCAGAAAGGAATTCTTCTGCCTACACAACTTAGCATATACAAGGTATAAAAATACTCTTGACAGCCCAGTCACACTACACTACTGTGGTGAAAAGTGTCCCAGCTCACAGCCCAGTCAAACTCCACTACTGTGGTGAAAAGTGTCACAGCTCACGGCCCAGTCAAACTCCACTACTGTGGTGAAAAGTGTCACAGCTCACGGCCCAGTCAAACTCCACTACTGTGGTGAAAAGTGACCTGCCTCTTGGCCCAGTCAAACTCCACTACTGTGGTGATAAGTGTCCTGGCTTATGGGCCATTCAAACTCCACTACTGTGGTGATAAGTGTCCTGGCTTATGGGCCATTCAAACTCCACTACTGTGGCGAAAAGTGTCCTGGCTCATGGCCCAGTCAAACTACACTACTGTGGTGAAAAGTGTCCCAGCTTGCGGCCCAGTCAAACTCCACTACTGTGGTGATAAGTGTCTTGGCTCACAGCCCAGTCAAACTCCACTACTGTGGTGATAAGTGTCCCAGCTTCGGCCCAGTTGAACTCCACTACCAAGGCACTCTTAAATATATGTTTATTAGAGATGAGCCGTGTCTGTAGAATGACTCATATACGCTCCCAGCAGGGTCAGTCTGAGAGTTTCTGTTTGCGGCTGGTGTACAGCGTCTGTTAATGTGTCTTACTCTGTGTTTGTGTGTGTGTAGGCTCGGTCTAAGAACACTCTGCTGACCTCTCTGGACGTTACTCTGCTCCAGCCGGTGCTCTCCTCTGGTTTACAGCAGCAGAGGGAGCTGGTGCTTCGCGGCCGTCTGGCACCTGGAAATTACATCATCATCCCGTCCACCTCCGAGAAGCTGTACTCCGCAGAGTTCCTGCTCAGGATCCTGACGGAGAAAGGAAACGCCACCGAGTACGACACGTTACGCACACTTAACAGCACAGACACTGAGCTTTACTGCACTTCGCTCAGCTTCACATCACTAACACAGCAGATCACAGTGTAACTGCAGCTGGTACCGTCAGCTTTTACCAGCTGATCATGTATCAAACAGCTCACTAACCTCGACAGTGCAGGTCAGGATATTGATTTCTGATCTAACTAACATTAATACTATTATAACTGTTGACTATGAATAACTTTAACACATTGTTTTAAGTGTTTAAGGTCTTACTACTTAGCTGGCCTGCTAACCTGGCTAACTTAGTCTAACTACATCGTTTTAACTGAAACTAACTGACTTAGCTTAGCTACAGTGTTTACGTGTACCAGGTCTCACTACCATCAACATCATTAGCTGTCAGTTACCTAAACTTTAATGCTAGAGGGCTTGTTAACCTGGCTAACAGTGTAACTACATAACCAGACAGTTAGAGGGTTTTAGGTTACTGTTGACCTGCTAACAGCAAAGCTGGCAGCCCATTGGCTCTCCGCTCAGCGGTTTCCGGGCAGCCCACTGGTGGTTAAGCGGAGTGTTAGACAAAACACCAAATTTTATCTCTCATTTTCCTCTCAGAGTCCAATTTACTTATTTTTCTTCACTTCTTTCTTTATTAACCTTTGTAAATTACTTTATTAAATAGTTTAACATTGATATAGTTAATAAAGGTCATACAGCTGTAACCAATCTAGAACAGAGTCAGCAGCAACATTTTCAACTGAATCATTTTATATTAGTCGTTAGATTTTTCTCAGTTATTTATAATATTTGTCTTAGTTTATTTTCCAAAATAAAAGCCGGTGTGCATTTAAAATCTGTTTGAGGAGATTAAAACTAGTTAGACTCTGTATGCATGATAATAATCTGGGTGGTCTGAGGGCGGCGTACGGTCAGCGGGGAGCCCACTTTATTGAGCCAGCAGGCTGATGTGTGCTGCTATCTGGGTCATTTTAAGTGCACCTAGCTAACGTAGCCTAACTACAGTGTTTTACAGTGTTCTAAAGATCTGCTGTGTGAATAAGATTTCAGTTTAAATCTAAGGAGCTCATATTACAGTAATTTACTGTACAGTATTTATTTTATGATCTAACGTTTATGTGCTCTGTGTTTATGCAGACTGGCTCAGAGGCCCATTACTGATAAATCCACACCTGCACAGGTGAGCAACCCTGCTTCTGTCTGTCTGAACCTTTATAAACCTTTACTGTAGTGTCACAATACATGTACATTCATATAATATTTATTACCGGAATTAATAATTAAAGATGCACTGTGTACATTTTGGGGATTTGGAGACCTCTCTGGTGGAAATGTGTAACTGCACGCAGAACATTCTGTAGCGTGGATTGTGCTTCTTCCCTGAGTGGACGAATCTGATGATTGAAATAGAATAGAAACAGTCTAAACTCGGTGAAGCAGCATCTTCTGAGGATGTGAGTGAATAATCTACTATTATCTTCACATCTTCATCAGTATGATGTTGATTTTGAGATCGTTTGAGGCCGAAAAACATCGAGCTGGACCTTCTTTTAGAGTCTGTGTGTGATGTTTATACGTAAAGATGTACGACGTGGTGTGAAAAACCCGACGCCTCTGACCTAAATAATTATTATAAAAACATACATAGTGCAGCTTTAAGGGGTCAACCCAGTTGTGGTGACCACATGTACATGAACAAAATGTTTAAAACTATTTATCTCAGCAGTGAGCATGTTTGTGCTTGTCAAATCACCATATGTCCAAAAATAAATACAAATAAACATTAATGCAGTAAAAGGAAAGAATTTCTTACTGTGAAAATGTGCTTAATATCTAGTTTGAAGAACAAAATTCCAGATTTCTCCTCAAGACATCACATTGATTTGTTAAATTCCATCAGCAGCACCTGATTTAATTTAATGGAGTATTGATCAGATAAAGCAGGTATCAGACGCTAACTACAGTCTAGATTAGATTAGATTAAGTGACCCTTATTAGTCCCACAATGGGGAAATTTCACCTCATTTAACCCATCTGCGCAGTGAAACACCACATACACACTGGTGAACACACACTAGGGGGCAGTGAGCACACTTGCCCGGAGTGGTGGGCAGCCCTATCCACAGCACCTGGGGAGCAGTTGGGGGTTAGGTGTCTTACTCAAGGGCACCTCAGTCATGTACTGTCAGCTCTGATTCCCTGACCTCCAGC
>NW_023494807.1:34200970-34215970 GCF_904425465.1 Colossoma macropomum
TATACGTTTAAAAATAGGAACATCAGAAATTATGAATCAAATCTGGTGTCCATAAAACGTGAAGTGATGTCCGGAGTATGAATTCACCTCGTCACAGTGTTCAGCTACACAGTGAGCTCTGAGCCACGTCCACAGCTCTGCTCCACCTTAACGAAGAGCCAGACACGGGCTGAGCCGGCTGAGAGAAGATTTGTGGCTGTATTTAAAGAAAAGATTTGGGTGACTATTGACTTCTAGTGTTTATTAGTTACATTTGACGTTTAGTTTGAGCGCTAACCTAAATTAAGCGAAATTCAGACAGATGTGACTTGGCTGATCAGCTACATCTGGGGTCAGTGGAAAATTGTATAAAATTTGATTTTCACTGAACTGTCCCTTTAAAGACATTTTGATCTGAACAGTTATGTTTAAATGTAAATGAAATAAAATATTAAGACAAATACAAACAGTGAAGCTGATGACTGTGCACGAAATCATTTCCAGAATAAACTTTTTTAACGTATTCACTTTTAATACCCCCCTAAAAAAGTAGCTTCTAGATGGTTCCTCATAAAGTGCCTGAGAGAAAAGAGAAGATACTTTGGATTTGTTGAACAGTTTTGGTCACTTTATGATTCCACAACTGCTGATTTAAAGTTTAATGTCTTTATTATTTATTCTAAAATGTGGAAAATAGTAAAACCGAGTAAATTCCTAATTAAGTAATTCTGTGTATAGGCGTGTTCAAACTTCAGTACTCGGCTGGTTTCCTGATGTGTTTGTGCTGTTCAGTGACCCTCAAAACTAATCAGTCAAATCAATGAACAGATCCCTGATATGATGATTTCTCCGATCAGAATTGAATCTAATTTAACATAATGTGACTTACTTTCACAGTTTAGGTCCTCAGTGAAGATCTAGACAGTCCTGGTAGTGTTTTAAATATAAATACAGTCCACACTGTTCTCACAGCTACACTGTAATATCACCTGTTAGCCACTAGGGGGCATCAGTGTTCTGCTCTCTTCACTGCCTTACTGCCCTAAACTGTCTCCCTGGAGATGTTCTGTCCTGCAGAGTGTTTTGGAGCAGGAGCTCCTGATTTGGAATGAAACCTTTATAAGGTAGATCTTCAGACGGCTGGTGCTCACAGCTGCAGATGGAGATGCAGATCCAGAGTGAAGTGATGGGAGAAATTCATCTGTATCATAATAAACTCCATTTATTTTCTCTCCAATAGAAATACAGGAAAGTGGAGCTTTAAAGATGTTTAGAACAGCTGATCTGTGCTCTAGGGTTGTTTGCTCTAGTCTGAACTGCTGTGTGCTTTGTGCTCTGTGATCATTTGCTCTGGTCTAGGCCTGCAGGTGGATACGTTTGTGCTGCAGCTGATCGGCCTCCGCTACACTGAGCCTGATCTGACCGTCAGCTACCCAGGATTCCTCTACCTGCTGCTCAAACTGGACACCATGATCCGTGAAGGGAGAGCAAGAGAGAGAGAGAGAGAGAGAGAGAGAGAGAGAGAGAGAGAGCGAGAGAGAGACGAAGGAGAGAGGCGAGAGAGAGAGAGGAGAGCGAGAGAGAGAGCGAGAGAGAGCGAGAGAGAGAGAGAGCGAGAGAGAGAGAGCGCGAGAGAGAGAGAGCGAGAGAGAGAGAGATTATTAACAGTGTCTGCTTCTTTTCACATTTTCTCTGCAGGGAAGTTTCAGTCCTTTGATGTTGTCGGGATGGGAACCGTCTCAGTCAATTACAGACAGGTAACCATACAGCATCTCCATTGTCCACTCACTAGCCACTTTATTAGAAACACCCATGTTGCGCTTCCACTAACTGGCCACTTTATTAGAAACACCTCCTTTGTGCTCCCACTAACTGGCCACTTTATTAGAAACACCCATGTTGTGCTTCCACTAACTGGCCACTTTATTAGAAACACCTCCTTTGCGCTCCCACTAACTGGCCACTTTATTAGAAACACTCATGTTGTGCTCCCACTAACTGGCCACTTTATTAGAAACACCCATGTTGCGCTCCCACTAACTGGCCACTTTATTAGAAACACCCATGTTGTGCTTCCACTAACTGGCCACTTTATTAGAAACACTCATGTTGCGCTCCCACTAACTGGCCACTTTATTAGAAACACCCATGTTGTGCTTTCACTTACTGACCACTTTATTAGAAACACCCATGTTGTGCTTCCACTCACTGACCGCTTTATTAGAAACACCCATGTTGTGCTTTCACTCACTGACCACTTTATTATTATTATGAAATCTGAATTATTGTTTTGTTCCTATATTAATTCACTCACATTATGCATCACGGTATGTAAATTAATATATCTATATTTTATTATTTGTAATGATAGTTTTCTTTGTGTGTTTTCTAGTGGCTCCATATGACTCTGTACAACTGATCTCAGACCTGAACACACAGACTTCATTGGACTTGAATGTGTCTCAGTTAAACATTGTGAGAGACTGTATGGAGAATATGAGTTTCTGTTATGAGAGGTTTCATAAGCAGCTCAGGGTACTCAGCCTTTTAGCCAATCAGACGCTACATTACTGTTCCGTTGTTTTTACATTTTATACGACTGTGAAAATAAAATGAAAGTCGTGAAAAACATTAAACTGTGCAACGTTGACCTTCAGCCTAGTTTGTTTATTTCACCACCACATGAGCTGCAATTCACTTGTGGTTTGTACTCATGAGCACTTTGCCCACACATTACTAACCAATCACAGTGCAAGGAGAGTGATGTTACTTGCCAAACACAGAGAAGGAGGAGTGAGGTTACTATCCAATCATGATGGCACAAGCCAATCACAGTGCAGGAGAAGTAATGTCACTAACCAATCACAGTGCAGAAGGAGTGTCAGTACTATCCAATCACAGTGCAGGAGGAATGATGGCACTATCCAATCACTGTGCAGGAGGGGGGACAGTACTATCCAATCACAGTGCAGGAGGAATGATGGCACTATCCAATCACTGTGCAGGAGGGGGGGACAGTACTATCCAATCACAGTGCAGGAGGAATGATGGCACTATCCAATCACTGTGCAGGAGGAATGATGGCACTATCCAATCACTGTGCAGGAGGGGGGGACAGTACTATCCAATCACAGTGCAGGAGGAATGATGGCACTATCCAATCACTGTGCAGGAGGGGGGGACAGTACTATCCAATCACAGTGCAGGAGGAATGATGGCACTATCCAATCACTGTGCAGGAGGGGGGGCAGTACTATCCAATCACAGTGCAGGAGGGATGATGGCACTATCCAATCACAGTGCAGGAGGGGGGACAGTACTATCCAATCACATTGCAGGAGTGACAGTACTATCCAATCACAGTGCAGAAGGAGTGATGGCACTATCCAATCACAGTGCAGGAGGAGTTACAGTACTAGCCAACCACAGTGCAGGAGGAGTTACAGTACTATCCAATCACAGTGCAGGAGGAGTTACAGTACTAGCCAACCACAGTGCAGGAGGAGTTACAGTACTATCCAATCACAGTGCAGGAGAAGTTACAGTACTAGCCAACCACAGTGCAGGAGGAGTTACGGTACTATCCAATCACAGTGCAGGAGGAGTTACGGTACTAGCCAACCACAGTGCAGGAGGAGTTACGGTACTATCCAATCACAGTGCAGGAGGAGTTACGGTACTAGCCAACCACAGTGCAGGAGGAGTTACGGTACTAGCCAACCACAGTGCAGGAGGAGTGACGGTACTAGCAAACCACAGTGCAGGAGGAGTGACGGTTCTAGCCAATCACAGTGCAGGAGGAGTGACAGTACTAGCCAATCGAAGCGGAGGAAACGGGGCTCGTTGTGACGGCACAATCAGGCCAACTGGTGAAAGATATGAGGGACAGACTCTTCATGAATAATTCATGAGGCTTTGTTCTGTTGATTCAGACCTGCTCAGCGTTTCCGCCCTAAATAATAACAGCACAGAGTGAAGCAGCGCTTCACACACAGAACTCACCTCATTACACTAACTCTATTACTCATACATATTCATAACACTGATAACTGATTTCACTCCACACAGAGACATTTACACCCCTTCAAAATCAGAGTGCGGAGCTGGTTTGTAAAGTTGAAGTCCTGTTTCCTGAAACGCTCACAGAACCGCAGAACGGGAAAAGGCCAGAGAGAGGAATGTCTGGGTGGGTCTGACTCGGAGAGCCGCGAGAGCTCATTAACATTCATGAAATATTTGTGCTGATCTCCTGCTTAATATTCATCAGGGAAGCGTTCGGCTCCGCCTCCTCCGCTTATTCATGAAGTGTTTTGGAGCATATATTATAGTTTAGTTTTAGTCTTGTGTTCACTACATATTTGTTTAAATATGTATGAGGTATTAATATTCATACAGTAATGAGTTCCCACTCGTCCAGATTTATATCATTAAAATTCTGTTTTAACATTAAAAAGTTTCCACAGAAAAAATGTTTTTCTGATCTATACTTCTATATGTTCTGCCCTCTGTCCGGCTTTTTAATATTCATGAGCTGTGGGCGTGTCTTCACGGCCCACTCTGTAATAGTTTAACAGTTGTCCTGCATTTTTAATATTAATGCTCTGTGGGCGTGTCTTTATCCTACACTTTTTTTAAAAAAGGATGGTTCTTCAAGGGTTCTTTACTAAAGCAATTGGTTCTATTTAGAACCGTGTGTTCTGTATAGGTGATTTTATGCTTGAATGGTTCTTTGCATGGGGAAATGGTTCTTCAGATTGATGAAGAACGTGTTGTATAAGTTTCTAAATAGATTCTTTTTGAAAATGGTTCTTGAACCATATACAACACATCCTCCATCAATCTGAAGAACCATTTCACCATGCAAAGCATGAAATGGTTCTATATGGAACTCATACTTCTAAATAGAACCATTCCCTTTGCAAAAGAACCCTTGAAGAACCATCGTAGTGTAGTGGTATAGCAGTGACCCAGGCCTGGATCATATTAAAGGTCTACATGACAACAGATGGGCTCCACACAAGAACATCAACAATCTTCTTAGGGAAATAAGACCTCCCTAGGAGAACATCTGAGAATTTGCTACATTTTTCGAGAACTGTATTTCAGATCAAAGTTCCTCGTTCTCCAGTATCCTCCTAAGTCTGTTCTTAAGTGTGTTCTTGATAAAGGTTTTAAGAAAAAGTCTCCGTCAGATTCATGACGTGTTCTTAAAGCGTAGAACCGTTCTCACCTTTGTGCTCTTGAGTGTGTGTAGATTCTGTTCTTACCTAAGAATTAATCCCACCTAAGAAAACGTTGGTGAGTCAGAGCCTTCGAGAAAACTGCGTAAGCGGGTTTTAAGAAGGAATTTGGATACAGGAGCTCCTCAAATGTTCTCCTAAGAACGTCTTATTTTCTTGAGAAGATTGTAATTGTTTTGTACGAGGTCTAGAGGGCAGGATGTCGAACTGACTGTCACTGTCATGACAGATAACTGCAAGTTTTTCAGTTTATTTATTTAATTTTTTAGTTTGCTCTGTCAGTTCATAAGATAAGTCTGATAGATAGATAGATAGATAGATAGACAGACAGACAGACAGACAGACAGGTAGACAGACAGACAGAGAGATAGATAGACAGACAGACAGACAGAGAGACAGATAGATAGACAGACAGACAGAGAGGCAGACAGACAGAGAGACAGACAGACAGATAGATAGATAGATAGATAGATAGACAGACAGACAGACAGGTAGACAGACAGACAGAGAGATAGATAGACAGACAGACAGACAGAGAGACAGATAGACAGACAGATAGATAGACAGACAGGTAGACAGACAGACAGAGAGACAGATAGATAGATGGGTAGATAGATAGACAGACAGACAGATAGACAGACAGAGAGACAGATAGATAGTTAGACAGACAGACAGACAAATAGATAGTTAGACAGATAAACAGATAGATGGATAGACAGACAGACAGGTAGAGAGACAGACAGAGAGACAGATAGATAGTTAGACAGATAGACAGACAGAAAGACAGATAGATAGTTAGACAGATAAACAGATAGATGGATAGACAGATAGACAGAACTTTATTGATCCAAAGGAAATTGCAGCGTTACAGAAGCAAGACATATAATTGCACATAAACTTACATAAATTAGAAAAATAGACGTAAAACATGTTATTAAATTTTAAAAATGAATAAAATTCTCTATGTGTGTTTTTGAAGAATAACAATGTTTCATAACTTTTTTCTTTGAAATGAAGCGAGGAAAAACACGCCTGTAAAGCTCTTTAATATTAATGAGCTGAGGGCGTTCCTGATCATTTACCCCTCCTCTGTGGACGGAGGCGCATCGCCACTCCCCCTTTTCAGCACGAACGGTGGGTGTGTCTGGTATTTGCCCCGCCCCTCCCGCGGTGGTGTATCAGTGCTCCGCTGGATCTCCGAAGCTTCGACTGTCTCCGCCGCTGTCGACCGAACCGCAACGCGTTTATTTTCGGCTGAGAGACTCGAGGCGCCCCGGTCTGCCCGCCATGGTTGATTACCACGCCGCCAACAGCGCCTCTTCCTCCGGCCAGCCCAGCTACATGGAGCCGGAGAGCGACTGGGACCGAGACCTGCTGCTGGACCCGGCCTGGGAGAAGCAGCAGAGGAAGGTGAGCTCTCGGGCGGACGCGCTCTGCTAGGAAAGTCCGGGGATGCGCTCGGGGCCTGCGCTCCTCCGGCCACTCCGCGGCGGTTTAAAGGCGGAATAAAGCGGTTCAAAGCGCTGATAATCAGCAGATGAGCTTTAGACTTAGTCCGGTGGAGATTTGAGGGTAGAATAGGAGGAACTCGCGCTTTGGGATACGAATTAAAATGGCTGAGAGCGGCTCTCGCCGCTGGCGAGTTCACAGAATTATAGTAGCGGGGGTAATGGGGGTAATGGGGGTCTGACTGGCAGCAGCTGAACATGACGGTGATTTGAAGTTGTTCGTTGCTGGAATTGTTTGTCTTCAGCAGAACCGACAGTAATGGGAGCTCTGTGCTGGGCTGGGCTGCTGTGTTCTGGCACACATTTGGATTTTTTGGGATTCGGGCAGTTTTGGGAGCAGGCTGGGGCAGTTTTTCTGGTGGGGCAGTGTGGGGCAGGGTTGTGGAATGTTTGGGGCAGTTTCGTGGCAAATTTTCGGGCCAGTTTTGAACGAGGCTGCAGTCGGTTTCCAGTTCGGGAGCTTCTCGTTCGAATTTTTCCGTTCCACCTTAAAAGCGGTTACATTCTGGCGCCTCAGCGCCATTTAAGGTGGAACGGAAAATTTCGAACAAGTAGCTTCAGCTCAGTCAGTTTTGAGAATTTTTGGGGCAGCTTTTAGGAAACTGTTGGGCAGTTTTCGGACATTCCTGGTCAGTTTACTTGCGTGTGAATGAAGATTTTCTCTCTCCGTTTCTCCGTGTTTTGTATCCGTTTCTTCGCTTTTCTCTTCTTTCCTGCCTGTTTATTTGTTTATTACATTCTCGCTCCTTTATTTTTCACATTTCTCCGTTGATTGGGTTGATCTGGAGGCCGTTAACATAAAGAAATCAATGATTTACGGCGGCCCCCCCTCCGAAACCAGATTCGCGCTCTGATTGGCCAAGCACCGCGTCGCTCAACCCGCTCCTCGCCATCTGATTGGTCCAGACGGCTCACACTGAAATAAAGCTGACTGTTTACTGACCTGCACACCAGAGTGGACACGGTGGAGCTTTGGGCCTTCTGTGGTTTAGAGTTTCTGCACATCAGGCCACTTTTCAATGTTTTATTAGCTGAATTGGTGCTCAGAAACTCTGTTTATGTGGTTTATGCTCAGTTTTGTGTCTCTGTGTGTGGTGGGTGTTGGGCTGAGGTGTACAGACAGGTGTGTTTACCTGCACTGCTCACACAGGTTCAGGTTTGGGGTGTGTAATTATTCTGCCCCGCTAAATTGTCCTTCCAGCTCAGACTTGTCCAGGCACCTTCTCTCGTGTAGTATTAGAGTGTTTTAAGGAGTTCAGATCAGTCATTTAGCTAGAACGCCTCTGTTCTACCTGTGAAGTCTGAAGAAATTATGATGCTCATTATAAAATAAGGCTACTTAAGTGTAGCTGTTTGAATATGATGTGCTGGCTGATGTTGTGCTGCAGTTTCGGTTCCTTTAGTGCTCATAATCAGGGTTCTAAACTGAGTTTTTATCAGGTGTGGATTGTTGACTCTGCTGAAGGTCGCTGTTCAGACGCGCATGGACGTCCTGAGTGTTATCGCACCTACACTGAGAGTCTGAGATCTGTTTGTAATGTGGACGGTTCTTTAGAACAGTGGTTCTCAGACACGTCCTCGGGGCCTCCTGGACTTCTGGACGGCCCACATGTTTGCGCTACTCTGCATTGTGAGTTAGGTTGAAGGGTGGATCTGAGGGTTTGTTTGAGAACCGCTGCTTTAGAGTTGTGTGAGTTTTGGTGATTTATTTGATTTTCGAGATGTTAATCTAGAACAGGTCGAGTTTGAGAGTCTGGGACGTTAGACTGCCCAGTGCGCCCGTCCCACCTCACTCCTCTTTGCATGTCTCTGGTAGGTTTTGGAGGTTTGGAATTTAGAGGTTTGTCAGGGTTTTGGAGGTTTGTTGGGTCTGTTAGGCTTTTAAGGTCTTTGTATTTTTGACGTTTGTTGGGGTTTGGAGGTTTGGTAGGTCGTGGAGGTTTGCTGAGTGTTGGAGGTGTGTTGGGGTGTTGGGATTTGGGTCTCTTGGATCTTGGAGGTCTGTTGGGCTTTGGATATCTCTGAGTTTTTCGAGGTGTCTTGAATTTCTGAGGTTTGGTATGATTTAGAGGTTTGAGTCTTGGAGCTTGGAGTTTGTTGGGTTCTGAAGGTTTGTTGGATTTTGGAGTTTTGAAGGTTTGTTGCTTTTGGCAGCCTGGTAGGTTGTGGAGATTTGGTAGGGGCTTTTGGCGGTTTGGTAGGTTGTGGAGGTTTGTTGAGGGATTTGGAGGTTTGGTGGGGGCTTTTGGTGGTTTGGTAGGTTGTGGAGGTTTTGGAGGTGCCTTAGGTGTCAGATGCTGTTACTTCTGCAATAACAGGAAATTGTAACTTCGAGTGGAGTCTGGTTGCGTCTGACGGCTCTGTTCGGTTCCCCACAGATTCCACTGATGGAAATATACACGAATCTCGAGGATCTGTTCCTCAGACGAGCTCCTGTAGCTTTAGCTAAGTTATATACTCTTCTTGGTCTAGATGGATCCTAAAGAGACTGGGCTAGGCGTCCTTCAAGAGGAACGACTGATTCCATTGATTGATGCGATGAAAGAGATCAACACCTTTTAATCAGAGTGACTGGTGTCCTGTCGGGCGTTTACCTGCGTGTTTATGTTTGAATTCCAGCCTTGTTTTTTTGGACACGCCCTTTTGCAGCTGTGAATTGTTAGAAACATGACAGACGTCCTTCAGGACGGAGAGCTGGTTCCACAGCAGTGGAGGTATGAGTCCAGACCCGGCTTGGTCTGAGGGTTTGAGGGTTTGGAGATCAGGACTGTCCGCTGTTCTCCGCTCCGGCTTCTGCTGGAGGTTTGAACAGAGCAGTATGATTTCCCTCCTGCCCAGAGCTGGAATGTGCGCCGCCGGCCGCGTGGGCTGTAATAACTCACGTCTCTGGCTGGTCGTGGTTTGGTCTGCTCAGCTTGTGTGGGGCAGAGATCAAAGGGTTCCTCCGAGAAGCCCAGCATCACGAACGCATGAAATCTGGTTCCGGTTGAGTGAATGCAGGTGGGTCGAGCCACATCTCCAGATTTCAGCTTCATAGTTTGAACCTCTGAGTCTCCGTGGCTGGAGCTGCTCTGAGACGGTCGGTCAGGAGGCCGTCAGTGATTTTGCGTGGACTGACCGGAGACCTTCTGACCAGGAAGATAAATCGCTGTTATATGGAAATCACAGTTTAAGAGCGCAGTTTTCAAACCGCAAGAGCTGCGGTTTTTTAAAATATAGCCGACGTCATTAAAAACGTCTGAAGTTTGAACCGTATAACACTTGTGAACTGCCTGTAGAGTTAGACCAATCAGAGGCAACCAAACCTCCATGTGTTTGTGACATCACAACCACAACTCACTGGCAGTTTGGCACACGACGTTCAGGGGTCGAGCCTCAAGCCAGAATGGATATTGTGGTCCAAAGAAAACAGTCCTGAATTTTAACTAAAAGTTCTCAGAAATGCAAATTTTACACAATATTTTTACAGTATCGGTCAGAAAAATCGAAATTAGATATTTTCCCCTGATCATTCAGCTCTACTTCTGACTGACCTCCTCAGATTTGCTTCATTCTGTCACTGTGCAGCCTTTTCACCCTGAATCTTCATTAGTGTCTGAGATACAGAGTCTTTTCATTAATTAAGGCCCTAATTATTAATTTCAGCGTACGGTGCTCAGTCTTTGATCGGTCATAATTTTTTAACTATTGGTTCTAAGCATGTTAAATTTTCTGAGAATATTCTTTAAGAAGCAGAACTTAGAGATGCTTCATCACCTTTTCATTGCGGAAAATCTGGGCTTTTATTTATTTACTCACACTTTTTGTGTTTTGGAGCAGATTTGTCCCTCTGCATCCCCAATATGGATCAGATATTTCCAATTTTGCTGTTTACTGCTCATTCAATTGCCACTACATACCAGTCAGGGTTTATTCAGATTAATAAAGAGGTATAATCTCTAAGGTATTAGAATGGATTATATCTAATAGTCAACAGTAAAGTAATCTATATCACTGTAAAGGGCAGATTTCAGTTAGTAAATGATGTTTTGTTTTATTACCAATTAAACAGTGTGAAACTACATTTATATTTAATAAATATAGTTTGGCTGAAGTTTGTGATGCATGTTTGGTGCTTTTGTGAAAATGTGCTGTTTTCGGTGGTGTGAATCATGTCTGTAACTGTCGTAACACAGTGCAGAAGTCAGAGTGGTCGATCATTTGTTTATTGATTTATTTGTTTGTTTATCTGTGTTCCTGAATCAGTGAATGCTGTGTAAATACAGTGTGCTGTTATCTGAGATCGCTCGCCGCTGAGGTTTATGGGATTTGCATGCTGCGGTTTGGAGTGAGTGCTGGTCAAAAGTTTGGGAACACATGGCATAGCAGTAGTTCCACCTTAAAAACTCTCAAACTGTGGTTCTTGAGTAAAGACAATGCTTCTGTATAGAACCGCGAACACTCAAAGAATCGTTTGCATGGTTCTCTGCATGGTGGAATGGTTCAAGCTTGACATCGCAACAATAGCAGAACCCTTTTTGGTGCTATAACACGTTCTCCATCAGTCTGAAGAACCATTACACCATGCAGAGAACCATTTAAGCATAGAACCAGTTCTTTGAGTGTTCATGGTATTATATAGGACCATTGAACCATCTTTTTTTAAGAGCGTGTGATGAGACCGACAGCTCTTCAGTCTTCACTGCGGTCAGAAAAGTGACGCAATTCATCAGAATAACCACGACGTTCCGTCACTCCCAGCTGAGCTCACTGAGTGTAGCTGATGGAATTCAGCAGATACAGATCAGTGTGTCAGTGCAGTGAAGCTCTATAGACACTGACCAGCTGCATGATTCATTATAAAGAGAGTACAATTAGTCAGTTTAACTGGATTTACCGACACATTCTGAATAAAAATCACTGTGTTCACAGTTTTGATAGTATTTTTAACATGTAGCTCTACTGGCTCTTTTTCTCAGCTCCAGCAGAACAAATAAATATTGGGTCTTGAAAATATCTGTAAGTATTGTAATATTATACTTTTGCGATGTCGTCCAGCTCTACATGCAGTGAAACCTCTTTTCATTGACTTACGTTTAAAGTTTAGAGCGTTTTGCCGTCTCCTGTAAAGTGATTCTATTGGAGAGACACGTTTTTCAACATGTGAGTTTCAGGTTTAGAGGTTTTGTGTAAAGAGTTCAGCGAAGCGTGTTAAACCGCTGATAAACTGGGCTGTACAGTTTCAACAGATACAGATTACAGAGCAAAACAGATTACAGAACCGTCTCAACTCTGAAATCTGGTCTGTTTAGTCTCCATGATGACTGAATTTTGGACAGTATCTATTCCAGAATAACAGTTCCTACCTTCATCATCTCATCATGAACTCCAGATAAGAAAACAGCATCACACAAACATCCTAACTAGACTAAACCTCCTAAATCCTGTCCTAACTTTAGGATGAACCCCAACAGGGTCCTCACTTCTGTTTAAGGTCCGTTTCTATGGTTTTTAGGCAGCTGAGTCAGCAGCATAGTTCGCTACCAGCATAATGAGCTCCATTTATTTCTACTGTAAAACGCTGCTTTCACTGTGAGATGATTTTCTTTTCTAACTCTGCGTTTTAAAGATCTCAGACGCTGCAGACTCGATCTCCACCGCCCCTCTGATCACCTTCGTGTGTTAATGTTGATGATGAAATATTACAGTGATGGTGGTGAATAATGAGGAGACGGAGCTGAACGTGTGTCCGTTTATGAGGAGGAGTAACGTTAGCGCGCTCAGCTAAAGCGTTTGGGAAATGGAGACTGAAACTGGGGAGCGGCGACGCTCTGATAAACAGCAGGGGGCGCTCTCACAGTATTCACAACTCACCGTTTATCACACTTTAGTTCTGTTTGACCTTTTTACATCAGTAACAGCAGCTTAACTCACATTTTAACTTTATTTTGATGACGTTTACGTTTCAGCTGTGCTGGGCGATTGTCGGCTGATCGAGTAGGGTAAGGTTTCCTAACTGGAGATCAGAGGCTGTAAGATGAGATAAAATTCCAAAGTTAAGATCAGATTTGCTGAGCTGTCAGATCTTAACTTAAGACTAAATATAGTGAGTTTCAGCTCCAGGATGTCAGTGGAGATTTCGTTTAACATGATGTTGAACAGCAGTAACAGAAACACAGCAGTTATTTTAAGTGTGTGTGTGTGTGTGTGTGTGTGGGTGGGTGTGTGAGTGTGTGTGTGTGTGTGTGGGTGTGTGTGTGTGTGTGTGTGTGGGTGTGAGAATGTGTCAGTGTGTGAGTGAGTACAGACTGTAGTAAGTATGTGTGAAAAACTTCTGTATTTCTAACTTCCTGTCAGCGCAACTACTTTAGTATGTGCTAAGTAGTGCCACTGTGTGTGTGTTTAAAGGGCCATTCCACCCTAAAACCAAAGTTTAATGTTATTTGGGTGATTAATCGGATTTATTTTCATTTGCTGTTTTGGCTTTCAACAATTATGAAATAAATCGATTATTGTGCTGCAATCCGTTTCACATTGATGCTCTAGTTTTGTCGTGTTAAATCCAGCGCGCCCCTTTCTTTCCTCCCTAAAAGCCCAAACTCACCTCGTTTATTTTAGTCTGATGTATTTTTGCTTATTATTTTAATAAACGCTTAGTAGTTTTCAGCCGGTTGTGGCAGTGCACTACAACATAGTTGAGCTTATCTATTTTTATTTATTATTCTTATTATTTAAATGTGTATATATTATTTGATTTATTTTTTCGTTTTTTTGTTTGTTTTCCAGTTTAATTATTCGTAAAACTCAAGAAAATCTGCTGTTAAAGAGGAGTTTTGTTTCAAGTTCAGTACAAAAACGCATGATGTTTCCAAAGTCAGTGACAGAATTCACTGCTTTATATGGCTTTCATTCTTTTGTTCTCTCACTACAGTACCCAGCATGCACCACACAAACCCTGGGTATTCATTAATATATTAGCCCTGTTGAGAGGAGCAGCTTCATCGTTTACACTCCTCCGTTCGCTCCGAGTGACGGCAGGTTTCTCTGACCGCGGTGCGGCTCAGTGTTTTATTGATGGACTCAGTGGTCAGTGACCCGACGGCTCTGCGGCGAAAGGTCAGGCAGAAACGCTGCGTTAGTCACATTAAAGCAGCCGAGGGGGAACAGAGTGATCGAAGGACAGTGAGAGCAGTATAACAGTGTTTTAGCTGTGTTGTGATAAATCGTGTGATTTTCTGAGTATTTAATGGTGTTCGGTTCTTCAGGCCATAATTAGCCCAGTTAGCGCAGTGAAAATGATCATGTTTAATAGCCTTCAACAGTGTTTTAACTGGACATTGTGCTGCATGTAGTGCAGCGGAGAACCGTGACTGTTAGAGCGCGAGGACTGTTAGAGTGCTAGCAGCTCTATAGGATTCTAATAGTTTGTTAGCGCTATGCTAACGGCAATTCGCATTAGTGTCTTGGCGGTTCTAGATTAAACACAGAGCTGCTGCCGCTGTTTTCCACTCCTAACAACTTACCAGAACTTGTTTAGCTCATACTCACAGTCAGTGATTTATCTAGAACTTCCAGAAGAACCACACTGGTTCCTGAGTAAAGACAGTAGTCCTATATAGAACCGTGAACACACAAAGAACCATTTGCATTATCAGGTGGTTCTTCAGATTGTTGGAGAGTGTGTTTTTATATAGAACCTTTTATTTATTTATTTTTTTAAACCGTTGTATTTAGCACCCAAGTGGGTTCAGAGCCCTTTTCAACAAACACATTCTACAGCATATTCTCCATCAGTCTGAAGAACCTTTTCGCGATGCAAATAACCTGTTAATCATGTTCTTTGAGTGTTCACGATTGTATATAGAACCCTTTCCTTTACTAAAGATCCCTTGAAGAACTTTCATTTTTAAGAGTGTAGTGTATCTTGGAAATGTCTTCAAAGCTGCACTCGGTAAGTTTTGGGGATTTGGAGACCTCTCTGGTGGAAATGTGTAACTGCATGCAGAACACTGTGTAGTGTGTGTTGAGCTTCTTCCTGAGTGGATGAATCTGAAAGAGAACTCAGTCTAGACTCAGTGAAGCAGCGTCTTCTGAGGATGTGAGTGAATCTACTGTTATCATCACATCTTCATCAGTGTGATGTTGATTTTGAGATCATTTGAGGCCGAAACATCGAGCCGGACCTTCTTTTTGAGTCTGCGTGTGATGTTGATACGTAAAGATGTACGACGTGGTGTGAAAAACTCGATGCCTCTGACTTTTAAATGAGTACAGAAACACAGCTTACTGTGGAG
>NW_023494807.1:34220970-34235970 GCF_904425465.1 Colossoma macropomum
AGCCGTTTATTGATCATGTCTTTGATCGGGAGCTTGTTGTCGTGGAGACGGACACTCCGCAGCTCTTCTTTACACATCTTCTGTTTTATTTTTGGAAAGTGCCGCCGCCCCCGTCGCTGAGAGACTGAAATAGTGTCCAGAGCAGGACGGCGGAGAGAAACTCGTTTACATTTGTCTGACTCACTTTACACGGTGAGAATATTCAGAGTTGAGAGTCGCGCTGTGTGGAATTTGACTCTGAGCACCAGAATCTGAATTTGGAAGGTATTTTGAATCGGTATCATCCGAAACTGAATTCTGCACTGAGATTGGATTTGAAGGTTTGTTAGAAGCGCAGTACGAAGTCTGAAACTGAATTTCACTGTTCCACTGCTTTTGATTGCAGGACACCCGGCTTTTATTTTGAAATTTAATCTGAGTGTGAATTAATAGAAAAACTGAACGCTGTTTAAAAATTTAATTCCAGACGTCAGCTGTAAAGTTCAGTTCCAGGTTTTATGTTTCGCTCTGTTACAAACCTTAAAATTCACATTCAGATAACACGGATTCAAAAATAGTAGCATTCGAATACAAAACTTTAACGTGCACTGAAATTAAAACATTTATCTTTTGCCTGTAAAGTTTCTCACAGTGTTCAGCCTCAAACAGTAAATACACTGTTAGTCAGGTTTACATCTGCATATCTTTGTGTACTTTGACTTTATGGAAACTAACAGTCTCCAAAACAATCAGAGGTGGGTTGATTATTTGGCAATAAAAAGAAATGTGATAAATTATGATGGAATTTGCAGAATGAACCATGTAAATGTGCTGTTCTCTGTAGTTTAACTCTGCAGTGGGATGGAACCCTGCTGGCTGACGTTCCGCTGTATTATGGCTCTGACATTATAAACATGATTACCAGAAGCAGCTCAGATAAACGGAGACGTTCTCAAACGAGCTGATATTAAAACACACCGGTGCAGATCTTCACTCACAGCGACCTTTAGTTTGGGTTCTCCCTGTTCTGCCCGTTTGTTAGATTTAGATGGACGGCTGGTTCTAGATAACTGTTAAAGACTGTCTGATTGTGTTGTTTAACCAGTCTGGATAAGGTTGTGCACCTTTGGCCGCCGTGTTAAACACACTTGTCTGTTCAGAGTGACCGCAGGCCGGAGGAATGCAGCGCGTCCAGCAGAGCTGTAAAACTCTGACCTTTGACCCGCAGTAAAACAACAGTGTTTGTGTGTGAAAGGACTGGACACACACACACACACACACACACACACACACACACACACACACACACACACACACACAATTAGAAACACCAGGCAGACAGACGTAGCCATAAAGCGAACAAGGCTCGTAAGTAGAAGTTAGAAAAGTAAAATAAGAGCTAAAGGCTGGCGCTAAGTCGCGCTAACGTCACTCGTAAGAAGCCGTGATTAGCGCTGACCTCGCCGATAAAAGAAAAGTCAGTGCTGACCTGTTTAATCATAGTAACGCTAACGCTAACGTCCCTAATAGAAAGTAAAACCTACAGATAACGTAGTTAATTGTTAATTAATAGCTTCTCATAACCGCATTAATAAGAGGTGAAGGCTGGTGATCTCACTGTTAGTCTACTGCTAACACAAAATATAGCGCTAAAATGGCTAATATGAAGGAACATTTGTAGCTAACGTTGTTTATGAGTAATATCTAGCGCTAATATGAAGGAACATTTGTAGCTAACGTTGTTTGAGTAATATCTAGCGCTAATATGAAGGACCATTTGTAGCTAACGTTGTTTATGAGTAAAATCTAGCGCTAATATGAAGGAACATTTGTAGCTAACGTTGTTTGAGTAATATCTAGCGCTAATATGAAGTCACATCTGTAGCTAACGTTTATGAGTAATATCTAGCGCTAATATGAAGTCACATCTGTAGCTAACGTTGTTTATGAGTAATATCTAGCGCTAATATGAAGTCACATCTGTAGCTAACGTTGTTTATGAGTAATATCTAGCGCTAATATGAAGTCACATCTGTAGCTAACGTTGTTTATGAGTAATATCTAGCGCTAATATGAAGGAACATTTGTAACTAACGTTGTTTATGAGTAATATCTAGCGCTAATATGAAGGAACATTTGTAGCTAACGTTGTTTATGAGTAAAATCTAGCGCTAATATGAAGGAACATTTGTAGCTAACGTTGTTTATGAGTAAAATCTAGCGCTAATATGAAGGAACATTTGTAGCTAACGTTGTTTATGAGTAATATCTAGCGCTAATATGAAGGAACATTTGTAGCTAACGTTGTTTATGAGTAATATCTAGCGCTAATATGAAGGAACATTTGTAACTAACGTTGTTTATGAGTAATATCTAGCGCTAATATGAAGGAACATTTGTAGCTAACGTTGTTTATGAGTAATATCTAGCGCTAATATGAAGGAACATTTGTAACTAACGTTGTTTATGAGTAATATCTAGCGCTAATATGAAGGAACATTTGTAACTAACGTTGTTTATGAGTAATATCTAGCGCTAATATGAAGGAACATTTGTAGCTAACGTTGTTTATGAGTAATATCTAGCGCTAATATGAAGGAACATTTGTAACTAACGTTGTTTATGAGTAATATCTAGCGCTAATATGAAGGAACATTTGTAGCTAACGTTGTTTATGAGTAATATCTAGCGCTAATATGAAGGAACATTTGTAACTAACGTTGTTTATGAGTAATATCTAGCGCTAATATGAAGGAACATTTGTAACTAACGTTGTTTATGAGTAATATCTAGCGCTAATATGAAGGAACATTTGTAGCTAACGTTGTTTATGAGTAATATCTAGCGCTAATATGAAGGAACATTTGTAACTAACGTTGTTTATGAGTAAAATCTAGCGCTAATATGAAGGAACATTTGTAGCTAACGTTGTTTATGAGTAATATCTAGCGCTAATATGAAGGAACATCTGTAGTTAACGTTGTTTGAGTAAAATCTAGCGCTAATATGAAGGAACATTTGTAGCTAACGTTGTTTATGAGTAATATCTAGCGCTAATATGAAGGAACATTTGTAGCTAACGTTGTTTATGAGTAAAATCTAGCGCTAATATGAAGGAACATTTGTAGCTAACGTTGTTTATGAGTAATATCTAGCGCTAATATGAAGGAACATTTGTAGCTAACGTTGTTTATGAGTAATATCTAGCGCTAATATGAAGGAACATTTGTAGCTAACGTTGTTTATGAGTAATATCTAGCGCTAATATGAAGGAACATCTGTAGTTAACGTTGTTTGAGTAAATCTAGCGCTAATATGAAGGAACATTTGTAGCTAACGTTGTTTATGAGTAATATCTAGCGCTAATATGAAGGAACATTTGTAGCTAACGTTGTTTATGAGTAAAATCTAGCGCTAATATGAAGGAACATTTGTAGCTAACGTTGTTTATGAGTAATATCTAGCGCTAATATGAAGGAACATTTGTAACTAACGTTGTTTATGAGTAATATCTAGCGCTAATATGAAGGAACATTTGTAACTAACGTTGTTTATGAGTAATATCAAGCGCTAATATGAAGGAACATTTGTAGCTAACGTTGTTTATGAGTAAAATCTAGCGCTAATATGAAGGAACATTTGTAGCTAACGTTGTTTATGAGTAATATCTAGCGCTAATATGAAGGAACATTTGTAACTAACGTTGTTTATGAGTAATATCTAGCGCTAATATGAAGGAACATTTGTAGCTAACGTTGTTTATGAGTAATATCTAGCGCTAATATGAAGGAACATCTGTAGTTAACGTTGTTTGAGTAAAATCTAGCGCTAATATGAAGGAACATTTGTAGCTAACGTTGTTTATGAGTAATATCTAGCGCTAATATGAAGGAACATTTGTAGCTAACGTTGTTTATGAGTAAAATCTAGCGCTAATATGAAGGAACATTTGTAGCTAACGTTGTTTATGAGTAATATCTAGCGCTAATATGAAGGAACATTTGTAACTAACGTTGTTTATGAGTAATATCTAGCGCTAATATGAAGGAACATTTGTAACTAACGTTGTTTATGAGTAATATCAAGCGCTAATATGAAGGAACATTTGTAGCTAACGTTGTTTATGAGTAAAATCTAGCGCTAATATGAAGGAACATTTGTAGCTAACGTTGTTTATGAGTAATATCTAGCGCTAATATGAAGGAACATTTGTAACTAACGTTGTTTATGAGTAATATCTAGCGCTAATATGAAGGAACATTTGTAACTAACGTTGTTTATGAGTAATATCTAGCGCTAATATGAAGGAACATTTGTAGCTAACGTTGTTTATGAGTAATATCTAGCGCTAATATGAAGGAACATCTGTAGTTAACGTTGTTTGAGTAAAATCTAGCGCTAATATGAAGGAACATTTGTAGCTAACGTTGTTTATGAGTAATATCTAGCGCTAAAATGAAGTAACATTTGTAACTAACGTTGTTTGAATAAAATCTAGCGCTAATATGAAGGAACATCTGTAGCTAACGTTGTTTATGAGTAATATCTAGCGCTAATATGAAGGAACATTTGTAACTAACGTTGTTTGAGTAAAATCTAGCGCTAAAATTACTAATAAGTTTTTAAACCAGAAGCTACACTGCTAATCTGTGTTTAGGCACTAAAGCAGAAAGAAAACAGGCTTTAGCTCCTGCTCGTTTGTAAGAGTTGATTATACGAAAGTGACTCTTTGGTGTTTGAAACATGAAAGTTCTTTATCGGAAAGTCCACAAAAGCCCTGCGGTTCTGCTTTTGGCTGGTTTATGATGATGCGATATTTTTATAAACCATAGCTAAACGGAAAGTTGCAGCGCTCGTTTACAGTATCAGAGCCGAAGTGTGTTGTTCCCACAGTCAGGCGGATCTTGACCAGTTTGATAACGTGTGTGGACGCGCTCTCTGCTGGCCTGCGTTCGCCGTTATAGCCAATATTAGTTATTTTAAAATCACTCAGTGTTGACTTAATTTGAGATTTGATACTTTAGTTAAGTCACTTTAAGTAGGATTTCGGTTTCGCTCCTAGTGGTTCTGCAAGTCAGAGACTTTCGGTACCTTCTTTCTCCATGTTGCGTAATTTAGAAATGTTCCTGCGTCATTATAAACAATATTTGTGGAAGTTGCTGCATAAATAAAATGTGTAATATTATGTTATTACCCTGTGAGCTGCTACAAGGCCGTAACACTTACTTCTTCTTTTACTAATAAGAATAATGTAAATGCACGTCTGACGTTTGTTGAATGTAGTTTGAAAGTGATTATTTATTTTTAATAAACGCTGTTATGATGTGCAGTAGTGCTCAGCTGCCTGTGAAGCTGGTTCTCATGCTGCGAGTGTCTCTCTGTGGCTCCGAGCGAGTGAAGTGGTCACGCTGGCGGGAGGAAGTTGTGGTTCCTGTGGTTTCTCTTCTGCTTCCTCGTAAACGGTTTGAAATATGAGCATTTATTATGTGTCACAGCCCTAAAATGACCGTGTTTCCTACATTCACATGTAATGGAATCAGTGTGTCTCGTTCAGAGCTGCTCTGAGTGCCGCAGGTTTCTCGCTCGTTTATGAAGTTAGTCATAATTATAACGTCTAAATTATATTATAACGGTTTATAAGCGATGTATTACAGTAATATGTTAATGTCTTGGTGAATAAGTCCAGTGAAAGGGTGTGAATTGTGAATGTGGTGTGAAAACTGCAGTTTGGCCTCGATAGAACGGGGCACGTTGTCTTATCTGTTCCTCACAGTTACCTGTGCAGGTGTTCCCGCTTAAGTGCTCTTATCGGTTACCAGTGACCTGAAGTGACTCAGATCTCCTAATCAGTGTGAAAGATCTTAAAGGGGGGGCTTTCAGGTGGGATAAGCGTGATGCTCTCTGGAGTCTGAGGGGATCAGTATTGAGCAGAAACCTTCTCCGCGGTTCTACGGCTGGGACACGTTCTCCTGCAGCTGTGACTGTGTTCCTGAGCTTCCTGGATGGCGTTCCTGTCACTTCCTTCCTCTGCTTTATCACGAGAACGTTTATCAGAGCCTCTCATCACTGAGACAGTGGAGCTCTGAGGATCACTGCTCTGCTTCCTTCGTCTGTTTCACCCACAGTTCAGTGCGGCGTTAATGATCATCCTCAGAGATCGTTCTGGGTTAGTGGTGTGAAAGTGTTCACACTTCTCACCGCTTCACACTGAGACAAACCGCTGCTGCAGCGTTTTTAGCAACAGAGATCTGCAGCGCGCAACAGTTTTGGTCAGTTTAGGAGAGTTTAGGCACGTTTACAAGAAACAGCTCAGTTACGCTGATCAGCGGCTAAACGGTCGCGCTAAATGAAAATGAATGCATGCGAAAATGAGTGAGAACCAAAACAATGCATGCAAGAAAATAATGCATGCAAAACATACTAGTGAAGCAGTCAGAGCGGTGCTGCTGAAGGTGGGATACGCAGTCGCAGCAGATGTTGCATCTAGCAAAGAGACCAAAACACTGCATTTACATATTATAACTGAATAAACGTCAAAAATAAAGTCACTGTGTAGTTAATTAGATGCATGTCTAACATAATTATGATTAAAGGTGTGCAGAGCCACAATAGACAAGTGATGGTTGTGGATTTCTGAGGTATTTTTGTTTGTTTATATGTATGTTTTATCACCATCTGTTCATTTGTGCCCGAATTTAAACGTATATAAAGTAAAAAACAGTGAATTTTTAATATTAAGACGGTCTTTAGAAATGTAATGCGGTTCAACTACAAACAGTGTTTCTGTAAAATAATTCAGAAATGAACCATTTCATTCCTAAATAGTTTATTTTGACTGAAAATAGTCACCGTGCTCAGTGTTTCAGCTTTTTTAAAGGGCCCATATCATGGAAAACTACATTTTCCTATTATTTGTTAAATGAGAGTTTGGTGTCGTATGTAAACATTGTAAAAGTTCTCCTGTAAGTACTGTCAGTATGTGGAAACTAAACCGTAAAAACAGGCTGTTTTAAATTCACTGTTTTTGTGACGTCACAAACACCAACACATTCTATAAGCATACTAAGCTTACAGCACTTGAGCCCCGCCCGTTCAGTCTGCAGCACTTTACCATTTGCAGTGAAGTTACAGAAACGTGGTTTTTGCGACGTAACATATATCCGCCTGCTCAGCCAGTTTAGTTTAGCCCCGCCCCTTAAGTCTACAGCAGTTTAGCCCCACCCATTTGCAGTGAAGTTGTAGACACAGCCTGTTTTAAATGCACTGTTTTGTGATGTCACAAAAGCCAACACATGTAAATATTAGCCAATTCAGCCTAGTTTAGTTTAACCCTGTGAATTTGGGCTGAAGTTATA
Organism: Colossoma macropomum; assembly: GCF_904425465.1. Taxonomy (NCBI): domain Eukaryota; kingdom Metazoa; phylum Chordata; class Actinopteri; order Characiformes; family Serrasalmidae; genus Colossoma; species Colossoma macropomum. The sequence continues at coordinate 34,228,305 of NW_023494807.1, forward strand.
GAACAGCCCATTTTGAATCCACTCTTTTTGTGATGTCACAAAAAGCAACACGTACATATGTCCACCTTTATACATTCAGCCTAGTGCTGTTTAGCCCCTCCCTTTCAGCAGTATAGCCCCGCCCATCCACACTGAAGTTATCAGTAGTGTTTCAGTACAGGATGCTTTTTGATTTAACTGCAATACAGTGCAGCCAATCAGAACAGAGCTCATTTACGTATCAGTCTTAAAGGCGCAGTAACAAAGTGTTTAACTGTACTTGTTTTTGCTACATAAGCAGACATTAAAGTGGAGTTCAGAGGAGAAACCCAGCAGAACTGCGTAATGTGGATGTTTTTATGAGACGCCAGTGAAGAAGTGCAGTAAATCAGTGATCAGACTGTCTGATTTGCAGTGAAGGTTCAGTTCAGTCAGTCTGAGATGTGTATCAGTGTCAGCAGGCGAGCGCGGCGCTGTGTGGGACAGGAAGCTGGGCGCGTCTCTGCCAGGCAGCACAGACTTTTTTTGCTTTTTCCTCGGCGCCTGTTTTTTTTTTGCTGCCTCATTGGAAGCTTCTGTCGTGGAGGGGGGCAGGGAGGCGGGGGGGGCTTGGTTGGGGGATGGGGGGGTCTCGTGTTTGGAATTCCTGCACTGGAACGACAAACAAACACCCACCGCACACACAGCCAAACTCAACGTGCTGCTTTAAATCGGCCCCCTCTCGCTCCACCTTAAACGCTGCAGCTGTTACAGTCAGAGACTGAGGAGCCTCAGTGAAACAGCTGCACTGTTTAAGGTGGAACGGAACATTTGAATAAGAAGTGAACTTCGGCCTTCGGGACTTCAGTGTGTGTGTGTGTGTGTGTGTGTGTGTGTGTGTGTGTGTGTGTGTGTGCGCGCCTGTGTACCTTGTTACATCATGAAGGCGGCGGGTGGTTCAGCTTTTGCCTTATAAGGAAAAGTGTGTGAGGAGGAGAGACAGGAAGAGAGTGACAATGCAGACCGGTCTGACTCGCCCAGTCACATTCTCTCTCTCTCTCTTGCACTCCCACACTCTCTCTCTCTCTCTCTCTCTCTCTCTCTCTCTCTCTCTCTCTCTCTGCTTAGTAAATATATCAGCACATTAGTTTCATAGAAATGGCTGCCCCCCCCCCAAAGGGTTAATAATAATAAACCAATAATAGTAAATTAATAAACAACATAACGTTACACTCATACAACTTACTGTAAAAGTAGTAGATACCAAAAATAATTAATACTAATTTTAAATACTTTAGTAACTACTACACTTACTTTAAATACTCTAAATACTTTTAACAGTAAGAGAGTAAAATGTAGTGGTTACTAAATACTTAATAGAAAGTACAGAGTATCCGCAGTAGTTACAGACAAATTTTTGGTATGTATAAAATAATGTATGCTAGTAGTAAAACTTTGTAGTCGGTGCAGAATAATTTATAACAGTTACAGTATAGTTTATTAAATTTAAATGTTATGTTATAGTTATCTCTATTTATTAGTTTGTAGCACAAATAGAATAACTTTTATTTTATAGTACTGAAATAGTTTTTAATAGTTTTATGTACTTTTTTAATTACTGAGTAATGCAGAGTAGTTACAAATACTTTAACACATACTAACACTTTATAGTTTCAACACTTGATAGTAGTTATTGAGTAATAAGTTAGTAATTAAGGTTAGTAACTGAACAGTAAGCCTTGAGGTGAAGTGGTTATAATACATTTTATAAACTGGTGAATGTGGATTCTCATACCTGTGACGGTACAGTTGGGTTTAGTAAAGTTTAGTGTTTGTTTTTGAGTGTTTTATGTTGGTATTTGTGTTTCTTGGCGCTGTGTGTTGTTGTGGTGCTGACGGCTGCTGCTCTGTGTTCGCTGTGGAGGTTATTATTAGGGCTGAATCTGATAACAGAGGATGCTCAGTAGGGTTTTGTGCTGAAGTTCTCAGGTTAATGTTTAAACTCTCACCTCGTTTCTCACTCGTGTGGTCGAGTCTCGCGCGCGTTCTGAGTGAGATGTATTACCGCGCTGTGAGGCTGTCGATGTGCTACGCTGTGTTAAACCGCGCAGATGTATTTTTAAGCTCTTCATACTTTCAACGAAGATAAAAGGCTTCTGTAGTTCTCTATAATGCGGCTAATTGCAGTTCCTCTGTTTTACCGGAGCGGCTCGTTAGCCCTGCGCTAGTTTAAGCTGCGCTAGTCACTGATGTTCTAGATTCCCCGTTTCACCTGCTTCACTGTGTTAGTGTGATATTAATGTGATAATGTCTGATTTCTCTGAGTAGCATCACAACCACAGACAACATCAGACTCTACAGGCTGCTGATCAGCTCAACCTCATAAACACTCTGATAATCATCATTAATATCAGTGTGTTCTGATCACGCAGTCTGATTGGGTGATGTGTTCTAATCCTCAGTGTTGTATCTGATAGCAGCGCAGCTTTTTCAGCAAACCTGTACCGTTCCACTGACTGCTCGGTTGCTTAGCAACAATAGTGGCTTTACACTGAGCTGCTGGAAAAACTTTTTTGGCAGAAAAAATTACGTTCCGGTTTTGATGTTCTGGTGTGTTCCGTTGGGTTTTTGATGTTCCAGTGTGTGCTGGCCGTTTTTGGCGTTCCGTGTGTGCCGGTGATTTTTTGGTGTTATGGCGTGCACTGCCGGATTTTGGTGTCCTGGTGTGTGCCGGCGGGCTTTTGGTGTTCTGGTGTGTTCCGGCAGGCTTTTGGTGTTCTGGTGTGTGGCGGCAGGTTTTTGGTGTTCTGGTGTGTGCCGGCGGGCTTTTGGTGTTCTGGTGTGTTCCGGCAGGCTTTTGGTGTTCTGGTGTGTTCCGGCAGGCTTTTGGTGTTCTGGTGTGTGCCTGTGGGTTTTTGGTGTTCCGGTGTGTGCCTGCTGGTTTTTGGTGTTCTGGTGTGTGCCGGTGGATTTTTGGAGTTCCTCTGGGTCTTTGGGAGCGGCCCGTTAGCTCAGTGACTCAGCAGCTCATATACACAGTCATGATTCCTTGAAGCCTGACAGTGCCAGATTACAGAAAACGACTCCGGAGCAGGCCAGAGGTCACCCAGGAGAGATTTTATCAGCGGGAAGAGCGTGTTTACCCGACTCTGTCGTAACTCAGCGGGCGACTCGGCCTCAAACTAAATCCTGACCAGAGTTTTGTCACTAAGGCGGCTCTGAGTTTCGTCACTTGTGGACACATTTTGCGTTTGTGAGAACTAAACCGAACGCAGCATGGCGGACGAGGGGAATTCTAACGGCGTCTTCACCAAACCTGATTTAACTTCCCGTCTAATCGGCTTTAACAGAGTCGGACTGTGATCTTCCTCTGAGGCTGAGCGTGCTGTGTTTGGGTCTGTGAGCAGGTTTGGAGGCGAGGCTGCTGAGGGACGAGTCCTGTTGGGGCGTTTAATCCATGTCTGAATCTCTTCAGTACCATTTAAAGCATCTCCGCGCGGCCGGATTCCGCAGCGCTCGGAATTCCAAACGCTCTGAGTTTATGGAGCTGCGAGTGATTTAATTTTAGCTGCAGATCAGGAGGAGGCGCGGCGTGGAGGTGTGGTGAGGAGCGCGGTGGTGCCGTTTGGTCTGAGGCTGTGTGTGTTTGTGTGGTTTCTGCTGCTGGAGTTTAAGGCTGGTGTGATTAATTAAAGCTGAATGAGTGACATCATCACCATCATCACCTCCTCTGACAGCGTCTCTGTCCTGACGGAGCTCCTCTCTGAGACAGAGCGAGTGCCGCGTGGTTCTGCAGGTGTCGGCTGTTTTTACTGAGTTTGGAAAATCCAGATTTACTGAACCTGTAACCTGGAATAACACGCAGAACGACCTGGAGCTCAGCTTTATACAGTCAATCGACTTTTATTTTGACTCGGAACTACATCAGGAGTGACCCTCGTTACGTTAAACTGGGACTGAAACAAGTTAAAGTTTATCAGCTTAAAAAATAAAAAACTACAAGATTCATAAGAAAATAAAAATAACAGCACAAATAAAAAACAAACATAAATTAGACATAAAATATATAATAAAAATGCATTTAAGTAAAAGAGCAAATAAGATAAGCAATAAGGAAACAAAAACAATTAGAAATAAAATTCTTCACATAAAGAATATCATTAGAGTGCTTTAGATGTTTAATTTTAATGTTTTCTTTGTTTTAGTTGATGCATAATTTTAGTTTTTTTAAGGGTTTTATTTTTTTTTGTCACTCCTTTTGCCTGAGTTTCTTATTTGTGCTGTTTTGCCTGCTTTTTTTACTTTTTTCGTTCTTATTTTTTATTTATTTATTTATTTATTATTTTTTTTGGTGAGGCCTTTACCTCAGTGTATTTCTGGGTTTTAATAAAGGTTGGATGAATATTATCTGAGTAATATGACAGTTTCTCGTTATTGTGATAAATTACGTTACAGTGGTCACTTCAACTCTCCGCAGCTGCAGCTTTGATCACCAATACAGCATCATTTATTTAACGTGTTTAGTGAGGTTTATGGAATATACTGACATTTTAAACTCAGCATCAGTTTTGTTTTTTCAGACTTTTCCATTCACCCTCACTCCAAACCCCAGAGTCTCAAAGTTTATGGTGGGAGCGTCTTTAAATGAAGTGACGGTTCTGTCAAAAAAAGATGGTTCTTCAAGGGTTCTTTAGTAAAGAAAGTTTGATAAACACTAAGAGGGCGCTTCTGCATGCTTAAATGGTTCTTTAGACCGATGGAGAATGTGATGGTGCTGTGGATGATTCTACATAGAACCTTTTTTTGGTTCTACATAGAATAATTTTCTTTACTAAAGAACCCTTGAAGAACCATCTTTTTTAAGTGTGTAAGCGTACACCGCAGTGTTCTGGAGAACGTTCTCCTCCAGCTCAGATGAAGGCCGAGTCGTTTCCCGCCGTGGCGCTGAGGTGTGAATCAGTCTGAATAAGGAGCTCCTTCACTCTCAGCTCCTCACAGCTCTTTGATTATTGATCAGTTTGTGGAGTTTTTTTCCTGCTTTAAGGGCTTTTTACTGTTAGACCGTCTGAACAGATCATACAGATACAGATACGGCATAGCCAGTCTTTACAGTGGTGGTGATAGGAACCAGGGGTCGCCATGACTACAACACAGATATAGACAATTTATTTACTATCCAGAACCACCAGTGAACCTACACGAGTCTTCTGAGTTTATATGGAATGTTGATGATGGGAAAATAGTGGAAAATCTGAAATAATAAGTTTTCTTTGGGGACTATTTTGCCTCACAGCGCCCTGCATGTATCCCTCCACCATGAATGGAGTTTAAGTTCTCTAAACTATCCTAAAACAGTGTCTCAGTCATCAGGCAGTGAATTCATAACCATTTCATGTAGGAACTTTCTGTGAGGGAGCTTTTAGAGGTGGACGTCTGGTTCCTATCACCACCACTGTAAACAGTTCTGACTCAGTTCTGAACAGTTCTGAAGTTTATCTAGAACAGAGCGTTTCACACCAAACCACTCTGAACGGCTCTGAACCGCTCTGATTACATCTTAATTATGCAGAAATTTTGAATAATTGGTGGATGTTCCCTTCAGATAGCTGATGCTATCTCTGTTTCAGTATGAAAGTACAGATTTCCATTTTTGGTCAAAGCGCTGTTGGAGGTGTTTAGTCAGATTTTTAACGGTTCTAGATTGTGTTTCCTGTGTAACGTCCTGCATTGACACAGCCCCCCACCCCAACCCCCGCCCGACTTCCATAAAGCACTCGGCAGGAAGCTTTGCGTCACCTGACCCGCTCTGCAATGAGCTGAGTTGGTTAATGTGTCAACAGGAAGTTCTCACCTTTGACTGAAAGTTCATCAGCGCTGTTTAACTGCTGTTAGACTTTAGACTCGGTTCTGGACAGATTGTCTTAAAAATGCTCAGATATTTGAATATGATTGAAATAGCAGAAACGTGAGGTTTTTAAATTAGTTTATCTAGAACAGAGGTTCCTAATCAGCGGGTCGCTGCCCATCGTAAAGGCACCATCTGCCCTTTTTTAAAGCTCTGTGTTTCCTCTCTGTGCTAATCTGAGAACCCTGTTAGCAGTTATTGTCCTTAAATTAGTGAGGTTCTCCTGTGACGTTCTGGAGCAGAACCCTGCTGCTCTGTGGAGATGGTTCTGCTGCTCTCTGAGCGCTACATGCTCTTCTTCACACGTTCCTCTGTGATTTCAGCTGATTTATCTGTTCACTCTCGTTACTTCTTCTTCTTATTTGGTGAAAGTTTTTGCTGCGCACACCCAAACGGTTCCACCTGCCCTGTTCCACGTTCCTAAAATATTCTCCTCTGAGGTTTAGTTATGTTTGCTGTCTTGTTCGCTGAAAGGGAAGAATAGCAAGAGTTACTCGCATTCCTCAGATCGCTCTCGCGCCGTATTGGGATGGTTCTCATTCTAAACCTTCCACAAATGGAGATGCTTTGTGTCCACCTTAAAAAAACAAACAAAAAAAGGTTCCTGTAGCGTGGAACCCTCTGCGTCATTTCTGCAGGATTTCAGTGAGAACTTTCTGCAACATTCCTCATAATTTCTTAACTGATAAAGGTTCTTTAGTGTGGAACAACCCACATGTCATTTCTATATGATTTTGGTGAAAACGTTCTGCGATGTTCCTCATAGTTCCTCATATTCCTCAATTTATTAAGGTTCCTTTAGTGTGGAACTGCGCAAACATCATTTCTACATGATTTCAGTGAGAACTTTCTGCAAAGTTCCTCATAATTCCTTGAGTAATTAAGGTTCCATCAGTGTGGAACCACTCAGTCATCATTTATGCCGTATTTCAGTGAGAACTTTCTGCAACGTTCCTCATAATTCCTCAAATAATAATGGTTCTTCATTATTTGATTAATAAACAGGAACATCCCACGTCACTTCTACGTGATTGCAGTGAGAACTTGCTTCAAAGTTCCTCATTATTCCTTGAGTAATAGTGGTTCTTTCAGTGTGGAACCACCCATCTGTTACTTCTGCATGGTCTCAGTGAGAACTTTCTGCAGTGCTCCTCATAATTCCTCAAATAAGTAAGGTTCCTTCAGTGTGGAACTGCACAGCTGTCAATTCTGCAGGATTGCAGTGAGAACGTTCTGCGGTGCTCCTCAGCGTTCCTCGAGGAACTTTATATTCAGATCTGGTCTTCAGCTCAGCTCAGTGTGAGTTAACCGGTCCAGTTAGAATCGTCTGGTTCTCTTGGTTCTCTTGTTTGTTTTGTTAACGCAGTCGTTTCTGCCGTATTCAGGTTCCTCACCGATGTTTGAATAAGAGGTTCCTGTTTCTGAGGTTCTGGCGTTCGAGCTGCTGTCGTTAAGCTCAGCTGACACTTCTGAGACTTTAATTAGGATCAATTAACTTCACTTTTTCAGTGTTTTATATTCTTGTAATTCGAAAGAAAAGTGTTTTATAAGTTCACTCTCAGAAATAAAGGTACTAAACTGGGTCAGTGCCTCTCCTGTCGCTGGGGTGGAACCCTCAAGGGTCCATCTCAGTACCTTCAGTCAGGGAACATAACTGAACCATAATCCACTGAAATGATATGTTCTAAGCTGTACTGACTCCACACACCCCGTCTCGTCTCCAGGCTTTTATTTTACTGTTCTGTTTAAAACATTCGGTTATGAAAAGGTACAAATACGAACTTTTCACCTGGAAAAACTTAT
>NW_023494807.1:34240970-34330970 GCF_904425465.1 Colossoma macropomum
TCCCCCAAAGCCCCCCCCCCAAACAGACTGACCCTCCCTTCAGTTTCCCCCCAAAGCCCCACCCCAAACAGACAGACCCTCCCTTTAGTTTCCCCCAAAGCCCCGCCCCAAACAGACTGACCCTCCCTTCAGTTTCCCCCAAAGCCCCACCCCCAACGACAGGCTCTGATGCTGGCTTAGTTGGAACCGTAAATATAAAGACTTGTGCACATCGGTACGGCTAATTAGCTAAAACAGAGCCTAGTCAACCTTAAGTGCTGTAGAAGCTAATTCGCTAACGTTAGCTGACCTGGTTATCAGGCCAACCTTAACTGCCGTAGCTGGTAGTTATCGGAGTCCCTGAGAGCCCAGACCTCAGCTTGTTAGCTCAGATAGCAGGTCTGTCAGGCTGTTGTCATCGCTTTGTTCTGCTCTGTGCTAATGGTGTAGCTGAGCAGCTAGTGTTGTTTTTAGCTGCTCCGCTAACTGGTGTTGAGTAGCTGGTTAGCATCATGTTAGCTTTTTAGCTACACCGGCTTCCCAGATCCCAGCCGGAGCGGTGTGTTCTTAGCTCTGTTAGCCCCTCAGATCAGCCGCGTTCCTGTCGTCTGCACTGCAGTCTTTCTCCATCAGTGTAGCTGTCTGTCTGTCTGACCACAGCTCAGGTCAGTAGACAGTTAGCTGCAGCGCTAAGGCTAGGCTGCACAAACAGGGCCCCAGGTGGGTGTTTTGACCACTCTGTGACAGATTTTTGTGGCGTGATGAAACGATGCACTGAGACACATCAGTCCTCAGTGTGTGACGGGGCGAAACGCTGGTTTAACTCCGTCACAGCTGCTATTAAAGCCTGATGCAAATGAGGCTAATTAAAGCGATAGTGCGGCCACACTGTCCTCCTGTGTCCACCTGTTAGCTCAGCCGTGAAAGGCTGAGTGTGACTGTGGAGCTGGGAGTGAATGAGGAAGCAGAGTGAGTAAAGGTGAGAGTAATCACTCTGGAATGGACTCACACCTACAGACAGAAAAGAAACCATGAGGCAACAGCATTACCTCATCACCCAAACCCACAGTGACGGCTCGTCACCCAAACCCACACCGACGCCTCGCTCAGCGTGTATTATTTTATTTCTGGTCACTCCTCTTCAGATAACTCGACTCAGCGTCATCACAGCTTCAGTAACATCATCTGAACTGCTTATCTGACTTCAGTCTGCCCCGCCCTCTGACTACTTCACTCCTTAACCGTGTGATTATTATTCACTTATTCATTTTTAGAATTATTATTCAGTTATTCAAATATGTTATGAAGTATTAAGTGTCTTCTATTAATTATTTAGGAACTGCTATTAATTCTTCTTTAACTATTACGAGGTATTCAATATTAATAAGTTATTAAATAACTAATGTGAATTGTTCAGTAACTACAGGTTATTCAATATGTATTATGAAATATTAAGCAACTACAAAAAATAAGGAGCTGTACACGTCAGTGTCTCCTGTGGATTATTCAGTGTCTCCTGTGAAACTGGGTGTGATGGTCTACAGGAAACTACAGACCTGCTTGACCGGGTCACCTCATACTTTTCATTATACCAGATGTTTTGATGATGCGTGATGCCCCACCCACTCCCCGCCCTCTGTACTCTGATAGGCTGCACCCAGATGTCTAGAGTCAGTATCAGTGACTGTAGAAACTCCACACCAGGACAGAGTCCAGCGTTATCATCATTACCTTTTACAGCATCACTCAGCTCGTCTCAGCACAGGGTGTGTTCAGCTGTGTGTTCAACAAGCTATCAAAAACACTGAATAGTGAATTAGGACTTTGGATATGCAAATCAGCTCTCAAACATTATACATTGTCATATTGAAGAACCATGAGCTCTCTCAGCTCTGTCCTCCACCAGAGGGCAGTGTAGAGCTGCGTTTTACGTTTTGGTCAGAAGTTCTAATCTGTTTAGCCCAGTGAAGGAAACAGGAGGACAACCACCACCTAAGACTACCGTACACCACCTAAAGACTACTGCAGCCGTCTGAAGACTACCGCTTACTGTCTAAAGACTACTGCGGCTGTCTATAGGCTGCTTCACACTGTGTAAAGATTGCTGTAGCCATCTAAACACTTTCACACACCGTCTAAACACTCCTGTTTTGTTTTCACTGCTCGTGCACCGTCATTCAGCATTAACGTCGAAGCAGCACCAAACCTGAAGTTAGTGCCAGTAAATGGTGTAAAAGTATCTGGTCTTTTTTCTCCTTCGTCTCGCTCTAACAGTGAAGCTGAGAGCTGATCAGAGTGATTGATCTGTTCATGTTGCGTTTGTTTGTCACGTGACGTTATTGATTAAAGACAGGTTTGAGTCACAGATGTGAACCATCATGTTGGAGAAATCGGATCTGATCAAGAATCGGGATTGAGCAGCGCGGAGTTTAAACGCAGCCGTTAAGCCGTTAGACAATGTTAAAATGCACATATGTAAAAACGTAAAAGTGTGCGTAAAATGTAAAATGTGGTCTTGTAGAGACTCGTCGTTCTGCTATGTTTCCTCTCTGGTGGATGCTTTGATGTCTGTGTTTGATCTGAGTAGATAAAAGCTGTTCACTCCTATCAGTGGTGAGGTTAGTGTTCATTTTAGTGCTAATTGGAATATTAAATTATGCGGAATGCCTCTCGTGCGCTGCTGTAATCATGTAAAGAATGATCGGCAGTTGAGAAATCACTGTTACCTGGTTAACAGGTGTGCCACACCTCACTGTCATTCATGGTCACACTGTGTGTGTGTGTGTGTGTGTGTGTGTGTGTGGGGTGTGAGAGGATGTTTGTGTTAGAGAGAGAGAGAGAGCGAGAGACACAGAGAGAATGGAGAGTGAGAGAGAGCAGGAATGAGCAGATTAAGGTGTGTGTGTGATGGCGTGCGTGCCTGTGCAGGGTGTGTGTGTGTGTGTGGGGGTGTGTGTGTGTGTGTGTGTGTGTGTGTGTGTGTGTGTTTTACTCCCAAATAAAATGAACAGCACGTCAGTGTGATGATGAAACTGAGCTGAGAGAGGCGCCCCCTACAGGACAGCCAGCTCACAGATCACATCACCGCTCTGCTTCAGCAAATACATTTATTTTGCACGTTTATGTTGAAAAATATAGTCTAAATTTTGTTTTCTTTACTTTTAGGGATGCGCCAGTCCAACTTTTTCTCTCTGTACTGATTCAGGGTGAATATGTATATATTATTGAGTATAAGCATGTGTTCATTTTTCAGTTTAAATCCTGGATACCTCATAAAAAGTGCTTTTACAATCAAATTCATTCAAAAACAGAATATGTATCTATTTTATGAAATATTTTGTGGTTATTTGGGAGTTCTAAAACGAGGCACACTGGACACACGTTCCATAATCAATCATATTCTTGTAATTAGTTTTAAGGTTATGAGTCAGACGGATCACTGTAAATATTTTAATCTTAAACTTTTTTTTTCTATTTAATGCCAGCTAAAAGTTTAATTTTGAAATAGTTGCTTGCTGATGAAGCTGGAGTGAAGCTGCACTGAGCTTTTATTCTGACACGCTCTCCTGGTTGATTTAGTGGGGCTTTTATTTTGACACACTAGAGAAACACATGGTGCATTTTACGTCTGCAGAGAAAACGCAGGTTAGCTGTATGTAGAGCTTTCAGTTCCATTAATAACACAGACAGTTTGATGTGATGTGTTGTCTCACACTCAGCGTCGGGGTATTTTTACCTGTGAGGTGTTTATAAATATAAGTACAATCAGAACTGTGTGTATATGTTTGTGTGTGTGTGTGTGTGTGTGTGTGTGTGTGTGTGTATATATATATGATAAAAGACCTTATTATGATATTAATGACCATTTGAATTAATTAAATTACTAAGTGCAGAGTTTGGACAGGAAGTGTTTAAAGAGGGAGATAAAAACAGAGACAGTTGTTTGGTTCGTCTCGTTCTGTTTGTATTTCAGATTGTAATGTTTGTAAATAGCGGGACTTTTATTTTGGGCAGTAAGTAGTACTATTGATTTATTATTGACTATAATTGATTAACATTCTGTCAGTGATGCAGGTGAATCACCACCTTTATGACCCTCAAACACAGAGCAGCTCTCTATACATACACTTTGTGACATCACACGCGCACACAGTGCTGCTGGTGTCAGTAGTGTTGTGAGGAGCTGAAGGGGCTCATTATTCACACGCTCAATGGAGTCTTTGTGTGTGTGTGTGTGTTTGTGTGTATATCAGTGTGTGTGTGTGTGTGTGTGTGTGTGTGTGTGTGTGTGTGTGTGTGTGTATGAGTTTGTGTGTATATCAGTGTGTGTGTATATGTGTGTGTGTGTGTGTGTGTGTGTGTTTGTGTGTATATCTGTGTGTGTGTGTGTGTGTGTGTGTGTGTGTGTGTGTGTTAAAGGGCTTCCAGAGCTGTGTGTAATATTTTCCTACCCCGCTCTGACATTTCAGATTTCAGAATAACACAAAAAGAACATCAGTGTGATAATTAGCAGTAGAGCTGCAGCGCCACTAATCAATAAAGTGGACAATGTTAATTATGGACAGATGTCTGTGTCTAATAATGTTCACTCTGACAGACTGTAATACACTACAGGAAGTGTAGGGGGCGATATGGCTTCTACTGTTTCATTTAAAAAGCTCTATAATGTTCATATGATCCACACAGTCACTCTGACAGACTGTAATACACTACAGGAAGTGTAGGGGGCAAATATGTTAGTCAGTTAATTGAATAATAGTCAATGTTCTTAGCTGCAGCCTTAATGAACGGTCTGTAATAGTGTCTAGTGTTTATACCGTTAATAGCTGTTAGTGCTGGTTATTAACACAGCTCACAGTGCGATGCTAATTATGATTAGATATGTGTTATAATGCATTACGATGTCAGTTTTATTATGAAAATCTCAGATTATGGTGCTGTTAAACTGTAAAAACGTCACATTTAACTAAATATCCATGGATATGAAGAACAAAGCTTTAGCCAGCTGTGGCGCAAACAGTGTAGAAGCTCGTAGGAAAGCTTTTTAAGGTGAAATGACTGTTTATAGCTGCTGCCACCTTCAGGGCATAAATAGGTACTACACCCACACTGATTATAGCTATGATGGCTATGAATGCGCAGATTTAATTAATAAGCTTATTAGGTTTAAAGGTTTAAAGTGTTGTGAAAATGCTGATTCAGTGATTGATCGACGTATCGGCTCAGCCGTAACCGATCCGGGTAAAGTGGGATAATGATAATCAGACCAAAGAACGTTTTGCTGAAAAGTTCCCTAAAAGCCGTGAGTGCTCTGAGAAACTGCTCTGTCCACTTCCTGTCCTCTTTTTTGTTTATGCTGCACCCTGGCCTTCCTGTCACTGACCTCACTTCCTGTTTGTTCACAGACGTTCACGGCCTGGTGTAACTCGCACCTGCGTAAGGCAGGAACTCAGATAGAGAACATCGAGGAGGACTTCAGAGACGGCCTGAAGCTCATGCTGCTGCTGGAGGTCATTTCAGGTGAGGAATGGAGCTCCAACGGTCCACATTCGTTCATTCATTCATTCATTTATTCATAACCTGACTATCATGTGTGACTGTTAAGGCTGGCTGCATAACGTAAAGCGTCTCTTAGCACAGACACAACAGTTGCAGGCCTCTCAACGTCCAATCGGAACACTAATAATGCATCATGTGATCATATAAACGGCATCATTTCAAAAACATTGATTTCACCAGATCAAAGCATGAAAAGGTAAAACAGAAGATGCTTTGTTAGACGGTTGCCTGACTGCCTGTATTTAAGGTTGGTCGTTTTTCATTTTGTCAGTTTTCTGAGCCACGACAGCCAATAAACGTGGGTTTCTTAGGGCTCGACCCGAATATTCGACTTCCCACATGTTCATTCAGTGGATGAGTGTTCTGTGTTAATTTTTTGGATTCAAAGCCCACCACTCCCCCCGCATTCAGGCTCTTCATAATAAAAGTCCTAACACAGCCCAACATCAACATTTCGTCCTGTATTGTATTTATATTCCTTAATCGCTGTTAAAATGTGTAAATATATCCCATCTCAGCTCAGACGCCCGACATCCCACTCACTCCCGGCCGTAAACACCAGGCCAACGCGGCGTTAGGCAGCATGTTTTCCCAGCACGGCTACAAACAGCACCCGCCATACTGGACCCTCACTAGGGCTGCTGTTGCCCTTCGTACCTCAAGTTAGACCCCCTCCGTGAAGCGCTGGGTAACGTGAGCATGTGCTGTGCTGTTACCCCTCCAGCCCTCCGCTGAGAGGGGCTGGCGGGCCTGGTGGACGGAGTGAAGCCGTGCTGTGAGGAAAGCAGCGAGCCTGGAGATTCGGATTTTACAGAGGATGAGGCCGCAGATGTTCTTTCAACACGAATGTTGGATGCAGATTTTCTGAATAACTTTCTCAACCCCACCCCGTCTCCCCGCTGCCTCAAAGCTTCAAATGTTCACTGTTGATTACTACAGAAGCTCCAGAGCCCAAAAAATGGTATTCAGGACAGCGGTAGAGTTTCTGGAAGCTAACGTTTCTGTTACCAGCTGCGTTAACTGACCACCTAACGCTGACAGCTGTTTAAACTACAGCTGGGCGACACGGTAAACATATAATACTCTGATTCTTCAACAAATTTTACAATATTTACTTTTTCAGTCATCTGATCAGCTGGAACAGAGAAAAAAGAGCCAGTTTTAGTTTTAAAAATTGTATCAAAATCTGTGAACACAGTGATTTGATAGTTTTATTCTGTATTTGTCACTAAATGCAGTTAAACTGACTAATTTTACTCTCTTTATAATGAATCATGCAGTCGGTCGGTTTCTGCAAGCACTGATGATGATAAACACGATATGATCAGAAAAGCTTATTGTGACATAATTGATCGCGATAATGATATAGTGTCAGATTGCCCAGCCCTAAACTGTTCAAATGGCTGCTTTATTCTTCTTTTGCTGGTATTATCGTGATTCAGGTAGCTGGATTTGTTTCCTTCTCTCTCAATTAATACAGAAGAGACAGAGACGCTCCTCAGTGAACTCGTTGTGCTTCTATAACAGAATGAGTGAGACTTGATTGCCCAGCCCTAATTTGAGTTACTTGACATTATGTTGCTGCGCTTCACAGCAGATGAGTGGCTGTAAAAGTTAAGGTTTTTCACAGACGCTGTTTATCATTCAGGCTTTTGAAATTGTTACACTCTTATCGTTAGATCAGAGTGTCTAATCCCGCTCTAAACGTCTTTATAACGGGCTGTTATTTGTGATGGTCAGTTTGTAGAATGTGATGTTCGTCTACCTGAACCTGACGAGTCCAGAAAGCTGCCGTCTGAACAGTTACACATACGACCATTTTATGGGTTTCAGTGTGTAGAGTCAGATCTTCCTGTGAGCTGCTGTGTTTTCTGTCACCGTATAAAAGACGCATTTATTTTTGGAACATGGTTTTCAGCTCATACAGAGAGCAGGTTGGATCAGTAAGAGCAGATTATTGATCTGTTTAATCAGAGAAACAGTGAAGCACGACTGTTGTGTGACTTACGTTCCTATTCATGTGTTTTTGTGTTTAAAAATGTAGTTTGTGTAGTTTGAGTTTTCGGCTTTGTTAGATGAAGAGCGGAGCTTTAAGAGTTAATGATGAACCTGCTGTAGTTTTGGGAGGTTAATTAACTATTGTTGTTGTTTTCAGGTGAGAGGTTACCTAAGCCTGAGAGAGGGAAGATGAGAGTCCACAAGATCAACAACGTCAACAAAGCGCTGGACTTCATCGCCAGCAAAGGAGTCAAACTGGTGTCCATTGGAGCAGAGGGTACGACCAACACACACTACACTAGCGCACCAACACACACCAACACACACTAACACACACTAACACACACTAACACACATGGCACGGGACGTACAGTGTGATGCTCACTGAGCACTTCATTAGGAACACATTCTATCAGCTCCACTGACCGTATAGCTTCACTCTGTAGTTCTACAGTTACAGACTGTAGTCCATCTGGTTCTCTGCATACTTTGTTACCCTGTTCTTCAGTGGTCAGGACCCCCATGGACCCTCACAGAGCAGGTACTATCTGGGTGGTGGGTCATTCTCAGCACTGCAGTGACACTGACGTGGTGTGTTAGTGTGTGTTGCACTGGTGCAAGTGGATCAGACACAGCAGTGCTGCTGGAGTTTCTAAACACCTCAGTGTCGCTGCTGGACTAAGAACCAAAAATATCCAGCCAACAGCGTCCTGTGGACAGCGTCCTGTGACCACTGATGAAGGACTAGAGGATGACCAACACAAACTGTGCAGCAGCAGATGAGCTATCGTCTCTGACTTTACATCTACGAGGTGGACTGACAAGGTAGGAGTGTCTAATAGAGTGGACAGTGAGTGGACAGTGTTTATAAACTCCAGCAGCACTGCTGTGTCTGATCCACTCAGACCAGCGCAACACACACTAACACACCACCACCACGTCAGTGTTACTGCAGTGCTGAGAATGATCCACCACCCAAATAGTACCTGCTCTGTGAGGGTCCATGGGGGTCCTGACCACTGAAGAACAGGGTAAAAGGGGGCTAACAAAGTATCAGAGAAACAGATGGACTACAGTCTGTAACTGTAGAACTACAAAGTGCACCTATATAGTAAGTGGAGCTGATAAAATGGACAATGAGCGCAGAAACAAGGAGGTGGCTGATTGATGTATTGTGGAATATGCTAATGTTAAGTGTTCCCTCAGACCAATCAGAATTAGGGTGTCTCAGTTTTTAGTCAGTGTTGTGGTCAGTAATTTCAGACTGACCGGTCTGTGCTGTGGTGTATAGAATGTGAGCAGTGCAGATGTGCGGAGCAGCTGGATTAACTGTGTAAATTGAATATAAGCCGTAACAGCAGCACAGTTTCCTGTCTGGATGTGAAATTCTTCAGCTTCCCTCAAAAACGCTCCGTTTCACCACTTCCTGCCAAATCTGTCTGTGAGTGACTGACCTTTCTGACCCTCCTCCATGTTCAACACACACACAGAAGAAGGAGAGAAGCTCACATCCCTCTAAATAATGATAATAATGGGGTTTTATTTGTGCAGCGCTTCCTCTGAAGGGCTCTTCACTCTGCGCTGTTACAGCACATTCGCTCAGTAAAGGGTCACAAAGAATCAGACGGCGGGCAGAGACGGCGGGCAGAGACGGCGGGCGGAGACAGCGGGCAGAGTACACTGTAAAATAAGAGATGATAACCTGGAGAAATGTGTGATCAATAAGTCATATTAGCCTATATTGTGATCGTTTAAATGGGTGCTGATGAATAGAAAACATCAGATCAATAGTGATGAACTCACACATTCTAATCTTTGAAGCATTCAGAAATGTATATGAACAGCCTGTTTTGGATTCGTTGCTTTTGTGATGTCACAAAAATTAAAACGTTTACATAAATTTGCAGTTTAAGCCTACAGCAGTTAAGCCCCGCCCATTCAGCCTACAGCAGTTTAGCCCCGCCCATTCAGCCTACAGCATTTTGGCCCCGCCCATTCAGCCCACAGCCGTTTAGCCCCGCCCACTCTGTCTCCTGCCGTTTAGCCCCGCCCATTCGACATACTGCAATGTAGCCCCGCCCATTCGGCATACGGCAGTTTGGCCCCGCCCATTTACACTAAATTTATGAGCAATGTTTCAGCTCCTGATTGCTTTTTGGAAGAGGCAGAACAGCCAGTCAGAACAGAGCTCATTTGCATAGATCAGTCTTAAAGACACAGTAACTATAGACAGGTTGAGTGTTTACTGCGTCAGTTATGGTGTTTAAACTCTAATATGCTCTGTGTTTGTGCAGAAATCGTGGATGGAAACGTGAAGATGACTCTGGGAATGATCTGGACCATCATCCTCCGCTTCGCCATCCAGGACATCTCAGTGGAGGGTGAGTTTATTACTCCAGCGAGTTTCTCTGAGTCTGTATTTACCGTTAGAGCCGCTGGGCCTATTAGTGGTGATGTAATAGCTGATGTTATCGCACCTGTGGTAAAGCTAGACTGGTTTAAACTGGTTTAGCAGTGAACAGTTAACTTTCCCACGCTACTGTAGAGCGTGAACAGACAGGGCCGTGAGAACAGCACGTCCACAGTTACTGCTGCTGATTATAGGTTAATGTGAAAGTCCAGATTTTGGTCTCTGGTCCTTTCCCTGATGTCCTGAATGTAGAGTTACATCTTTAGATCTGCACTTCAGGGGAAAATCAGTTAAATCAGACTTATTTGGGTTTGTACTTTTTAAAGCAGTGTGAGAATTTTATTTTGGCGAACGGTTGAAAGCCTTACTTAATGAATATTATTATAATCAAATCTGTTATTCATGTTGTTCCTGAATCTCTCTGTCTGTAGAAACCTCTGCTAAAGAAGGGCTGCTGCTCTGGTGTCAGAGGAAGACGGCTCCGTACAAGAACGTAAACGTGCAGAACTTCCACATCAGGTACCCAGGACACTTCCACGCTCTTCCAAAGACTTCCACACACTTTCTAACACTCCCACGCACCTCCAAACACTCCCACGCGCTTCCAAACATTTCCACACACTTCCAAACTCTTCCAAGCACCTCCAAACATTTCCATACACTTCCAAACTCTTCCAAGCACCTCCAAACATTTCCATACACTTCCAAACTCTTCCAAGCACCTCCAAACATTTCCATACACTTCCAAACTCTTCCAAGCACCTCCAAACATTTCCATACACTTCCAAACTCTTCCAAGCACCTCCAAACATTTCCATATACTTCCAAACACTTCCAAGCACCTCCAAACTCTTCCACACGCTTTCACACACTTCCAAGCACCTCCACAGGCTTAAACACATTTCCGAACTCTTCCAAGCACTTCCACAGACTTCCACAGACTTCCAAATCCTTCCACATGGTTCCACACACTTCCAAACACTGCAGCTCCAAACAGCACTGTGTGAGGATAAACCTCAGGAGCTGTAATCTGCTGCAGCTCAGCTCCTAACTCTGATACCTGGATCATTTATCTAGAACCATTACAGTAGGAGGTGAGGTTTTTATTCAAGTCCAGCTGAATATTCAGACTCAATTCAGGATAAAACCGTCAGAGATAAACACACAGTTCGCCTGCAGTTCTGATTAAGTGCTGTTTGCTGGCGCTCAGACATAAATATATGGACACTCACTGTGGAGAGTTTTGCATAAAACCAGCAGCATAAACACTCTTATCAGCTTATCACTGTAATTTGCATAAATGGCTGTAATGTGAGTGAATCAGCAGCTGATAAACTCCTGTGTTCACGCGCAGCTCAGCACTGAGGGATTATACCGTTTTACATAGAACCAGAAATAATATAGGTGAATTAAACCCTTGTTAAAGGGCCGATAAGTGAATTAAACCCTCTTTAAAGGGCCCATTAGTGAATTAAACCCTCGTTAAAGGACCGATAGGTGAATTAAACCCTTGTTAAAGGGCCGATAAGTGAATTAAACCCTTGTTAAAGGGCCGATAAGTAAATTAAGCCCTCTTTAAAGGGCTCATTAGTGAATTAAACCCTCGTTAAAGGGCCGATAGGTGAATTAAACCCTCTTTAAAGGGCCCATTAGTGAATTAAACCCTCGTTAAAGGGCCGATAGGTGAATTAAACCCTCTTTAAAGGGCCCATTAGTGAATTAAACCCTCGTTAAAGGACCGATAGGTGAATTAAACCCTCGTTAAAGGACCAGTGTTTAAATCAAACCCTGGTTACAGGGCCTATAGTTAAAGGACCATTACTAGTTTGAATGAGTATTTTTCATTGTCTGAAACGCTGCCCCCTGCTGGTCACAGTGTGTAATGATGTTCTCCTCCTGCAGCTGGAAGGATGGACTGGCCTTCAACGCTCTGATCCACAGACACCGACCCGAGCTCATCGACTACGACAAACTGCGGAAGGTCAGACTTTGCACACACTTTACATTAAAGCACGTCAGCATTTATGCAGATTTTATACATTCATAATCAATATTCCCGCATAATCATTAGCTTTCTGACTGAAATAAAACTTTGAAAAGGAACCTAATTTATAAAATGTAGTATTATTATTTTATTATTTTATAAAATGATATTAATTGGGTGTTTATTGATCATTGTTTTGGCACAATTCAGAATAATTATTAAAAATACACAGATTTAATAAATAAATCTGTTTACAGGTTTTTTTTTACAGTGTTTTTTGTGTTTGAAAATATGCCAGGAATTTTATTTCGAGCAATAAATGAAAGCATACTTTATTAAATATCACCACCTTCAGATCTTCCCATCATGATACATCAGTTCCTTTTTACAACCTGTTGTTTTTTATTTCTGTTAGTTTGATCTGGACTGAAGCTGCATTAGAGTGAGAGTTTAGTGTATATGTAGTGCACAGTGACGGAATTAAAAAACGGCTGGTTTTTTTATTTAATTTAACTGTGTTAAATTAAGGAGGGGGGTAGTTTAATAGAGTGACCACAGGGTCAGATTTTATTCAAATCTATATTAAAATGGGTTTAATATCAGTTTAATGAGCTCCTGTATCACAGTTTAGCACTGAACGAAGTGGGAACAGATGTCTTCTTGTATCTTGTACAGAATGAGATGAATATTTCAAACCCTGCAGTGAGTCTGTTCATCAGCGAGTGTTTGTGGTGTTGTTATTTTTAGGACGACCCGGTGACCAACCTGAACAACGCATTTGAAGTGGCTGAGAAATACCTGGACATTCCTAAGATGTTGGACGCAGAAGGTATAAACTGGCTTTATCTGTGCTTGTGTGTTTGTTTGTGTGTGTTTGTTTGTATTTCTGTTTGTTTGTATTTCTGTGTTTGTTTATATTTGTGTTTGTATTTGTGTGTTTATGCTCGTTTCATTAAATCTTGAAATGGGAGCGGTTTAATGCAGGTCTGGGCGATATCTCAAAATAATTTGCACAGTGTTACATTGTTAAAAATTTGCAATTATCGATTAGACAAAAAAAAACAGTGTTTGACGTTAACAGATTTATTGAAAGTCTTACATCACTGAATAACTAAACGCTGCACCCTGTCATGAAGCTGTTTCTACAAATGTCGTGAGCTCCTGCTGGTGTGGGTTCAGGCTGATTTTGTACGTTAGTTAGGCTTCCAAAGCCCCGCCCACATTCTTCATATATTGAGGGAAAAAAAGTTGCTTTCTCTCCGTATCGAGCTCTGAAGTTGGGCGTCATTGTTCTGTAGTCAGTGTTTCACGGCTTATCGCTCTGGAACATCACAGAGCAAACATTTATAACAACTAGGAACAAAACCCACGAGCTCAGAACAGAGAACAGCGCCATTCAGAACGTCGGCTGAATGTGATGTAGCGCTGGGCAATATGACAATATTTGCACCATAATAACAGTAAATTACAATATGTTCACAATACGCTCTTCACTGTCATCGTCGGTTCTTAAAGAACCCTGACTAACTGCCTTTTTCATTATGAAGAGAACATAATTCGTCCTGTTTGATTGGATTTAGTGCAGTGTGTGAAATGTTTGTACTCAGTCTTGGATATTTTTAAATGTGGCACTGCTGGCTCTTTTTTTGATCCAACAGCCAAAAAAATATCGTTACATGTCGTGTATTGTGAAAATCTCTTGAAGTATCGTGATATTTGTGTTATATCGCCCAGCTCTAGTGTTATCCGTCATTGTTGCCAAATATTCATAAAATCTGTCCAATCAGCTGTGAGTGTTTATCTGTACACTAAAAAATGGCTCTACATGAACAATCGAGCCTTTTGCATGATTTAAGAGTTCTTTGCATGGTGAAATGGTTCTTCAGATTGATGGAGGATGTGTTGTAGATGGTTTTATGTAGAACCTTTTTGAGAAGGGATCTGTATAGCACCCAAAAATGTTCTGCTACTGTTGCGATGTCTAGTTTGTAACAATAGAAGAACCCTTTTTGGTGCTGTAAAGAACCATATACAGCACATTCTCCCTCTTTCACGATGCAAAGAACCATTTAATCATGCAGATAGTTTTTGAGTAATCAGATAATGGGGAAACTCCAGGTCTACATAAGTCAGACAGTAATCGGATTTCTGCTTTACAACCAGCCAATAAACTCACAGAATAAGACGTGACGTAAACATAACATAAACTTCGTGAGCGGCTTTTTTTTAAACATCGAGTCACTTTATCTGAAAATTTGATCATAAATCATCTAGAAGATGAAGAATATTTAAACCCTCCATTTGGTCAAATGTGTGTTTGGTTTCAGTGTCGCTCCAAAAGTGCTGTGTTCGTCTCGCAGGTGCTGTTAAACGCTGTGTTAAAGGCTGTGTTAAAGGCTGTGTTAAACGCAGTGTTAAGCGCAGTGTTAAGCGCAGTGTTAAAGGCTGTTTTAAAGGCTGTGTTAAGCGCAGTGTTAAGCGCAGTGTTAAGCGCAGTGTTAAAGGCTGTGTTAAAGGCTGTGTTAAACGCAGTGTTAAGCGCAGTGTTAAGCGCAGTGTTAAACACAGTGTTAAACGCAGTGTTAAACGCAGTGTTAAAGGCAGTGTTAAAGGCTGTGTTAAAGGCTGTGTTAAGCGCAGTGTTAAGCGCAGTGTTAAAGGCTGTGTTAAGCGCAGTGTTAAGCGCAGTGTTAAGCGCAGTGTTAAACGCTGTGTTAAACTATGTTAAACGCTGCTCACTGTTTCCGGGACGATGCTCTGTTTTCACACATGCTCACTCTGAGAGAAACGAAAGAAATCAGAGTGAGAGTTCACACTGAAAAACCCAATTACTGACTCAGATCAGCCTCTTTATCAGATGTACTAATCAGATTATATAGACTTTAATCTGATCTAAGAAATCAGAGTTTACAGCACTGAAAAAACCCATTACTGACTCAGACCCAGCCTCTTTATCAGATTTACTAATCAGATTTATAGACTTTAATCTGATCTCAGAAATCAGAGTGAGAGTTTACCGCACTGAAAAAACCCATTACTGAGCTCAAATCAACCTCTTTATCAGATTTACTAATCAGATCTATAGACTTTAATCTGATCTCAGAAATCAGAGTGAGAGTTTACCGCACTGAAAAAACCCATTACTGAGCTCAGAACCAGCCTCTTTATCAGATTTATTGACCTTAATCTGATCTAAGAAATCAGTCTGCTGTTTACATGACCACTTAATAATCAGATAACTGCAGGAATCTGATAATGATCAGAATATTGAGTTCACTCGTTGATTAGATCTAATCAGATCCCCTGTCCCAGGCCTGCGTGTCTGCAGAGAGAGTGCTGAGTCATCACTCTGAAATCACTTCACTGCTTCACCCAAAAATAACTCCTTTCCGCTCTGAGCTGGGATTGTTTATGTTTAGGCTGGTGTCTGTGAGCCGCGTTGGTGAGAAGTTCATAGAAAACTGTCTCTCCTCCAGTCTGACTGCAGGAGCAGCACACCTGGGAAACACCTGGGAAACACCTGCTCGTGGGAGTTAAAGCAGTAGTTCAGCCAGAATTCAAATTCCTCCAGTTTTACCCTCAGATGTAGTTCAGCCAGGACACGCCTGTGTCTGAAGTTTGCTTCTTTAGTTTCAGCACTGGAGCTACGAGGCTAATGTCGCTAACAAGTAATGGAAGCTTATAGCCCACTAATTAGCGTGGTGCTAACTGAACACCCAAGTCAGCTCACGCTCGCCTCAGAGTTTTAATGAGGTTGGCGTCACAGGTTTTCCAGCTTTTTATTCCAATTTTCCCGTTCCACCTTAAACAGCGCAGCAGTTTCTAATTCCAGTTTTCCACTCCACCTTAAATGGTGCAGCAGTTACATTCTGGCACCTGTTTGTTCTAACTGATTGTTTGAATGTTTAGTTCCACCTTAAATGGTTCAGCAGTTACATATTTGTTGGCTTCAAATTCTGAGGCACCAGAATGTGATCGTTTAAGGTGGAGCGGATAATTAGAACGAGAAACCAGTAAATAGACGCCATAGTGTAACTGCTGCCCCGTTTAAGGTGGAGCGGATAATTAGACAGAGAAGCCGGCGGGCTGTAAGCTTGGTGGGCTGTAAGCTTCCAGTGCTTCTTAGCTACATTAGCCTTGCGGTTTAGTGCTAACACTAAAGAAGCTGATGGACAACATTTGCTGAAAGGGAGGAAACTGGTGGGAATTGATTACTGATCACATGTATTGCTTTAAAGTGTCTACACTGGCCAGTTTTCAGGAATGAGCCCAGAGTGCTCGGCCCGGTTCTGTCCGTCCGAGTCTCCGTGTCTGTCTGTCTGTGCTGTATGTCTGTCCTGCATGTATGTGTGTGTATAACCTGTGTTTTCCTGCAGACATTGTGAACACAGCTCGTCCAGATGAGAAGGCTATAATGACCTATGTGTCCAGTTTCTATCACGCCTTCTCTGGAGCTCAGAAGGTACCCCCCCAACTGCCCCCCATGACCCTAAATCACCCCAGAAACTCTGTCCGGCATGGCTTTTTTCTCGCTCTTGGGTTGCCATGGTGATTTTGCAGGGCTCCTCGTCCTCCGTCTTTTTCAAAGTGGGCGGGCTCAGCTGGCGCAGCCATGGAACCAATCAGATTCCTCCTTGCAGGTCACCTGACCACTAAATCACACGCAGACTCTGGGTTGCTTTGCTTCACCACTGCTTTTCTCTCTCTCTCTCGCTCTGTCTCTCTCTCTCTCTCTCTCTCTCTCTCTCTCTCTGTCTCTCTGTCTCTCTCTCTCTCTCTCGCTCTCTCTCTCTCTCTCTCTCTCTCTCTCTCTCTCTCTCTGTTCTCTCTGTCTCTCTCTCTCTCTGTCTCTGTGCTGGCTGTGCTCTAGATATCGTGGGTACTCTCCGGCCGGATGAGAAGGCCATAATGACGTATGTCTCCTGCTTCTATCACGCCTTCTCTGGCGCTCAGAAGGTGAGGAACTCTCTTGGGCCTGACCTTTGACCCCTGTGACAGGTTGTGGTCACTCCGGCTGAGGTCAGGCCGGCTTTCACCGCAGCTGAACCGCTACACACCTGCAGCTCACCTGTGGAGGAGATTCAGGGCCGGATAGTAGAGCTGGTGTAACAGTGAAAATGGCTGAGATGCAGAACTTTAATAAGAGAGCACTTATCCAGAACCTTCAGAACCACAGAACGGGAACTGTGCTTTTCCATTAGGTGTTGGTCCAGCACCCACGGTCTATGTTATTTGGTGCCGAGTATGGTACCAACAGGACCTTATGGTTCTCAGGACTTTTGCTGTTCTTTACTCTCTCAGATGAAAATAAACCTGTTTTACTGTTAGAACCGTAAAGAACCCGTATTAGTGTTAGAACTGTAAAGAACCCGTATTAGTGTTAGAACCGTAAAGAACCCGTATTAGTGTTAGAACTTTGTAAAGAACGCACTCGGGTGGCCTAAGCTAAAATTGCTGCCGTTTATTCTGAGTGTTTTTGTTCTTATTTTTACACTTTTTGGGAAAAAATAGTTGCGTGTAAAAGTTTGTGCGCCCCGGTTCAAATTCCATGTACGTGTTGATTTTCCGAGTGTGAATAAGTTTACACATCCTCTACAGAGACACACTGCTGCACATTTTAAAATGAAATTACTGTTTATTGAATGAATGTAACACAAAAAATAAAACTGAGGGCTGTGCAGAAGTTATGGCACGTTTTTTTCCAATATGTTAAACTCAGACTAGACTTTCAGAAAAATAACATGTCTTTGTAGAGGATATTTCACATATTTCCATTAAAAAAAATTAATAAATACATACACGATGATTGTAATCATGATTATATAGATGATTCATGATATTTGTCTTTCAGTCCAGCACATAAAATTAATGCTAATTATCCAGATTAGATTCTGTAGAGTTTTGTACTGGAGTGATACAAAATTAGCAAAAAGACTATCATCATTTGCTTTTATTTTGACTGAGAATTAACTGTAGAACCTGAGCTATAAGCTCTGTTGGTTCTTGTTGGAGTCTTAGTGTTTTTGAAAGTGCCGTGTGAAAACGCTGGTCATTAGTGACGTACAGAACACCTTTCACATCAGAGCCTTTGACCGCTGATGACGTCATTCCATACGTAGAGAAGTGAAGCCGCTTGGCTTGTCATGTTCTCTAAAGCTTGCAGTGATGTAAATATTTTAATTTAAGGGTCGCAGCAAAACATTTCATCCGGAAGTAAACAGTAAAAGTTTAATTCAGAGTTATGAGAGTAACAGACGTTAGCTTGTGTATCATATCAGTAAAGAATAATTAGTGAGGTTAGCCAATAGAACGCCTTGATAGTTAATTATGTCTGTAATTAGTGTTAGTTTTGAGTAGAAAAAGCCCTCGTCAGTAGCGCTCTGTGCAGTAGTGCGCCCCCTGCTGGCAGTGCACTGTTCTGAAGCTGTTTGATTTCTTCACTGAGAAACAGTCAGCGTGGTTTAGCTTTTTGTTTTTTTGTTTTTTCTGTACGTCACTAATAAACAGTAATTATGTTTATTTACTGCATTTCACAGTTTTGCTTGTTCACTGTTACGACTGCTTTATGATTTGGCGCTGAATCTTCTCCAAACTGCCCCACAAACACTTTCCTCCAGTTCATAAACTGACTGAAATTCCTGATGTTGGTTCTCTGGGTTTCCCATAATGCATTCTACCTCTGTGGCTCCCCCTGCAGGACACTTTCAATAGTGATCTAAAACAGAGACGATCAGATTGGAGATCACAGCCTGTAAAAGTGTGACTTTCAGTCTGAATTCACTCTTTCAGATATCAGACTTCCTGAACACTCGACTGTTATGAAGAGATATTGATCATCTTTATCAGAGTTTAAAATGAAACCAAGTATTGAACGATTATCAGCCATAAAGAGTCTTTAAGAGTGTATAATACACTGTGATTCTGGAGGAAAAGCTCTGGTATAATATTTATGGGAAACTCTTTTATTTATTATTATTATTTGTTATTATTTATGTGGAATATTTTAAATTGCTGTCCCACTTTACGTTCTGCCCTCCGCCTGAGTCATTGGCAATTACTAAATGTTATTATTTTATTTTGCCGCAGTTAGCCGTATTACAGAAACATCTCAGTCTCTGAAAATGGAAAATCTGATCAGTTTAGTCTCCGTGACGACTTTCGGACAGTATCTATTACAGAATAACAGTTCCTACCTTCATAATCTCATCATCAACTCCAGATAAGAAAACAGCATCACACAAACATCCTAACTAGACTGAACCTAAATCTAAAGACACCCATTCAGCTACAGCAGTTTAGCCCCGCCCATTCAGCCTACAGCAGTTTAGCCCCACCATTCAGCTACAGCAGTTTAGCTCCACCATTCAGCTACAGCAGTTTAGCTCCACCCATTCAGCTACAGCAGTTTAGCCCCGCCCATTCAGCCTACAGCAGTTTAGCCCCGCCCATTCAGCTACAGCAGTTTAGCCCCACCATTCAGTCTACAGCAGTTTAGGCCCGCCCATTCAGCCTACAGCAGTTTAGCCCCACCATTCAGCTACAGCAGTTTAGCTCCACCATTCAGCTACAGCAGTTTAGCCCCGCCCATTCAGCCTACAGCAGTTTAGCCCCGCCCATTCAGCTACAGCAGTTTAGCCCCACCATTCAGTCTACAGCAGTTTAGGCCCGCCCATTCAGCTACAGCAGTTTAGCCCCGCCCATTCAGCTACAGCAGTTTAGCCCCGCCCATTCAGCTACAGCAGTTTAGCTCCACCATTCAGCTACAGCAGTTTAGCCCCGCCCATTCAGCTACAGCAGTTTAGCTCCACCATTCAGCTACAGCAGTTTAGCTCCACCATTCAGCTACAGCAGTTTAGCTCCACCATTCAGCTACAGCAGTTTAGTTCCACCATTCAGCTACAGCAGTTTAGCTCCACCAATCAGCTACAGCAGTTTAGCCCCACCATTCAGCTACAGCAGTTTAGCCCCACCAATCAGCTACAGCAGTTTAGCTCCGCCCATTCAGCTATAGCAGTTTAGCCCCACCAATCAGCTACAGCAGTTTAGCCCCGCCCATTCAGCTACAGCAGTTTAGTTCCACCATTCAGCTACAGCAGTTTAGTTCCACCATTCAGCTACAGCAGTTTAGCTCCACCATTCAGCTACAGCAGTTTAGCTCCACCATTCAGCTACAGCAGTTTAGTTCCACCATTCAGCTACAGCAGTTTAGCCCCACCATTCAGCTACAGCAGTTTAGCTCCACCATTCAGCTACAGCAGTTTAGCCCCACCATTCAGCTACAGCAGTTTAGCTCCACCATTCAGTCTACAGCAGTTTAGCTCCACCATTCAGCTACAGCAGTTTAGCCCCACCATTCAGCTACAGCAGTTTAGCCCCACCATTCAGCTACAGCAGTTTAGCTCCACCATTCAGCTACAGCAGTTTAGCCCCACCATTCAGCTACAGCAGTTTAGCTCCACCATTCAGTCTACAGCAGTTTAGCTCCACCCATTCAGTCTACAGCAGTTTAGTTCCACCATTCAGCTACAGCAGTTTAGCCCCACCATTCAGTCTACAGCAGTTTAGTTCCACCATTCAGCTACAGCAGTTTAGCCCCGCCCATTCAGCTACAGCAGTTTAGCCCCGCCCATTCAGCTACAGCAGTTTAGCCCCGCCCATTCAGCTACAGCAGTTTAGCTCCGCCCATTCAGCTACAGCAGTTTAGCCCCGCCCATTCAGCTACAGCAGTTTAGCTCCACCATTCAGTCTACAGCAGTTTAGCTCCACCATTCAGTCTACAGCAGTTTAGCCCCACCCATTCAGCCTTCAGCAGTTTAGCTCCACCATTCGTCTACAGCAGTTTAGCTCCACCATTCAGTCTACAGCAGTTTAGCCCCACCATTCAGTCTACAGCAGTTTAGCCCCACCATTCAGTCTATAGCAGTTTAGCTCCACCATTCAGTCTATAGCAGTTTAGCTCCACCATTCAGCTACAGCAGTTTAGCTCCACCATTCAGCTACAGCAGTTTAGCTCCACCATTCAGTCTACAGCAGTTTAGCCCCGCCCATTCAGTCTACAGCAGTTTAGCCCCGCCCATTCAGCTACAGCAGTTTAGCCCCGCCCATTCAGCTACAGCAGTTTAGCTCCACCATTCAGCTACAGCAGTTTAGTTCCACCATTCAGCTACAGCAGTTTAGCTCCACCATTCAGCTACAGCAGTTTAGCTCCACCATTCAGCTACAGCAGTTTAGCCCCACCCATTCAGCCTACAGCAGATTAGCCCCGCCCATTCAGCTACAGCAGTTTAGCCCCGCCCATTCAGCTACAGCAGTTTAGCCCCGTCCATTCAGCTACAGCAGTTTAGCCCCGCCCATTCAGCTACAGCAGTTTAGCCCCGTCCATTCAGCTACAGCAGTTTAGCTCCACCATTCAGCTACAGCAGTTTAGCTCCACCATTCAGCTACAGCAGTTTAGCTCCACCATTCAGCTACAGCAGTTTAGCTCCACCCATTCAGTCTACAGCAGTTTAGCTCCACCATTCAGCTACAGCAGTTTAGCCCCACCATTCAGCTACAGCAGTTTAGCCCCACCATTCAGTCTACAGCAGTTTAGCCCCGCCCATTCAGCCTACAGCAGTTTAGCTCCACCATTCAGCTACAGCAGTTTAGCCCCGCCCATTCAGCTACAGCAGTTTAGCTCCACCATTCAGCTACAGCAGTTTAGCCCCACCATTCAGCTACAGCAGTTTAGCCCCACCATTCAGTCTATAGCAGTTTAGCCCCACCATTCAGTCTATAGCAGTTTAGCCCCACCATTCAGTCTACAGCAGTTTAGCTCCACCATTCAGTCTACAGCAGTTTAGCTCCACCATTCAGTCTACAGCAGTTTAGCTCCACCATTCGTCTACAGCAGTTTAGCTCCACCATTCAGTCTATAGCAGTTTAGCTCCACCATTCAGTCTACAGCAGTTTAGCTCCACCATTCAGTCTACAGCAGTTTAGCTCCACCATTCAGTCTACAGCAGTTTAGCCCACCATTCAGTCTACAGCAGTTTAGCCCCACCATTCAGTCTATAGCAGTTTAGCTCCACCATTCAGTCTACAGCAGTTTAGCTCCACCATTCAGTCTACAGCAGTTTAGCTCCACCATTCAGCTACAGCAGTTTAGCTCCACCATTCAGCTACAGCAGTTTAGCCCCACCATTCAGTCTACAGCAGTTTAGCTCCACCATTCAGTCTACAGCAGTTTAGCCCCACCATTCAGTCTATAGCAGTTTAGCTCCACCATTCGTCTACAGCAGTTTAGCCCCACCATTCAGTCTATAGCAGTTTAGCTCCACCATTCGTCTACAGCAGTTTAGCTCCACCATTCAGTCTACAGCAGTTTAGCTCCACCATTCAGCTACAGCAGTTTAGCTCCACCATTCAGTCTACAGCAGTTTAGCTCCACCATTCAGTCTACAGCAGTTTAGCTCCACCATTCAGCTACAGCAGTTTAGCTCCACCATTCAGCTACAGCAGTTTAGCCCCACCATTCAGTCTATAGCAGTTTAGCTCCACCATTCAGTCTACAGCAGTTTAGCTCCACCATTCAGTCTACAGCAGTTTAGCTCCACCATTCAGCTACAGCAGTTTAGCTCCACCATTCAGTCTACAGCAGTTTAGCTCCACCATTCAGTCTACAGCAGTTTAGCTCCACCATTCAGTCTACAGCAGTTTAGCTCCACCATTCAGTCTACAGCAGTTTAGCTCCACCATTCAGTCTACAGCAGTTTAGCCCACCATTCAGTCTATAGCAGTTTAGCTCCACCATTCAGTCTACAGCAGTTTAGCTCCACCATTCAGTCTACAGCAGTTTAGCTCCACCATTCAGTCTACAGCAGTTTAGCTCCACCATTCAGCTACAGCAGTTTAGCCCCACCATTCAGTCTACAGCAGTTTAGCTCCACCATTCAGTCTACAGCAGTTTAGCCCCACCATTCAGTCTATAGCAGTTTAGCTCCACCATTCAGTCTACAGCAGTTTAGCCCCACCATTCAGTCTATAGCAGTTTAGCTCCACCATTCAGTCTACAGCAGTTTAGCTCCACCATTCAGTCTACAGCAGTTTAGCTCCACCATTCAGCTACAGCAGTTTAGCTCCACCATTCAGTCTACAGCAGTTTAGCTCCACCATTCAGCTACAGCAGTTTAGCTCCACCATTCAGTCTACAGCAGTTTAGCTCCACCATTCAGCTACAGCAGTTTAGCTCCACCATTCAGCTACAGCAGTTTAGCCCCACCATTCAGTCTATAGCAGTTTAGCTCCACCATTCGTCTACAGCAGTTTAGCTCCACCATTCAGTCTACAGCAGTTTAGCTCCACCATTCAGCTACAGCAGTTTAGCTCCACCATTCAGTCTACAGCAGTTTAGCTCCACCATTCAGCTACAGCAGTTTAGCTCCACCATTCAGACTGAAGTTATAAGGAGTGTTTCAGCCCTGATTGGGGCTGAAAGCTCATTTACATATGTCACTTATAAAGGCACAATAACAAAAACAGCCTGTTTAATTGTGAGGGATAAAGAAAGTCATGGAAGATGAATTATGAACGTTTTTGGTTTGTAAACTAACACAGACATTATAAGTGGAGTTCAGAGGGAGAAATAAGATAATAATGTAGAATATTTGTCTTGGTGGTAATAAGAGAGACGTTTCTGTAATGCGCTCTAATAACAGTACAGTAGTGTTATGTTCGTGACTGAGACGCTGGGCTGTGTGTTAGGTGGGACTGTAACTGAATGTTGAGGTTCTGTTCTGTTCTGCTGTTCCTGGATCAGTGTGTTCTGATAGAAGGTGGATGTTCTGTGTATTTCAGCGTGTAGTTAAAGCTGTAGGACTCCAGAGGAGATCAGCGTTTGGTGGTACTCTCGATCAGAACGCCTCGCGTGTGTTTTAAATACAGCATGCAGTTTCTCCTCAAACGCACAGAGTTTGGAGTTTAGCATCCACTGAGTTTACTAATGCTGGAGTTAGCATGCTACGTCACTTAGCCTGAGAGTGAGCGGTCAGCAGTGTGAGGTCTGTGATGCGTTTGGTCACTCAGGCAGAGCGTGTGTGTGATTATTCACTTCGAGTGTTCACAGTGCAACCGTACCTCTGACTGTACACCTTCAAACCTGCACACATTCAGTCGCATGAAACTGATATTAAATAATATACAGAATTTCTGTGGAGTTGTCCTGAGACTCAGCCGCAACCTGAAGCAGCCAGTCAGAAAGCAGATGCACCATGTGATCACATTATATGATATTTCAGCTGACTTGATTTCAGTTGAAACATGAAGACAATAAACAAAAGATTTGCTTGTAACCATTTAGCTCAACGGGCAAGTCAACCAGTTTTCCAAAATTCCCTGTAATGCAGTTGTTGAGATCAGTCAGAGATGTTTGGTGTGAAATGGTTCAGATGTCTTTACAGTGGTGGTGATAGGAACCAGTGGTTGCCATGACTACAACACAGATATAGACATTTTATTTACTATCCAGAACCACCAGTGAACCTACACGAGTCTTCTGAGTTTATATGGAATGTTGATGATGGAAAATAGTGGAAAATCTGAAATAATAAGTTTTCTTTGGGGACTATTTTGCCTCACAGCGCCCTGCATGTATCCCTCCACCATGAATGGAGTTTAAGTTCTCCAAACTATCATAAAACAGCGTCTCAGTCATCAGGCAGTGAATTCATAACCATTTACTGTAGGAACTTTCTGTGAGGGAGCTTTTAGAGGTGGACGTCTGGTTCCTATCACCACCACTGTGAACAGTTCTGACTTCACACCAAAACCAAACACTCTGAAAATTTGTTGAAAATTTGGTGGAATTCTCTTTTAACTAGCTGACGTTAACATGACAGCTGTTTGAGTGGCTGTGTGTTAGTGCTTGTTCTGTTTTGTGTGATTTGCACAGCAAAGTTAATAATTTTCTCCTGTTTTGAGATAAAAACACTGTAAGGTAAATCACACGTTTTATCCAAAGCTCTGGCTACTAATCCTGCTAACTGGTGTAATTGAATGTGCATGGGTCTGTAGTCTGGATCTGCTTTAGTAGCTGTATTTGTGTGGATGTTTCTCTGTGTACAGTCAGCTTTAGACACACAAACCTTCCAGATCAGCTCATAAACAGGGCAGTGAACAGGCAGCATTTTGCTCTGTGAAAGGTTATCAGGTGTTTTGGTCGTCCTGCAGGTCACTGATGCAGTTTTGTAGCTATTTGTGATGAAATGTTGGTTTTCGTGTTACTGAGTGCGCTGTTGTGTGATAGGCTGAGACAGCGGCCAATCGGATCTGTAAGGTTCTGGCTGTCAATCAGGAGAACGAGCATCTGATGGAGGACTACGAGAAACTGGCCAGTGATGTGAGTACAGAGCCGCATGTACAGAGCTGTTATTTAGCTGGATTGAAAAAGCTCTCGTACTGTTTTTCACTTTTTCTTTATTATAAACATACAGTCAAAATATACAGTCAACTCCACTACTGCCACTTATTGATAATACATAATGCTCATGCAAGTATGCTAGCAATACCTTAGCAACCACCTGGGATAGCATAGCTATGGCCTAGCAACACTTTAGTAACCACCTGGGATAGCAGAGCAATGGCCTAGCAACACCTTAGTAACCACCTGGGATAGAATAGCTGTGGCCTAGCAACACCTTAGTAACCACCTGGGATAGAATAGCTGTGGCCTAGCAACACCTTAGCAACCATCTGGCATAGCATAGTAATGTTGTAGCAACTACATTAGATTTTATATATATAAAATGTTTTATAATTTTTAAGCTATTAAAATGCTACAGAACCTGTTCTGATTGGTCTAATACAGTGAAGATCTGTTAGCTCAGTCTGGATATTTAACAGCACCTACTTCAATGTTTTTGTACTTTTATTGAAAATGTTCTGTTTTTCCGAACTGAAAGCTGAATTTAATATAGCAGAGGTCTGTAAATTGTTAGGAGTAGGATTATCTTGGAGAACAGTGATGATTAATTACTGGACATATGAGTGTGTACATGTTAAATCCCCAAACTCACACACGTCCGTGCGACCCGTGTGTCTGCGTGTAGCTGTTGGAGTGGATCCGCAGGACGATCCCCTGGCTGGAGAACCGCGCTCCGGAGAAGACGATGGCGGAGATGCAGCAGAAGCTGGAGGACTTCCGTGATTATCGCCGCGTCCACAAACCTCCCAAAGTCCAGGAGAAATGTCAGCTGGAGATCAACTTCAACACCCTGCAGACCAAACTGAGGCTCAGCAACCGGCCGGCGTTCATGCCTTCAGAGGGACGCATGGTGTCGGTGAGATACGCACACACACCCACACACACACACACACACACACACACACGCACACTTACACACCTCTATACACACACACACACTTACACACCTCTATACACACACACACACACACACACACACACACACCTCTATACACACACACACACACCTCTATACACACACACACACACACACCTCTATACACACACACACACACACACACACCTCTATACACACACACACACACACACCTCTATACACACACACACACACTTACACACCTCTATACACACACACACACACACCTCTATACACACACACACACACACACACACTTACACACCTCTATACACACACACACACACACACACACACCTCTATACACACACACACACACCTCTATACACACACACACACACACCTCTATACACACACACACACACTTACACACCTCTATACACACACACACCTCTATACACACACACACACTTACACACCTCTATACACACACACACCTCTATACACACACACACACTTACACACCTCTATACACACACACACACTTACACACCTCTACACACACACACACACACACACACTTGCACACCTCTATACACACACACACACACCTCTGTATACACACACAATTACACACCTCTATACATACAAACACACACACGCCTATACACACACACACACACACACACACTTACACACCTCTACACACATACACACATGCGCGCTTACACACCTCCACACACACACACACTTACACACCTCTACACACACACACACGCGCGCTTACACACCTCCACACACACATGTACACACCTCTATACACACAGATACACCCCCATACTTACACGTGATGTTTATGTGTAACGGTTATATATCATTTTTAAACATCAGAAACCAAAAAGAAAAAGTTTTGCTCGGTTTTGAAAGTGGAGCTGTGTTGAAGCTGTTTGCTCCTGACCAGTTTGTTTCTGAATTTGTTTTTGTGAAATGTATGTTTTTCTTCTTTCCTCATTGGTTAGGACATTAACGGGGCGTGGCATAAGCTGGAGGGGGCGGAGAAAGGTTATGAGGAATGGCTGCTGTACGAGATCCGCAGACTGGAGAGACTCGACCATCTCGCCGAGAAATTCCGCCAGAAAGCCGCCATCCATGAGAGCTGGACCGACGGTACGTATCGGGGTTGGCAGCCTGGGGCCCCCTTAGCCACATGCGGCTTTTTTACCGCCCCCTTGTGGCGCCACAGCAGAATTAGATGTTTAGATGAAAATAAAATAATCCTCATTTCCAATAAAGTTTTGCAGTAAAATAAAGATTTGCTGAGGTCTAACACTGTTTTCACAATAATCGATCCTAGATACTGGAAATTATGTATGACTGTTAATTGACCCTTTGCGCAGACTGCTGGTCACAGCGGACGGCAGTGTCACATAGTTAGTAGCTAACGAAATAGCAGAGAAGAGAAAGATTCAAGACAAACATCAAGAATTTAGAAACAAGTGGACACTTGTTTATATGTCATTTATATGGACTCAGGCTGCCTTCCTGATATGTCAACCACCAAAAAGTGGAATGTTAAGAGACATTTTACAGGAAGCCGGTTTCCTGTTGGAGATGCGAGAAAAGCGGCTATAGCTGAGCTAAAGCTGAGAGCAGATTAAACGAAGTCTCTGTTTTCGTTTATATCTTTTAGCTTATGCTAGCACATTAGCACATACTGAGACATAATTATAGCTAAGATGTTAAAATGTTACGCAAATAAAGTGGACATAAAATGTTTTGCCTCCCAAGGTGGTTTGATTTTTGTTGAAAAATCTTCTTAACATTTAGGCTGGTATATAAATGATCACTGTCGTTTTATTTCACCCCAGCTGTCCTGTTTATTTCAGAACGATTGGAACTGCAGAACGTGTGAAAAGCAAATATTTTATATAAACATTTTTTAAAAATGGCTTTAGCAGATGTTAAGAACGTCCAGAACGCCACCAATCACTGGAGCTACGTGTTGAAGTGGTGATGCTGCAGATTATTTGCTGTATTCGCTGTAGGCTGATGTCTGTCTGTCTGTCTGTCTGTCTGTGTGATGTGTGTGCAGGTAAGGAGGCGATGCTGACACAGAAAGACTACGAGACGGCGTCCCTGTCTGAGATTAAAGCTCTGCTGAAAAAACACGAAGCCTTCGAGAGTGACCTCGCCGCTCACCAGGACCGAGTGGAACAGATCGCAGCCATCGCTCAGGAGCTGAAGTGAGAGAGACTTTAATCTAAAGGAGAATTCCACCAATCTTAGAAAAATTCCTCCATGATTAAACGGTGAAGATGTAAACAAAGTCATTCAGAGTGGTTTGGTGTGAAACGTTCCATTCTAGAGTCAGAATTATTACATGAAATGCTTACGAATTCACTGCCTGATGACTGAGACGCTGTTTTATGATAGTTTAGAGAACTTAAACTCCATTCATGGTGGAGGGATACATGCAGGGCGCTGTGAGGCAAAATAGTCCCCAAAGAAAACTTATTATTCACAGCTGTGGCCTGAGAGAGAGAGGGAGAGGACCTGGTTATGTTGTTTGTGTGGTTCTGTATCTGTAGCTGTACCTGTTTGTCTTCCAGTGAACTGGACTACTACGACTCTCCCAGCGTGAACGCTCGCTGTCAGAAGATCTGTGAGCAGTGGGATAGTCTGGGTTCTCTCACACAGAACCGCAGAGAATCTCTGGAGGTACGCACGCACTTCGAGAACACTCTGACTCTGACGCTCTGTCCTGTGTACTGTATGTAAATGTGGTTCTGTGCTGCAGAGGACAGAGAAGCAGCTGGAGTCCATCGACGAGTTATACCTCGAGTACGCCAAGAGGGCGGCGCCGTTCAACAACTGGATGGAAGGAGCCATGGAGGACCTGCAGGACATGTTTATCGTCCACAACATCGAAGAGATCCAGGTACAGCAGCCCTGAAGACTTAGTGACATCAACTAGCTGCCATTCATCTCCGCCAGCTGCCTTCAGCTGCAGCTGACTGACTGTAGCTGCCAGTAACAGCACTTACTGTCTCTAACTGATAGTCACCTCCACTAACTACCACCAGCTGCCATGAACAGGATTTGGCTGCCGGTGGCTGATAATCACCTCCACAAACTTAGACCTGCTGCCACTAAAAGTACTGACTACCAATAGCTGCCAGTAAAAAACACTAGATGTCACAAACAAGCACTGACTGCCACTGCCTGCCACTTAAAAGCACTAGCAACCTCTAAGAAGCACTGACTACCTCTAGTTGCCACTAATAACCACTGGTAATCACTAATAAGTACTAAGTACCACTAGATGCAACTAATAAGCTTTAGATGTCACATGTAAACACTAGATGGCACAAATAATCACTGGCAATCACTAAAAAGTACTGATTACCACTTGATGCCACCAATAAGCATTAGATGCCACTAATAAGCACTGGCAATCACCAAAAAGTACTAATTACCACTAGATGCCAGTAATAAGCACTAGATGCCACTAATAAGTACTGGCAATCACCAAAAAGTACTAATTGCCACTAATAAACACTGGATGTCACTAATAAACACTGGGTGTCACTAATAAACACTAGATGCCACTAATAATCACTGGTGATCACAGAAAAGTACTAAATACCACTTGATGCCACCAATAAGCATTAGATGCCACTAATAAGCACTGGCAATCACCAAAAAGTACTAATTACCACTAGATGCCACTAATAAACACTGGTGATCACAGAAAAGTACTAAATACCACTAGATGCCACTAATAAGCACTGGCTGCCACTAAAAAGTACTGATTTCCTGTAGCTGCCAATAAAAAACACTCGCTGCCACGAACAACCACTGGCTGCATAACGTGCATCTTTTGTATTATTAGGTTTTTACGATGATAATTTTCCAATCTGTATCTTCATTCAATCTGTACTGTAAATGTATGTTT
Source organism: Colossoma macropomum (assembly GCF_904425465.1). Lineage (NCBI taxonomy): Eukaryota > Metazoa > Chordata > Actinopteri > Characiformes > Serrasalmidae > Colossoma > Colossoma macropomum. The sequence continues at coordinate 34,271,171 of NW_023494807.1, forward strand.
TAGTCTAGACTTAAAAAATAGTTGTGGAATTCGAATTCTGATCAATAATTGGTTATTAATTCCATGTCTCTGTATTGAAGTGTTCGTCTGTGTCACTAACGGTCCTCTGTCGTCTGTCCTGCCGCAGGGTTTGATCACGGCTCACGAACAGTTTAAGGCCACTCTGCCTGAGGCCAATAAGGAGCGGGAGGCCATCCAGGCCATCCAGGCTGAGGTGCAGAAGATCGCGCAGTACAACGGCATCAAACTGGCCGGAACCAACCCGTACACCACCATCACCCCCAGCAGCATCGACAGCAAGTGGGACAAAGTACGTTTATTTAGAGAAGAACGAGACTCGATACGTCCATCATGATTTACTGTTTGCTGTGGTCTGAATAAACATTTAGTTTACATATAGTTATCATAGTTATGCATCATAGACTCTCATAAAAAGGTTCTTCAAGGGTTCTTTATTAAGACAGACAACCATGAACACTCAACACTCTATATAGCACCAAAAAGGGTTCTGCTGTTGTTACAAGCTTGACATCGTAACAGTAGGAGAACCCTATTTGGTGCTTTTCAAAAAGATGTAACACGTTCTCCATCAATCTGAAGAACCATTTCATGATGCAAATGGTTCTTTTAGTGTTCATAGTTCTATACTGAACCACTGTCTTTACTAAAGAACCTCTGAAGAACCGCCTTTAAGAGTGTAGAATAAATATACATCATGGAATAGTGTAAAGGATAGAGGATTAATAATATTTAGTTATTATCATGTCATTCATATAATATAGTTATCATTATTCAGAAGACAGTCATGATGAGGGACGATTGTCACTCGAGCGATTAACCTGTTACAGAGTTTAGGGTTAGACGTTACGTGAATCCGGGGTTACACCACTCGACTTTCACCCCGAGTTTTAGCCCTGATTCTCAGTCTGAGTCTGAGCTGGTCGGATCTAGTCTGCAGATTTTTGGGTCAGTCAGAGTCGACAGTTGGAGAGAGGGAGTCGTGTGTGAGGGGCACAGACTCTGATTTTTGGCCTCCTGAACGCGTTTCAGACCAGAGTTTATCAAACTGATTTTTCCGACCCGACTCTGAGCGAAATCCTGCAGCAGCCAATGAAAACAGAAAGCGCGAAAGAAGAAAATACAGCAAGTAAACAAAGAAAAATACCGAAAAGTCTCTCACTCGTTTAGGGAAACTTTTTAATGATTATTGATCACATCTTTACCTCCAGGAGCCTCACTGAATCATGTTTACCTGCTGCTTCTGTAATATTTAGCACGAACAGCAGAGAAAACAGCAGAAGCAGCTTTATGTTTGTTTCAGCTCAGCAACAGCTTAAAAGCGGAGTAGAGTTTGATCTACAGTTGTCGCCTGTCAGACGATGTGAGATGCAGCACAGTCTGTTTATCAGCTGTTAAGTCATGTAGTGTATCCAAGGCTTTAGAAATGGTCAAGGACTCTTATTGATGGTGTTCATGTCCAGGCGAGTAGAAGAAAAAATTGAATATATGCTTTGACATCATTTGATTGACATCACATTTTCTATGCTTGTGTGTATAAATATGAGAAAATGCTTTGGAAAAGTATGTTCAGTTGGCAGAAAGAGCCACAAAACTCACCTCTTCACAAATCACTACTACTGAAAGGCTGGACTGGATTAGAGCTGATGTTGAGTTTGTCTCCCCCCTGTGGCGGCTGTGTGCAGGTGCAGCAGCTGGTGCCTCAGCGTGACCAGGCCCTGCAGGAGGAGCTCGGCCGCCAGCAGTCCAACGACCATCTCCGACGCCAGTTTCGCCAACCAGGCTAACATCGTGGGACCGTGGATCCAGACCAAGATGGAGGTCAGTCAGCACTTCTGTCCTGATCCATCCTTCAAAGTGTTCACTTTATCTATAATACATTTATTTATAAACGAGACTTACAGCAATTTTTAAATGAAACAGTAGAAGCCATATCCCCCCCTACACTTCCTGTAGTGTATTACAGTCTGTCAGAGTGACTGTGTGGGTCATATGAACATTATAGAGGCTTTATTTTTTTTTTAAGTAAACTGTGCTTCAGCCTTTTTTCTGTAACTGATGTTATCACGACTTTCGTGACTCACTACAGTTAACAAAGATTATACATAAATCAAGTTTCCAGTTTATTTGTCGTTTGCCCAACATGTCAGGACATTCATGCGTTGAAATGCTTGTGGTGAGGCTCAGATAATGTGACTCTACAGAAGGGCAGCATTATATACACACTAAAACAGTGCAGACCAAACAAAGTAAAAACATAAAAAAAATAAAATAACTGAAATATAATAAATATGTGCAGAATATACAGAGACAGGAGGGACCTGTGTAAGAAAACTCTCTACTTTGTTTTTATGTATTTGCTATTAAATAATACTGATAGAGTGACTGAGTGAAATGGTTATTAGGGAAGGACTCACAGCTTCACAGCTTGTTCAGAAGCCTGACAGCCTGTGGGTAGAAACTGTTCATTAGCCGGTTGTTCCAGCCTGGATGCTGCAGTATCATAATTATCTGTGAACTGCTTCAGCTTCAATTTAGCTGGAACAGTAGAACGCTTTTTGTCATGAGGTGAGAAAGTAGACCATTACAGAAAGTGGGAAGGTTTCAAACTGTGGTTTTATGTGATGTATTGTCCCCTATTTTGTTGTTGGTAAAATATTTGCATTAAAAATATTCATTTTTATGTAGAAATGTAAAAATAAAAATTAACTTTTTTAACTTAACTCTTAATGTAAGTTAATGTATAGAGATGTTATGGTATTTAATTTGGGGCGTTTCTATTGGTCCAATCATCATGACATTTTCACAAAATGTAAAAGAAAACTGCCATAATCAAATAACATAGAAAAATAAAAATACACCGAAATGGAGATGTTTTTCTTTGGGCAGCGACTAAAATGGATGGATAGATATGTTTACATCACTTTCTGGTGGGCCAGATCAAACGTCCTCACTGGGCAACTGTGGAGCTCTGAGTTGGACTGTTTAATTGTGGTTATTAATGTGTGTTTATGTTGCGTGTGCGTGTGCGTGTGCGTGTGCGCGTGCGCGTGCGTGTGTGTGTGTGCGTGTGCGTGTGCGTGTGTGTGCGCGTGCGTGTGTAGGAGATTGGGCGGATATCCATAGAGATGAACGGAACTCTGGAGGATCAGCTGACCCACCTGCGTCAGTACGAACAGAGCATCATCGACTACAAACCCAACATCGACCAGCTGGAGGGGAATCACCAGCTCATCCAGGAGGCCCTCATATTCGACAACAAGTACACAGCCTACACCATGGAGGTACTGACAGACCCTCTCTGTACAGGGATGGACCGTACGCGGGACAGAACCGCCTCATGCCTACGTACATGATAGATTAGGATGTTCTGATGTGGCTGTGTGAAGCGCTCAGAGCTGGACAGAGTACCATACTTCAGTACTGGAGGAAGAGTAGATAAGAGGAGATTAAATAAAAGCACAAGTGCTTAAGTAAATTCACAGGCAGGTACTTCAGTACTTTTACTCAGGTAGAAATATTAATAGAACTCTAAAGTTCTGTTTTATCCACAGCTCCTCAGGTACTGAGGTACTGAAGTATTGTACTTTCTGCAGCGCTGATTATACCCCAGTGTTTCTAATGCGTCTCCCGGCTCATTGATGTTTAGGCTGCCAGTATTATGGGTGAATCGCAGACCTCACAGTTCCTGATAAATATTTGGTGGCTGACTTGATAAGTAAAGTGATCGAGTAACTGACGGAGCAAGTGTGTTCTTTCTAACGCCATGGAGACGGAATGAACCGATTAATGTGTTTTTCTCTGTAGCACCTGCGCGTGGGCTGGGAGCAGCTCCTGACCACCATCGCCCGCACCATCAACGAGATCGAGAACCAGATCCTGACCAGAGACGCCAAGGGCATCAGCCAGGAGCAGCTGCACGAGTACCGCGCCTCCTTCAACCACTTCGACAAGGTCAGGCGTGCGTTAGCCGCTTAGCCATGTGTTAACCACTTAGCCATGCGTTAGCCACTTAGCCATGCGTTAGCCACGCGTTAGCCACTTAGCCATGCGTTAGCCACGCGTTAGCCACTTAGCCATGCGTTAGCCATGTGTTACTCATACATTAGCCACTTAGCCATGCGATAAAGATGCATTAGCCACTTAGCCATGCGTTAACCATACATTAGCTATTTGTTACCCATGCTTTAGCCACCTAGCCATGTGTTATCCATGCATAGCCTTGCGTCAGCTACTTAACCATGTGTTAATCATTAGTTAGCCACACTTTAGCCACTTAGCCTTGATGTGGTTCTGTTAAGGTCCGAACAGCCGTTGTTCAGTCACACAGGAACATTTGTGTCAGATAAACAGAGACATTGAGGATGTTAGTGACTCAAACTCCTGAAGTCCAGCAAAAGAAGCTGAAGATAAGGTCAGATTATCGTGTCGCGCGGTCAGTTAGTGTGACCAGTCAGTGTGAGAGTAAAGCTGTAGGCAGAGTGACCGTCTGGGCAGTGAGACGGTCTCAGTGTGGGAGCTGGGTTAGCAGCGTGGTCTGCTGGGCTGAGACTGAAGGTTCAGATTAACTCAGTGCAGAAATACAGGAGAGAACTGAGCTTCACTCTTCATCTCCACCTCCTCAGCCTCATCTCACTCTTCCTCCATCTCCACTCCTCCTCCTAATCGGAGTGACCGTGTTCAGATGAGTGACGTGACGAGTGATTCACTGCATCGGTTTCCATTATTTTGTCCATCATCCTGTTTTGTTTTTGTTCTGACATCCGTCCTCCTGTTTGTCTCCGCCCCTTTCTGTTCTGTTCCCGCCTCCATCCCCTCCCCCTGCATGCCGTGCTGCTGTGATGTCATGGCCCCGCCCACCTCCATCCATTCCACGTCGTTGTGGTCCACCCCCACGTGATCTCTGGTGTGATTGGCCGACTGCAGGACCACAGCGGCGCTTTAATGGCCGAGGAGTTTAAGGCGTGTTTGATCAGCCTCGGTTACGACGTGGAGAATGACAAACAGGTACGAGAGCCAATCAGAGCGCAGGAGGGATGGACTTCTGCCCGTCTGGGTGTTTTGGCTGCTGAATGCACGCGACTCTCATCCGTCTGTTCCTCATTTATCACTGTACTGCCTGCCGCTCGCCCCCACAGCGCCCCCCGCTGGCCGGCTCAGAGTGTCGCTTGGTTGTGACGTCTCTCTTAACGCTGCTTTTTCTTTTTCTTTTCTTTTTTCTTTTGTTTTTCTGCCATAACTGTTCTCCTTCATCTTCACATTCCTTCACCCCTCTCTCTCTCTCTCTCTCTCTCTCTCTCTCTCTCTCTCTCTCTCTCTCTCTCTCTCTCTCTCTCTCTCTCCCCACTCACTGTCCTGCCTGTCCTCCTCCGCTCTGGCTGCATCCCTTCATTCCTCTGTCCTCCTGTTATCCCTCCATCCTGCGTGGTTCAGAAGCGTACGGGGATCATGGACTCAGACGATTTCCGCGCTCTGCTCATTTCCACTGGGAACAGTCTGGTACTGCTCTAACTCTACCTCTCTCTCTCTCTCTCTCTCTCTATTCACTCTTCTTTTTTATTTTTATCTCTTTTTCTTCTTTCCTGTTTCTCCTTTCTCTTTCTGTCTCTCTCATTTCAAAGTCTCTCTTTTTCTTTCTCATTGCTTTTTTATTTTTTAATTCATTATTTTTATCTTTTTCTTCTTTGTTTCTCACATTCTTAGTTCTTTTTTCTTTGTCTCTCTATTTCTCCTTTTGTCTCTCTCTCATCTCTCTTTTTTCCCTTTTTCTTTTTATTTATTTTTTCATCCTATTCTTCTGTATTCTTTCTTTCTTTATTTCTTTTTAATGCTCTTTCTGATTCTTTTCTCTCCATCTCTTCTTTCCCTCCCTCTTTGTCTTTCTTTTTTACTATCTCTCCTCAGTCCTTTTTTATTTTTCTCTGTCTTTCCTTATTTCTTTCTTGTCTCTTCTGTCTCACTCTGTCTCTTTTTCTTTCTTATTTTTATTATTTTTTGCCTTCTTTACTTCTATTCTTCTCTTTTTTTTATACATTGCCTTCTTTTTTCTTTCTCTCTCTCTGTTTATTCCAGCTTTCCCCTCTCTGTTCTGTCTCTCATGCTTTCTTGTATTCCTGCTAATGGCTCTTGCGCTCCTCCTGACCTGTTGTTGTTTATTTGTTGTTGTTTGTTTGTGTATCAGTGTCGTCCTGCTCTAATTACAGTATTTGAATATGTAATTATCCAGTAAGTGATCAGACCTGTATCTGATTATTGAAGTTAATTTAGATGATGATGTCAGCGTAGCTCTGTTAGAGATGTTTAGGGTGTGTTAAGGAGCTCCTGGAGATCTTCCACCCTGGAGAGTTCAGATCGGACTCACCTGGTTACCTGGATCAGGTGTGTGTGATTGTGGGTGGAGCTGGACTCTGCAGGGTGTTGGATCTCCAGGACCAGGTCTGAGCCCCTGTGTAGATAAGCAGGGTCAGTTCTGCCTCCTCCTGGTCTGGGTTGACCTCCTGTCCCCTGTTTCCAGGGCGACGCTGAGTTTGCCCGCATCATGGGCATCGTCGACCCGAACAACAGCGGCGCGGTGACCTTCCAGGCCTTCATCGACTTCATGTCCCGGGAAACGACGGACACGGACACGGCCGACCAGGTCATCGCTTCCTTCAAGATCCTGGCTGGAGACAAAGTGAGTTTATTTCCTCTTTAAGTCACTGATGATGATGTTTCCTTCAGCCTTTAACACCAAACACAGTCCTGATCCAGCGTCAGTCGACTTTCACTGCAGAGACTCTACAGGAACATTGACTTTACAGTGGTGGTGATGGGAACCAGGGGTCGCCATGACTACAACACAAATATAGACATTTTATTTATGGATTTTAAGGCCGAAATCTTCTCAAAACTGTCAAGATAACTAGTTCTGACTCAGTACGTTTCCCTTCTTAGCAACTCCATAGCAACCACCTGGAAAACTATAGCAGTGTCCTGGTAACCACCTGGAATAGCATAGCACCCATCTAGCATTGCTTAAGCTGCAGAGTCAGTCATTTCAGGAAATTAATTTAGTAATTATTAATTAAGCGTTATTAACTTTGTTCGTTTGTGCGTTTTACTGTTCTCAACATAATAAACATAATAAAACTGGACACTCAGTTTGTCTGTAACGTCCAGTTTAGCTTATAATACCTACCTTGAAGTTATACTCATTGGCCATTTCATCAGAAACACCTGTTGCCTATGTGCACCAAGTAGGTTTATACTTACAGTCTCTCTCTCTGTATTCTCTGTATGTCTCTCTCTCTCTCTCTCTCTCTCTCTCTGTATTCTCTCTCTCTCTGTATTCTCTCTGTATTCTCTCTCTCTCTCTGTATTCTCTATGTCTCTCTCCCTCTCTCTCTCTCTCTCTCTCTCTGTATTCTCTCTCTCTCTCTCTCTCTCTCTCTCTCTCTCTCCTCTGTATTCTCTCTCTCTCTCTCTCTCTCTCTCTCTCTCTGTAGAACTATATAACGGCGGAGGAGCTGCGGCGGGAGCTGCCCCCGGATCAGGCGGAGTACTGCATCAGCCGCATGGCGCCGTACGCCGGGCCGGACGCCGTACCCGGAGCGCTGGACTACATGTCCTTCTCCACTGCTCTCTACGGAGAGAGCGACCTCTAAGGCCCAAATCTCTCTCTCTTCTCTCTCTCTCTCTCTCTCTCTCTCTCACCCTCGATCGCCCTCCCTCACACGCGCCCACCCTCTGACCACGCTGCGCGGGTGAGGGCGGCCCACCTGTCCAGTCTGAGCCGGGGGCGGCGCTGTGGGGGAGAGGAGGAGAGGAAGAGCTGCAAACGGGACTTTAAAGCACACCTGAGGGGGCGGGGCCAAGATACGATGGGGATGGGTGGGTGGGGCTTACAAAGCGGGCGGGGCTTGTACCTGGTGGATTTTGCGGGTGCAGACGGTCAGGGTAGTCCGGGTCAGCGCAGGATTTGATTTGATACGAGCTCACGCGCCTGCAGACTTATTATTATTATTATTATTATTATTATTATTATTTTGGGTTTTTTTCGTTTTTTTTTTTGTAGTCCTGGAAGATGAACTAATGAAGAGAGTTATTCATTTACGTTAGCCTTTAATTAGTTTGAGATTTCTCACCAGCAGAAGAAGAAGAATCGGATGAGCGATCCGGCAAGTAATAAATAAGTAAATAAATAAACGAGAAGCTGAAATAGTTGAGGTGAAATTTAGCGCTGAAAGTGGTGCTCGTTTAATCTGGGGTTCTGCCTTGTTTTCAATCCCCACATATTCACGTTATACACACATACGAGCGCAGGCTCACTCAGCTTTACGCTAATCAGTCTAATGCTAATTAGTTTTGTTGTTTGGGTGGGGGGTGGGGGTTTGGGGTGATATTGATGATTGATAATTGATTAGTGAGGATTGATGATCTGATCAGCTGGTAGGTCGTGTCGGTAGAAGAGCATAAGCCTAAATAACGGTTAACAGAAGATTTTTTGGAGGGAAAAATGGAGAATTGGCACGTTGGACCCTCTTAGCTGCAGCGCTGGATCTCTGATATCTAACCTCAGCTTTTCCCCATTTCTACTTTTTATTATTATTTTTATTTGTATTTTTCCAGCAGTTCTGAGTTGGTGGGTTTCTGTGCTGTACATACTTATTATTCCAGTACACGAAGTGATGAGTGACCCACAGAGGGGCATTCAGGGTGGAGAGCTGTAGACAGGGTTGAGAAGCTGACCGTTTGGATTTTAGTGTCTTTTTTGGGCTCAGTAGGTGGCGCTATATCTGTAATCTGTATCTAAGCACAAAACCCATTTACAGCTTCCTTTATTAATCACATCGGCTTCAGCCAGAGTGAGTTTAACCAACGGATTAAAGACGAAAACTGTTAGGATTATTTGGCGTAGATGATTAATTGATTAATTGAACCTGATCGAAGGAGTGACGGTTCTCACAGTTAAAAATGAGTAAACGAATAAATTAATATCAGTAATTAGAGTCTGTAGATGCTCCTGGTCTTAATGAACGTTCCATTATGTCTTAATTAAAGATGAAATTACTGCGTAATAATCTATGCAATCACGTATTCCAACATCACCAACGAATGCTGAGTCGGACGGTAACGGAGACATGGAGCTGAGTGACGGTGCAGTGATGGTGTGTGCGGTGGGGGTGGGGCAGGGGGAGGGGGAGGTGTTGGGGGGGGCGGGGGTTGTTAACCACACTCGGACCAAACGCCTGCTCTTTATTCTGCCAGGAGGAAAAGCATTTGGGGTTGTGATTATTTTTCTTTTTTTGTACTCTTTAATATCAGACCTTATCTGCTGTACTGGAAACTGCTTTCTGTCTCAACAATGAAGTGAGTTTCACATGCACACATAAAGTTTCCTTATAAAATAAACGCCCAGCCGAGTCTGTCTTCTTTCACTGTATGTGTGTGTGTAACAGGTTTATGCCACGTTGTGGGGACCCAGTTATACACTCATGTTGCGGGGAGCTTTCTTCCTTGTGGGGACCACAAGCTGATTCCCACAATGTAGATCATTAAATTGTAAAGTAAAGATATGTTTTAAGCTAGCAGTAGTTCTGGTTAAGGCTTGGACGTCTGTTATGTCCCCACAATTCACAGAAACAAACGTGTGTGTGTGTGTGTTAACCATGTTTATTCCACATTGTGGGGACCAAAACCTAGTTATACAATCACATGGGGACTTTCCTTCCTTGTGGGGACCACAGGCTGATTCCCACAACATAAAACGTTAAGGTGAAGATGTGTTTTAGGGTTAAGGTAGTAGTAGTTTCTGTTTAGGTTTCGGTTGCCAGGAAATGATTGAAAGTCTATGTAATGTCCCCATAATTCACAGATACAGATGTATGTGTGTGTGTTTTTGTGTGTTAACCAGGATTTTGCCACGTTGTGGGGACCAAAACCTAGATATACGCTCACATTGTGGGGACATTTCTTCCTTGTGGGGATGACAGGCTGATTCCCACAATGTAAATCGTTAAATTTTAAGGTGAAGACGTGTGGGCTAGCAGTAGTTCTGGTTAAGGTTTGGAAGTCTATGTAATGTCCCCACAATTGACAGAAACTAACACATATGTGTTAACCAGATTTATGCCATGTTATGGGGACCAAACCTGGTTGGTCTGTAAAAGATGAGCTGGTCTACATGGTGGGTTTCCAAATGTGTTGTTTGTCCCACTCTGTCATAACATCAGTTTACAGCCGACAGTGTCTTTATGATGCCTGGTCCAACACTTGCGCCCCCTGGAGCTCAAAGTGAGCTAAAATTATTGCTACCGTCATTACTGAGACATTTGGTAAAGTTTGGTGTTATGACTGTTTTGGTAGTGACAAAATGGAATATTTAATTATTAGTTTTAATAAAATAATCATACTTATGATATTGGGTCACTGAAAGCTAAAGATTTCGGTCTAAAATGAAGATCATTTTCAAAACAGTAATTTTTTTTATTTAATGTGTACTTTCCTGTATATATTTTTGAAAAGTATGTTTTTATAGTAACATTTTAAATTTCAAATTAAATCCTCTAATATGCTTTAAGAAAATAACACTTAAGTCTTTCTTTAACTGAATCATACTTAAAAGGAGATCTGCACTTAGTTAATGAGGTGTATCTTAAGGCAATGATGTCTTAAGTATCCTTTAATACATTTTATTTGCAAAATATGTAACTAGAAATCAAATATGTATGTTTTTCATCTGAGTACAAATTAGAACAGAAAAGCATCATTACTTAAAAAAAAGTATAAATTGTGTTTAGTTATTCCTAATTCAAGGATTTATTGTAATTCCAGCTCTATACAAGTACACAGTGAAAGGAAACAACATTCCTCCAGGACCAACACAGCAACACAAGTGCAAAACAATACAGTACAGTAAATAAATACATAAAGACTTAGAATAAATACAGAACAGAGCACAGGCAGCACACGGTACTGAGAGTATGTGGAGCTGTGCAGAGGAGGATGGAACACACTATGACATTAGCAGAGATCCTATCATATATGAGCACAGCAGTCGCTGAGGACGCAACCAGAGCAGCAATATACAGTATACAGTATTTGGCTGATACAGTAATTCTAGCAGCTAACAATGTAAAAGTGAAGTAAAATGTGTAAAAATGCGAGTATTCAGATCTGCAGTCATAACTGATGAAGTGTTTCGGTGAAATGCAGTAACTATATTTAAATACCGTGTTCCAGACATAATTTGGAACTGCAGGAAGTGGAGAGTGAGTTAGTCTCATGAATACCTAATTAAAGATATTTTTACGCTTTTCAGTAACTTTTGTGGGATGAATTCAAGTATATATAATGAAATTCAAATGTAGTTTAAAATGCATTTAAGTGCGATAGTTGCAGTATTACAATTATGGATAAATATCTCAATAAGTAGCACTTCAATGTTACTCCAAGTGTGGTGAGTTGTGTCTAAAAAATACATACTTAAATTGACCCAGATGTGATTTGTTAACTAAAAGCACAACTAATTGCATTTAATAATAGATTAATTGCAATTTAAATTCAATTAAGTGGTTCTAGAGTGATGCATTTACTGGGTATTAAAGTATGTGTAAACATGAAGTATGTTCTTTGTATTTATTGTACACTTTTTAGAAGTTCACATAAAAGCAGGGCGACAGTAACGAGAGATCTTTTCCGTGTATCTACTTTTGACTCCATTTCTATGAAGATTCTCGTTACTCGTTACTTCGAAGCTTTGAAGTCAGGAGTTTTGTAAAATGTGATATTAGGCCTCACAGGCAGAAAACCAACCACAGTAAACTCCTCCTACGCCTGGGGTTTCAAACTGCCGGCCCGTGAGGCAACTTTATACGCCCCTCGCATGTTAAATTAGGCTTAAATCCAGCTTGCAAGTCAGTTTTATTACTTATCTATTTTTGATCTTAATGTTCTTTGGTTCTAGGTCTACAGTAATCACTCCGCTTTCAGAAGGTTTTTTTTCCTGATTTGCATAGTGATTTTTGTCAAACGCTCCCATAACTAGCCAACAAATTGGCTAAACCCAGCCTACCTGCAGCATGTCTTATGATATGCACGTGCTAACTCAAAGTTTTGTTTATTTATTTGAACAAAATTTCTCTTTCGAAAGTCTTAAAACATAAAAGTAATTGGAGTATAGACAGTTTTAAGAGAGGTGGACAGTCAGTTATTTCTTTGTTGAATTTCTTTGTTGTGTTCTTTAGGAACAGAGTCTGAAGCTGCAGGGTCAGAACCACGGCTGAGAGGAACATCTCACATTTACCAAAAAAACATCTTGATAACCCCAGTAATGTTCTGTGGAATGATGCTGGAACTTTTTGGAAGCTAACAAAGCATTCCATAATAAGAACATCATACCAGCAGTGAAGCATGGTGGTGTGACGGTGTGGGGATGCTTTGCTGCTTGTAATGCTGATTTCCTTGTAAAGCTGCTTTGTGACAACGCCTGTTGTAAAAAGCGCTATATAAATAGATTTTGCTTGCTTGCTGCTTCGCTGCTTCAGGGTTACTTGCCATAATTGATGGAACCCTGAATTCTGCTCTCTACAAAAAACCCTGTAGGAGAACCTCCAGTTATCAGTCTGTGAAGGGAAGTTCCAGTGCAGTTGGGTTCTTCAGCAAGACAGTGAACTGAAGCACAAGACCAAGTTCACTTCTGAATGACTCAGAAGGAACAAAATGAAGGTTTTGGAGTGGAGAGTCAAAGTCCTGACTGAAACCCTGTTGAGATGCTGTGGCAGGATCTGAGGCTGTTTGCTCGAAAGTCTCCGATGTGGCTGAACTAAAGCAAAGTGGGCCAACATTCCTCCACGGCGCTGTGAGAGACTGATCTCCAGTTAGAGGAAGCGTTTAGTTGCAGCTGTTGCTGCTAAAACTGGCACAACCTTTCACTAAAGCAGTGTTATGCAAGAATTGGCATTTTTTGGGCTCCCCCTACAGTTGTGGAGTATTTTTCACTTTCACACCACTGTTGCTGTGAGCGCCTGGACAGCTGTACACGTGCATTTGTTGACGACCTGAAGGAAACACACGCATCACACAGGAATATGGACAGATCACACTCACGAGTTCAGTTGTTTCTGTGTGTAAATGACAGAAACTGTCATCGTAAAAAAAAGAACTGTGCCAGTTACAAGGAAGAGAAGGAAGTTCAAACTTTCAAGGCTTATTTGGCGTCAGACTGACAGACTGAGCAAACGTTTGGTGTGAGATGAATTTATTTATTTGCATGCTAACTTAGTCTGAAATGAGACTGAGGTTAGACGACTTTTGGCATCCAGAAAAACTACAAAACTCTGAGAGACGGGGACGACACAGATAAGCTTACAGTCTACGGCGCAGTCTTTCATTAATAGCACTGGCAGGGATGAACACTCTGACTGAGTTTCATTGTTTTCCCGTTAGCCGTGAGTCTGTCTTGCATCCTTTTGTCTCTTTTAGCTCAAAGTCAAAGTCAGTCCGAGATTTACTCGTCTGTTCTCTCGCTCAGTCACTCTCTCTTTTTTCACTTCCTCTGACAGCATCTTCTTTGGTCTCTTCGCAGCCTCTGCCATGATGTCCATGCTGGGAATACCGAGCTGCTTCTTCTTATAGCTGCTGAATTGTTGTTGTGTGATGTGGTGCTGTAAAGCGTTACGCAGTTCTGGCGAGAGGTTCTTGTGCTGCTCCTCCAAAGTTACATAGCGCTATAGCAGGTGTTCCGGCCCGGAGTGGCAAAAACAGAGACGCCGTTCTCACTGTGATAAGTCAGAGTAGCATCAAAGTGATTTAGGAGCTGATATTTTAAGGTAAATTCTTTACCTAATGTTGCTTTAACCCTCAGAGAGCTGCTGTTGCAAAATTGCCTTAATTGTTTAAAGCACACATTTATACCTAAATCTGACTTAATGTCACTAAAACTTAAACACTTCACACTACAAACTCTAAATCAGTCCATCAATATAAAAACTATAAAAACAAATAATACACAGCACCTCGAAATCAAACTATACATCTTTGCTCTGTTTTAGTGCTAATTAAACAGTTTTGCAAGTATTTGAGCTTTGATTTTTATTTCTATAAAGTTTAGTGACGCAACAAACAAATAAAAAAGGCAAAATACGCAAATTTTTGGCAAGTTTTTGGCAAATTTTGTAAATGTGGCAAAAATGAAGCCATTAGCGTTAATTTTCACACATTTTCAGCATCATTCACACAACAGCCTTAGTTTTCTTCTTTGAAATCAATGAGCCCAACCTGCACATCTTCCCTAAAATCAGATCACCTGATCAGCCTCATCTGGTCAATATTAAACTTTTATGAACTGGATCATCTTTTTTAATCCAGGGAATTAAGAGTTTAATTCAGACTTCACTATTAAATTTATAGCACCATTATAATTGTAACATATATCCACACTGCAGTTCAATTTATTCAATGAATTTACTTTTTGTACATAAAAATAAAATTTATGTAAATATCACACACCTAAGCGGGCAGCCGCTTTGTTGCAAAGACACTAATAACTGACTGTACAGTTATTAATATGATTTAATTCTCTGGCATCTGAACAGATGCAGTTCACATTGTGCCCAGCAGGTGGCAGACGAGTAACAGGAGGTCTTCACTTTGCTGCTGTGTCACAGTAAAAGTCCTCACTGTTGTTTTGAGAGAAATTCAGGCAGCTCTCTGGAGGAAAAGAACAGCTCAGTCTGTTGCTCTGCTGGTTTATATATAGACTCACTTTCTCACTGAACAGTTTACCTTTTAACCTTCTACCATAATTTATCATCATAATGAAGACATCAAAACTATGAAATTACTCCAGTCAGATGTACTGGATTTCAGCTGATTGACAAATGTATTAAGGAGAACAGATATTCCACTAATTAATAATGATAATAATAATAATGTATATTTATACAGAACCTTTAACTTTGAGTCCACAATTTCACAATAATTTACATACAAATTAATATAAAATAAAAATGGAGTAAAACCAAAATTATTAAAAAGAATAACAAAGAAGATAAATGGTATAAAATATTGATAAAACAAACAGTAAAACATCATTTGTATTACTAAAAATGTAAACTCTATAATAATAATGAACTCCGAAATAATATAAAAGAAATATGAATACAATAAAAATACATTTTATTACCAGTCACAGGTATGTTTATTTTCAGGCATTTTGAATAAGACAGTTTGAACCGTCTAGATTTGACGATATTTACTGAGCTTCTGTTTCTCGTATCGTCTGAAACACTAGTCCAGAGTTTAGTCTTAGTCTTCAACAGTAGGAGTGATTTTGCTGTGAATAAAATGAAATTAAAACCAAAAAATGTAACATTAAAGGGCCCATAATCTACATTCTCCTTAGAGGTGGAGCTAAACTGCTGTAGCTGAATGGTGGAGCTAAACTGCTGTAGACTGAATGGTGGGGCTAAACTGCTGTAGCTGAATGGTGGAGCTAAACTGCTGTAGCTGAATGGTGGAGCTAAACTGCTGTAGACTGAATGGTGGAGCTAAACTGCTGTAGACTGAATGGTGGAGCTAAACTGCTGTAGACTGAATGGTGGAGCTAAACTGCTGTAGACTGAATGGGTGGGGCTAAACTGCTGTAGCTGAATGGGTGGAGCTAAACTGCTGTAGACTGAATGGGTGGAGCTAAACTGCTGTAGCTGAATGGGTGGGGCTAAACTGCTGTAGACTGAATGGGTGGAGCTAAACTGCTGTAGACTGAATGGTGGAGCTAAACTGCTGTAGCTGAATGGTGGAGCTAAACTGCTGTAGCTGAATGGGTGGAGCTAAACTGCTGTAGACTGAATGGGTGGGGCTAAACTGCTGTAGACTGAATGGTGGGGCTAAACTGCTGTAGGCTGAATGGTGGAGCTAAACTGCTGTAGCTGAATGGTGGAGCTAAACTGCTGTAGCTGAATGGGTGGAGCTAAACTGCTGTAGGCTGAATGGGTGGGGCTAGGTGGCTATGCGTAAATGGGTTGTTTTTTGTGACATCACAAAAACCCTGAATTAAAAATGGGCTTTTTTGCTGCTGGTTGCTGCTGGTGAGGGTTCGAGACTGAGGAGTGAAACATTTGTTTTTTGATACTACATTAAACTTCAAAAAGTGAGGGAAATTCTGTGATACGAGCTCTTTAAATCTGCTGCTTCTAAACTGCAGAGGATTAAATTCTGGATTTATACTCAGACTTTACTAAGATCCAGAAAGAGGCGGGGAGATTAGTGAAGAATGCGTGGGAGCCTTTCATTTCACTGCTGAGTGTTGAGCTCAGTGAGTCAGTGTTCAGAGAGGAGTGGAGGAAAGGCAGCGTACCAGCCCGAGATAAACCTGCCCAGATACCACTCTGGACAGCAGGAGACATGTGAGGCTCAAACAGGAGAGGTGAAAGTCTCCACAGACAAACACTGGCAGTAGAGGGTCGAACTGAAGAGCTCAGTGACTTTAAACATGTCACTGTCGTAGGATGTCAGTTTGGAAAACTGGCTGGGTGAGTTTGGTGTGGAAGAACTTGACTGACCCTCACAGAGCCCTGACCTCAACCCCATCCAACACCTCTGGGATGAACTAGAACGGAGATTGTGATCCAGGCCCTCTCGCCCAACATCAGTGTCTGACCTCACTAATGCTCTTCTGGATGAATGGGCAGAAATTCCCACAGACTCTCCAACATCTTGTAGAAGCTTCCCAGAAGAGTGGAAGCTGTTAGAGCTGCAAAGGGGGACCAGATCCATATTAATGCCTATGGATTTAGAATGGGATTCATAAAAGCTCCTGTAGGTGTGACGTGGAGGTGTCCCAATACTTTTGTCCATATAGTGTGTGTCTAAATTTTTGCAGTGGTGTCTTGAAAAGTGAAATTGTCTTAAATCTGTTCAATAAATCTGATCTTTCTCATTTTGAAGCTGTTGTCATCTTATTAAAGGACTATTTTACTAGTTTTTTTTTTGTACTTAATTTTAGTAATTTTATTTAGTCAAATTGTCTCACAATCCTGGCAGATAACGTGTTTTGTCAAACATATTTCTTACAGCAAGCAAAATTATCTGGCAATATAATAAGATAATGTATTAAAATCACCCAAAACAAGTGCAAAATGTATAGAAATAAGTAAAATAATCTTATAATAAGCTAACAGCAACCTAAGAATGAAAAACATGATTTAATAATGACATTTAAAATCATTTCACTTGACGTCATATTTTGCAGTGTAATTTAACAGTTTTCAAGTTTATTGCACCTCCAACATGCAGTCAGGTTTTCTACGTTCAGTGAAACGTGTTGAAATTATTGTCTGTGATTATAAACTGTACAGTAAAGATGTATCAGATAAGGATTAAGATCACTTTAACACTTCACAGGACAACCCTCTTCTGATCTAGCTGACACTGCAAAAATGGCAAGTAAAATGATCTTAAATCTGGTCAATAAATCTGATATTTCTCATTTTTGGATTGTTGTAAACTTATTATAAGATCATTTAACGTATGTGATGATTTTTACTTGGTTAAAGTTATTTGATTGAAACAAACCAATTTATCTGCCACTATAGTGAGATAATTTACTCAATAAAATTACTTTAAATGAGTAAAAACAGCCAGAAATAAGTTGAATAATCTTATAATATTCGTACCAAAACCTCAGAATGGTAAATATTAGATATTTAGATGAGGTTTAAGCTGATTTCTCTTGTTAAGAGATTCTTTGCAGTGTGACTTCAGGCTCAGTTTAGCGCTGAGTGGAAAAGTCCTGCTCAGAGTTTCCCAGGCCACAGCGTTCCGGGTGTTCCCCAGCGTTCTCCGGCTGCTCTCCACCTCCTCGGAGAGAACAGAGCGAGGGCCTCTCGCTGTAACGGCAGAAAGGACTCAGACTGCAGACACTCTGGTGTTGGGGCTGTACTGGCCGCCGTCCAGCCCTGTGACTCAGCAGGAACCCAGATGTGGACGAGGTGATGAAGAGCACTCAGACTCCAGAGGAGCTTCAGCGCTACAATGAGGAGCACGTCCTCCACATTCCTCTCGGCTCCATACACACGGACTCACTCAGCACGGCTCCGCTCTCAGACGCTGACCCAACAGCCTCAGACCAGCCCGAGGTCACCGTGCGGCTCTGCTTTCACCGCCTACTTTAACAGTGGACCGTCCTCTGCAGCACTACACCTGCTTTGTCCAAGCAAACTGATGACCAAACTAATTAATGACTGTGTTCTATTATAGTATTCAGATGACCTCACAGTCACGCTGCCACTGTTTTAGTTGGCAACTTCAAGTTCACTCAGTGAGTAATGAGAAAACAGTCATATCTGATCCAGCAAAGGCAGTAAAACACGCTTTTAAACACTTTTCACACTTTTTAAAGCTGATATATTTGAGTGTACTGACTTGATTTTATTTGATTTGTTGCTGTATTGATAACAAATGAAAGCTGAAATCTAAACAGCTGAGATTTCCTGAGATGTTAACTGATGCCCACACTAATGCTAACTAATGCCCACACTAATGCTAACTAATGCCCACACTAATGCTAACAGATGCCCATACTAATGCTAACTGACGACCATACTAATGCTAACTGATGACCATACTAATGCTAACTGATGACCATACTAATGACTAGGCTAACTGATGACCATACTAATGCTAACTGATGCCCACACTAATGCTAACTAATGCCCACACTAATGCTAACTGATGCCCATACTAATGCTAACTGATGACCATACTAATGCTAACTGATGCCCACACTAATGCTAACAGATGCCCATACTAATGCTAACTAATGCCCACACTAATGCTAACTGATGCCCACACTAATGCTAACTAATGCCCACACTAATGCTAACTGATGCCCACACTAATGCTAACTAATGCCCATACTAATGCTAACTGATGACCATACTAATGCTAACTGATGACCATACTAATGACTAGGCTAACTGATGACCATACTAATGCTAACTGATGCCCACACTAATGCTAACTAATGCCCACACTAATGCTAACTGATGCCCACACTAATGCTAACTAATGACCACACTAATGCTAACTGATGCCCACACTAATGCTAACTGATGCCCATACTAATGCTAATGCCCACACTAATGCTAACTGATGCCCACACTAATGCTAACTAATGCCCACACTAATGCTAACTGATGCCCACACTAATGCTAACTGATGACCATACTAATGACTAGGCTAACTGATGACCACACTAATGCTAACTGATGCCCACACTAATGCTAACTAATGCCCACACTAATGCTAACTGATGCCCACACTAATGCTAACTAATGACCACACTAATGCTAACTGATGCCCACACTAATGCTAACTGATGACCATACTAATGCTAACTAATGCCCACACTAATGCTAACTGATGCCCACACTAATGCTAACTAATGCCCACACTAATGCTAACTGATGCCCACACTAATGCTAACTAATGCCCACACTAATGCTAACTGATGCCCACACTAATGCTAACTAATGCCCACACTAATGCTAACTGATGACCATACTAATGCTAACTGATGCCCATACTAATGCTAACTGATGACCATACTAATGCTAACTAATGCCCACACTAATGCTAACTAATGCCCACACTAATGCTAACTGATGCCCACACTAATGCTAATGCCCATACTAATGCTAACTGATGACCATACTAATGCTAACTGATGCCCACACTAATGCTAACTAATGCCCACACTAATGCTAACTGATGCCCACACTAATGCTAATGCCCACACTAATGCTAATGCCCATACTAATGCTAACTGATGACCATACTAATGCTAACTGATGACCATACTAATGCTAACTAATGCCCACACTAATGCTAACTAATGCCCACACTAATGCTAACTGATGCCCACACTAATGCTAATGCCCACACTAATGCTAATGCCCATACTAATGCTAACTGATGACCATACTAATGCTAACTGATGCCCACACTAATGCTAACTAATGCCCACACTAATGCTAATGCCCACACTAATGCTAATGCCCACACTAATGCTAACTGATGCCCACACTAATGCTAATGCCCACACTAATGCTAATGCCCATACTAATGCTAACTGATGACCATACTAATGCTAACTGATGGCTTCTGGTTCCTGTTCAGTGTTAGCTTTGTTAGCATTTATCCCTCCCCAGATTCCGCAGGTTTGGAGCCGGATGTTTTCTCGCTCTTCCTTTTACACCTTAGTGATCTGTTTTCTTTAACGTTTCTGTGTTGATCCAAAAATCTGTTTTATTTTTCACTCTTAAGCACTTCCTCTTTGTTTTCCTTTGATGTTCTGTTTGCTTTGATGTATGTTAGGCCTGTTGAGTTGCGTTCCGTGTGTTAGTAAACGTGTGTTTTGAGTCTGACATTATGAAGATGATCACGTTACTCTTTGCTCAACCTCAGAGTTACAGAGGGAGTCATGGGGTTATTAAACACTTCCATACAGGGTGGGGTGGAGTCACCGCTGACCACTCATCACAACAGTAACTGAAACTGCCGTCCGTCATCTTTATACCTCTGGGATCTGTGAACTACGGTGGCAGATTAAAGGGAAATTCCACCAGTTTTTCCATCTTTCTCCATAACTGAGTGTGTGAGATGTAAACAGAGTGACTCAGAGTGGCTGATTAGAGACTCAGGGCCGGATTCACGAAAGTGTCTTAAGAACGGAAATCTTCGTAAACGTGTTTTTTTCTTAGCTTTGTTTTTAAGAAATAAAGTTACAAATAATTGTTATTCTTTAAAAAACTTCTTAGGAATTCTTTTATTCTTAACTCTTTTCCTAATAATTCTAAGCACCTGTGTTATTTTTAAAACAGTCTGTGTTATGACAGACTCTCTCTGTCTCAGGCGGTATTGACGATTTAATCTGATCTAAATTGATTGGACTCAGTGCTGCCTCTGCTGCTCCTCATCCTCGTCTCTCTCTTTCCGTCACCCCACTTATCATATTTTCTTAGGAGGTTTTTTCCGGTTGGCTGTTTCTTCCCCCATCAGCTCCAGATCCTGTTTGATCAATTTTTTAAAGCTTGGTTTGATGTTTTTCCTCCATTTTCCTCCTCTGAGTGGATCAAATAACACAAATAACAGTTAATAAAATTCAAACTGTGTCTCGTGTCGTTTATGGGAAGCTGTGAAACAAAACAGAACCGACATAAGAACACAATTAACGCTTCTTTAAGAAAATTGTAACGAAATATTTAAGATTATCTTAAATGAATATTTGAGAACTTATTATGTTTTTTTCAAGAACTGCATTAAAGAACGTTCTTAAGAACTTCTAAGTGTTTATCTTAAAAACCTTCAAGTTTTTCCCAACAAAGTTTTTTGTGAATCCGACCCCAGGGGTCGCCATGACTACAACACAGATATAGACATTTTATTTACTATCCAGAACCACCAGCTGTGTGCAATGATAAAGTAATGATTGTAGATTTTAATATCCATTTTGAGAAGGCAGATGACCCACTAAAAAGGCATTTACTTCAATCCTAGACTCTGTTGGTATCACCCAAAATGTAACAGGGCCTACGCCTATTTAAAATCAAAAGGATAAGACAGAAAAAGCTCGCCCCGTGGTACGATGATAAAACGCGTACCTAAAAACAAACAGTACGGAAACTAGAGCGGACATGGCGATCAGCCAAGCTGGAAGTGTTCCACTTGGCCTGGAAGGACAGCCTTATAGAGTATAGAAATGCTCTCACTAAAGCTCGCTCAGCATATCTGGCCTCGCTGATCGAAAATAATAAATATAATCCTAGAGGACTGTTTAGTGTGATTTCCAGAATTACAATAAAATCAGGCAGGTACTGAACCACAGATTCCGGCGACTCTCACCAGTGAAGTTTTTATGGACTTTTTTAATAATAAAATTGAAAATATTAGACAACAAATTCAACCCACAGTATTAAATCCAACTTGGCTGTCATCTGACATGGCTGATATAAAACATAACGTAGTTGCAGAGGAAAGGCTGGAAACTTTCTACCCACTACCACAGTTAGAACTAGAGAAGATTATCTCCTCTGCAAATTGTACAACCTGCACACTTGATGCAATCCCCTCAAAATTACTCAAAGAAGTGCTACCAGTTATCATTAGTCCTCTTTTAACTATAGTAAACTCGTCCCTTAGCCTGGGCCATGTACCCAGAGCTTTTAAACTAGCAGTTATTAAGCCTCTGATCAAGAAACCAAACCTTGACGCTGCGTATTGTCTAATTACAGGCCTATTTCTAACCTACCATTTATATCTAAGATCTTAGAAAAAGCTGTAGCCCAACTTAGTTCATATCTACATAAGAACCACATATATGAAAAATTCCAATCTGGACTCAGGCCACATCACAGCACTGAGACAGCTCTAGTTAAGATAACAAATGATCTTCTTCTTGCCTCTGATCAAGGCTACGTATCCCTGTTGGTACTACTTGACTTCAGTGCAGCTTTCGATACGATAGACCACAATATTCTCCTAGAAAGGTCAGAAAACATGGTTGGAATCACAGGGACCGCCCTATCGTGGTTCAAATCCTACTTAACGGAACGTTATCAGTTCGTACAGGTAAATGATTCATCTTCCAGTTATTCACAAGTAAGATCTGGAATTCCGCAAGGCTCTATTTTAGGACCTTTATTATTTACATTATACATGTTACCGTTAGGCACAGTTATAAGTAGCCATAGCATTAACTTTCACTGTTACACAGACGATACGCAATTATACATCTCAGCCAAGCCTGATGACAAATACAGGTTAAAGAAAATAGAGGACTGTGTAAAAGATGTGAAAGGCTGGATGTTGCGTAACTTCCTCCTCCTAAACAGTAACAAAACAGAGGTTCTCCTTCTGGGTCCAAAAGTGGCAGGAAATAAATTATCAGATTTAATTTTAAATCTCGCTGACTTTCCAGTTATACCAGGTTCAGCAGCAAAAAATCTTGGCATCATAATTGATCCAGATTTATCATTTGATCAACACATAGGCAGCATCACTAGGACAGCTTTTTACATCTTCGCAACATCGCCAGAATAAGAAATGCCTTATCGCTGCACGATGCAGAAACATTAGTACATGCCTTTATTACTTCAGGGCTAGACTATTGTAATGCACTACTGTCAGGATGCACCAGCAGGAATTTAAGTAAACTTCAACTAGTTCAAAATGCTGCAGCCAGGGTTCTCACTAAAACTAGAACATTTGATCATATCAGTCCAGTTCTATCATCACTCCATTGGCTGCCTGTTAAATTCCGTATTGATTACAAAGTTCTTTTATTGACGTATAAAGCCCTACATGGGCTCGCTCCTGAGTACCTGCAAGACCTCATTTCCCATTACGAGCCACCACGATTACTCAGATCACAGAGTGCTGGCTTTTTAATAGTTCCCAAAATTCAGAAGGTTTCATCTGGGGGAGAGCCTTTTCTTATAAAGCCCCCAAACTCTGGAATGATCTTCCAGAAAATGTTCGGGACTCAGACTCAGTCGCGATCTTCAAATCTAGGCTGAAAACTCACTTGTTTAGTTCAGCTTTTGGTAGCTAATGTTTCCCCTTAGATAAAGGCAGCAGATCCAGGGGTCCATGGACGCAGGGAATTATAGTAAACTGAGACGCTGGTGCTGTCGTCCCCGCCGCTCGCACGCGGTCACTCAGGTTTGTGGACGGTGGAGCGGAGGGATGCCAGATTGTCTCAGGGTGCTCCCGTTGGGTTCTCTCCTTTTAGTTAAGCTGTTATAGTCAGATCTGCCGGAGTCGTTAGCCACACTCTGGAAATGTTCACATTCTCTGTTCTACATACACTCAAACAAAATAAAACTAACTCCATCTGCCTACCTTTTTCCGAGTGAACGACTGCCCACCTGCTGGACGGACACTGATGGATGATTGTCTGCGGAGCTCTCCTGCTATCCGCTTCAGACCAGTTGCCCACGCCCCAGTCGCCGCCACTTGCCCAGCTACCGCCACTTGACTTGGACTAGCTGCCCACTCCCACTCTACACTGAAGTTTTCATGGACTCCTAACTACTACTACTACTACTACTACTACTATTACTACTACTACTACTACTACTACTACTACTATTACTATTACTACTACTATTACTACTATTACTACTATTACTACTACTATTAATGTTAGTAGTATAATAATTTGTAGGTAGTTTGTAGGAGGATGGGTCCCCGCTTGTGAGCCTTGGTTCCTCCCAAGGTTTCTTCCTCAGCTCTGAGGGAGTTTTTCCTGGCTTGCTCACCTGGAGGATTTACATTTCATGTTAAAACTTTGTCCTTAATGGATTTCTGTGAAGCTGCTTTGTGACAACATCAGTTGTAAAAAGCGCTATACAAATAAATTTGACTTGACTTGACTTGACCAGTGAACCTACACGAGTCTCCTGAGTCTATATGGAATGTTGATGATGGAAAATAGTGGAAAATCTGAAATAATAAGTTTCCTTTGGGGACTATTTTGCCTCACAGCGCCCTGCATGTATCCCTCCACCATGAATGGAGTTTAAGTTCTCTAAACTATCATAAAACAGTGTCTCAGTCATCAGGCAGTGAATTCATAACCATTTCACGTAGGAACTTTCTGTGAGGGAGCTTTTAGAGTTGGACATCTGGTTCCTATCACCACCACTGTGAACAGATCTGACTCGGTAAGTTTATCTAGAATGGAGCGTTTCACACCAAACCACTCTGAATGACCCTGTTTACACCTTAACTGTTCAGTTATGGAGTAATTCAGTAAAATCTTGAGTCTTTTTAAATAGATCGTTTTCCTGCTGTGTGTGTTGGCTGTGATCCAGGCCGGATGTTGCTGGGATGTGTGTGGAACGCTGTTCTGTGCCGAATGAGCGAGCAGTGCTGACAGGTGAGATGACCAACATCCTGAGTGGACAGCTGAGCGGCGGCTGCCTCATGTGTCTGAGTTCTCTCGTCTGCACCTTCATCATCTTCACTGCTTCCTGTTAGTGAGAGACACGACAGCAGGTCAGTGTCGTCCTTTATTGGGTGTTGGTACAGAGTGGAGGGGTCACTGTAACGGGTTCTCAACCCACAGAGCCATGAAGAACACCCTGGTGTCCTCGGGCCAATACTGAGGGGGAGCCTGCCGTCTCTAGAGGGCGCCGGTTTAGAGTTCAGAATAAGAAAGAAATATAAACAGAAAGTCCTGCAGCATCTGAGCTCAAAACACCTTCGTCTGTTTTCTCGTGACGTTTCACTCGTCTGATCACGAGCGACTGGTACAAAAATAGGTCACGGAAACATTCGGCTTAATTTGACAACATTCTGTGTGGATTTTGCTGTAAAACAAGCTCAAGTTACACTAATCTACTAATTAATAATAACAATAATGATCATCATCGTCATCATCATCATGCAAAATGAGCTGCGCACAAATCTCGACCTTCACTGGTTCTCGGCTCTGGACCGCTGGACAATAACCGAAAAGTTAGATCTAAAGCTATAAACAAAAAAAATTCTTTGCTAATTTTAATTTTTTTTTTAATTAAAAATTAGATTTCTGTGATTGGACACTAATGAATGTTCTGATCTTTAAGCTATTGTTCAGAAATTAAAAAATATTTTTCATCAAAAAGGAACCTCCAGTCAGGGTTTGATCCAACAACACTCTCCACCTCACCATTAGGAGTTCAAGATTGACATTTTTTAGTTCCACCAATTGTAAACTATACATCAGAGTGTGATTGGTTGGTTCCTCTGTCACTTCCTAATTATGTTGGTAGTTAATCTAATGTTAGATTAGAGGGGTCACTGTAATGGGTTCTCAACCCACTGAGTCATGAAGAACCCCCTGGTGGTCTTCGGGCCAGCTCCTGAAGTCCTAACCAATGCAGATTCAGAGCAGTTCAGCTGAATCTACCTGGATACCACAGAGAGACCAATCCTGATTGGGCGATTTTCTGTTGGACGTTTCAAGGTTTCATCACTTTAGATTCCAACCGAAACAGTCTGAATAAAACGAGCATTATGACATGAATTAACTAAACCGGTTTTAGATTTCACAGAAATCTTTAGGCCCTCTCTGAAGATCCAGAAGGTTCTGAGGGTTCCTCCCTGTTCCACTGTGTGCTGGGGGTGTCCGTACTGTAGTGTGTGGAGTGATGTTTCCTCCTCCTGCTGTTTTACAGCTCAGAGCTGAAGCTGCTCTCAGAAACGAGACTGTCAGGAATGTCTGAGAACGTTCTTCAAGCGCAAACAGAACATGTGCATATTTTATCCTAATAAGTGGTTCTCATTCAAAGCACTTTTCATAATAAAAGCAATTCATGACCCAGTAACATCAGCCTCTCTGCAGCTGGGATTAGAAGTGCAGATGTTCAGACTGGTGAACTGCGGAGATTCTGATGAAACAGTTACAGAAAAAAGCCTTCAGAGCTTCAGAGGCCTGAGTCACCACAGCTCGTCTAAATTTAGCCTCAGCACGGCTGAGCTTGTGTAACAGTGAAAACAGAGAGATCTTACAGTCAGGAGAACATCAGTAATACATAATGAGTTAGTAATGATTAATTAAAGACCTGGGGGGGGGGTTATACTGAAATAGCAGTAGATTGTGATAGTGAATCCCTTACTTTGTAGTCATTTTATATTTATTTATTTATTTATTTATCCATTTAAAAATCAGAGTAATGTTGAATGTCTGCATTTTAATTATTATACGAACTGTAATTATTCTATTATACGAGCTTTACTGGCCTACTTTTTTATTTTAAAGCACTTTCAGGTGATTCTTCAAATGAAAGGTGCTACAATAACTACGTTATTAGTAGTAGTAGTAGGTAGCAGTAGTAATAGTGGTAGCAGTAGTAGTAGTAGTAGCAGTATTATTATTATTATTATTATTATTATTATTAATAGTAGTAGTAGGTAGCGGTAGTAGTAGTGGTAGTAGTAGCAGTAGGTAGTAGTAGTAGCAGTATTATTATTATTATTATTATTATTATTAATAGTAGTAGTAGGTAGCAGTAGTAGTAGTGGTAGCAGTAGTAGTAGCAATGGTATTAGTGGTCATAGTAATAGTAGTAGTAGTAGTAGTAGTAGTAGCAGTGGTATTAGTGGTCATAGTAGTAGTAGTAGTAATAGTAGTAGTAGTAGTAGCAATGGTATTAGTGGTAGTAGTGGTATTAGTAGTAGCAGTGGTATTAGTGGTAGTAGTAGTAGTTGTATCAGTGGTAGTAGTAGTAGTAGTTGCAGTGGTATTAGTGGTCATAGTAGTAGTAGTAGTAATAGTAGTAGTAGTAGTAGCAATGGTATTAGTGGTAGTAGTGGTATTAGTAGTAGCAGTGGTATTAGTGGTAGTAGTAGTAGTAGTAGTAGTAGTGGTATTAGTAGCAGTAGTAGTGGTAGTAGTAGTAGTAGCAGTGGTATTAGTGGTAGTAGTAGTAGTAGTAGTAGTGGTATTAGTGGTATTAGTAGTGGTAGTAGTAGTGGTATTAGTGGTAGTAGTAGTAGTAGTAGTAGTGGTATTAGTGGTAGTAGTAGTGGTATTAGTAGTAGTAGTAGTAGTGGTATTAGTGGTATTAGTAGTAGTAGTAGTAGTAGTAGTAGTAGTAGTAGTAGTAGTGGTATTAGTGGTAGTAGTAGTAGTAGTAATAGTAGTAGTAGTAGTAGTAATAGTGGTATTAGTGGTAGTAGTAGTAGTAGTAGGTATTATTATTATTATTATTAGTAGTAGTAGTAATAGTAGTAGTAGTAGTAGTAGTAGTGGTATTATTATTATTATTATTATTAGTAGTAGTAATAGTAGTAGTAGTAGTAGCAGTAGTATTAGTAGTAATAGTAGTAGAGGGATGATGTCATTGTTATCTCCCACAATAGCTGAGTGCGTGTCTCCTGTATGCGACTGTCTCATGTGCCGCAGCAGAACCGCAGTGGTATGTAGCACATGGACGGTACATTCCATAAGGCCCCTGACCAAAAAAGGAAGCTGAAGGCCTCAGACGGGGGTTGAGATGAAAGAGGGATAATTGTGTCCAGACTGTAGAGCTCACTGTGGAAACGGCGTGACGCCGGTTCTCCTTCTGTTTTTTATGCCGTCTCCACTCATGGAACGAATTCAGCCTCTAACACACAGAGCTCCATTCCAGCTGGGCTTCAGAGCCTAAACACTTCTCCATATGTCTGACATGCAGGGTCCACTCATATGTCCACTATACTTCAGTACACTGTATATATTGTAACAGTGGTCAAATGAAGAGTAGAGTGAAGTCATGATTCTGCTCTGAGAACAGCTCTTCAGTAAACATACATACATAACACATACATACCACAGAACCCACTGGGAGGGGGGTCACCACCAACCACACACTTTGAGCTACCAGTGACCTGGCAGACTTACTGGCCAGATAAATGACAATTTTACAAATTTTTAATACACACAGTATATATATATATATATATATATATATATATATAATGTGTGTATATTGTGGCAGCCACAGGGCACGCAGCCATCCAGTAGCTGGCATGCTGGGAAGAGCCCCAGTTACAAGAAGTTCTGTTTGTGTTGTTTATGTTACAGTTGGTTAGTTTAGGCTTATTGGGATGTTCTGTGATGAGGGTGTGGGTGTTTCTGTGTGTGTGGGGGGTCACTGGTCTCTTCACTCTACTCTTCATTTCTTACAATAATGTGTGTGTGTGTATATATATATATATTATATATATATACACACATGCATACACCGATCAGCCATAACATTATGACCACTGTTTCTGCGCTTATTGTCCATTTTATCAGCTCCACTTACTGTATAGGTGCACTTTGTAGTTCTACAGTTACAGACTGTAGTCCATCTGTTTCTCTGATACTTTGTTAGCCCCCTTTTACCCTGTTCTTCAGTAGTCAGGACCCCCAAGGACCCCCGTGGATCATTCTCAGCACTGCAGTAACACTGACGTAGTGGTGGTGTGTTAGTGTGTGTTGCGCTGGTGCGAGTGGATCAGACACAGCAGTGCTGCTGGAGTTTTTAAACACCTCAGTGTCACTGCTGGACTGAGAATAGTCCACCAACCAAAAATATCCAGCCAACAGCGTCCTGTGGGCAGCGTCCTGTGACCACTGATGAAGGACTAGAGGATGACCAACACAAACTGTGCAGCAGCAGATGAGCTATCGTCTCTGACTTTACATCTACAAGGTGGACTGACAAGGTAGGAGCGTCTAATAGAGTGGACAGTAAGTGGACACAGTGTTTAAAAACTCCAGCAGCACTGCTGTGTCTGATCCACTCACACACACTAACACACCACCACCACGTCAGTGTTGCTGCATAGAAACAAGGAGGCGGTCATAATGTTATGCCTGATCGGTATGTGTATATATATACATTCACACAGATACACAACTGGATTGTTATTTTTGCTTTGTTGTTTGTTGAATGTGTAAGTGAGATGGTGATTGGTCAATAGTTAGCTGCTAATCCAGTCAGCGATGAGCAGTGACAGTTAGCACAGTGATGTCAGAGCAGGATTCAGCGCTGAATCATTTTGGTGTGGTCACTTAAAATAGGGCCTAAAGACACTGTACAGAGGTCAGCACCCTATAGAACCGAACATCAGCTCAGCACTGTGAGGATCTGTGACTGTGAGCTGGAGCTGCAGTGAGAAACGATGAAGAATGCAGAGAATTCAGAAAGAATTGCAACACGGCAGCTGTAAAAACACTGAGTGGGAGCAGCAGTGGGAGCAGCAGTGGGAGCAGCAGTGGGAGCAGCAGTGGGGGAGCCTCTGTTTTTAGCCCGGCCTGGTTAACCAGCACTAACATGATGCAGCTTTACTCACATTAAAGAGGCCTTACGCTCGTCTATAAGCAGCGTTTCAGATAAACACTGATGATGACAGATTGCACTCTGACGTTAATACCTTCCCTCTGTTTTGGTGTCTTCCCCTTTTTCAGGAAAACTAAACTGAAAATAACAGTGAACTCTATAAATGGAAAAAGTAACACTGTTGCTTTATGATGAAACAACAGAAAGTTCCCCCACAAACTTTAGCCTCATTGTGACTGGTGCATTTCCAGAATAGAAACAGAAACCTAGAAATACGTCAGAGCTCTTATATGAGCTCAAATATCCCAGATTGCAGCATATATCGGTCCGCTGCCTTGATAAGGTCTGCACCCCACTGACTGTTTGCTACTGCTGGTCCCCCTCGGACCACCCAGATTACTGCCCTGCATTAAAGCTCTACCTCGTTTTTGATCTCCTCAAACAGATTTTAAATGCACACAGACTTTTATTTTAGAAAATAAACTAAAACAAACATTACAAACAACTGAGAGAAAATAAATAATGACTAGACCTGATATAGAATGATTTTATAGGAAAGTGTTGTTTGTGACGCTGAGCTGGATTAGAATTATTTACCGAACTAATTTTTAAAGTGTAACTAAAGAAAGAAAGGAAGGAAAATCAGTAAATTAGACTGTGAGGGGAAAAGCAGTGATGATAAGTGGAATTTTGTTTATTACTCTGCTTAATTGCCGGTGGGCCGCCCAGAAAATGCTGAGCAAAACACCAGCTTTGCCATCAGCAGACCGACAGTGGTCCGCTATCCTCTCACTATCAGGGATGCGTTAATATCTGTTACAAGCTTCTAATAAAACATATGGAGCGTCTTTTACAAGCTACTAATGTCCGTGTTTAATCTAGAACAGCTAAAACGTTTTGATTTGGACCGGCGTTGTTTCAGCGCTAACATATTATTAGAAAACTCATAGCAGAAATCAGCCTCATCGTAGCTGCTCCTCTCAGCTTAATCAACCAAGAGCTTCTCAAAGTGACAATGCAAATAAAACCCCATTTACATCCCAGTAACACTATAATAAAGACGCACTGATGTGAAGTTTAGCTGGTTTATTGTGTCTCAGTGGTGACGGGTTTATCCAGCTAAGCATGCTAGGCTAGCTGTGCAGCAGAATGCTTTAGAATGAATCACTCCACCATTATAAAACATTATCTGCTGAAAACCAGAGCGATCATGGAGCACTGAGGACGCCATCCCCTGTTGAGCACCCTGCTCGGTCAAGTCTGGACTCAGTGACTCATTATTCTTGATCAACCAGGGCAAGTGGCAATTATTTTTCCATGATGTTCCATTCATTCCACCGTGGATAATCATTTATATATATATATATATATATATATATATATATATATATATATATCGCTGTTGTCGGAACAAAACCTCGAATCTCCAAAATGGTAACTTTACAAAAAACCTACTTTACTTTTAATGTAAGTCAATGGAACCAGAATTTTTTACAAGTCATTTTGTTCCATTTCTTTTTGTCCGTTCTTCATGAAATTTACAAACAATGTAAAGAGCAACATTTTCAGATTATGTCAAAACACAAAAAACAACAAAATTGGAGATACGAGGTTTCGTTCTGACAACAGCAATATATATATATATATATATATATACACACAAAGCGGTGTTGAGATGTTGAAAAAACAGCACGTGTCTATCCATCTATCTATCTATCTATATATATATATGTATGTATATATGTATATATATATATATATGTATGTATGTATGTATGTATATGTATATATAGACACATGCTGTTTTTCCAACATCTCAACACCGCTTTGTGTGTATCCTGGGCAAGTTATTGGATCACGCAAGAAAATCTTCTTAAAGTTTATCAGAATAGTCTGTACCTTTATGTTATTTGTGTATTATTTGTGTTATTTGTTGTTTCCTTTGTAATTTATCATTGGCAGTTGTTGACTGTTAAATACCCACAAACTGTAACTCCTTATGTGTTGTAATGTATTTTTGGTAATGAAATTCTGGCAACCACAGCTCCTGGCGATTTACTGTACATTTGAACTTTGCAATACAAAACTGTAATGTTGACTGATAACTGATAATGTAACAGTGCAGAGGGAGGTGGTGGAGACGTGACGCTGTGTTGGCCTTGCGGCCGGTTGGCTAATCCAGAGGAAGGTTAGGGTTACTCCTCCATTGTCTTCCTTCCTCTTTCCTCACAACTCAGAGTTTGACAGTTTCTCTACAGCTGGTCAGACGGATGAAGACGCAAGAGACACAACCAAAAAACCCAAACATGCATCAGCTCTCGCCCCGAGGGACAGAGACCGCAGAATTCACTGTGTCAGTGCTGGACAGCGGTTCTCTTTACCATAATGAGCCTGTATCACTGGGCAGAGGCTCAGCTGGAGTTATTGAACCACGAGGACGTCACAGTGAACCGTTCTTACTCAGGAACATGTCTGAAATAGCATTAAGGAACATAGAGGCCTATAAACGGATCTGTGAAGCCAAATGGAGCTGATGATGTAGCTTCGAATACGACAGACAGAAATTAGACTCACAGATCTGTTATATTTCATCTGCCCACAAAAATAAAAAAACAAATATTTCTATTTCTATTTTTATCATTTTTATTTTTCCCTACACTTTCAAAAAGATGGTTTATTACACAATGGTTCTGTATAGAACCATATACACTCAAAGAACTGTTTGCATGCTTAAAGAGTTCTTCACATGGTGAAATGGCTCTTCAGATCAGAATCAGAATCAGAATCAGAATCGAGCTTTATTGGCCAGGTTTGTTTACACATTCAAGGAATTTGGTTTAGGTTACAGGAGCTCACAGTGCACAGAATCACACATTTACAGGCAGTGAATAAAATAAAATAAAATAAAATGAAAAGACTGATGGAGAACGTGCTGTATATGGTTCCGTATAGCACCAAAAAGGGTTCTGCTATTGTTACGATGCCAAACGTTTATCAAATAGAATAGAACGCTTTCTGGTGCTATAGAGAACCATGCTGAGAACCACTGAATCATGCAGAGGCTTCTTTGAGTGTTCATGGTTCTATATAGAGCCACTGTCTGTATTAAAGAACCCTTGGAGAACCTTTTCTAAGAGCGTACATCGTTTGAGCAGCAGCTGCTCTTTACACTATGTGTGAATTTCCTGAGAGTGTTTTTCTTCAAGCAGCGACGCTAAATTTGAAATTTGCAAAAATATTTTGAAAAACCGACAGACGGATCAAACATCAAAGATGTTGAGGGTGTAATCTGTACACAGTTAATATTTCAGCTCTGTTCAGTCACTCTGAGCAATATTTAATATGGAATTTAGACCCTAAAAAACAAACTGGAGCACAGCTTTAAGACTCTATCATGGAAACTCATGACGCGGCTGGTCTTTCTAGGTTAGTTGGTGTGAAATGACCCACATACTGCACTGTAATACACTCAAAATAAATGATCAATTAAAATAAACCAACAGGGTTGTTAAACTTACAACCTGAAAATATGTTGACCTTAAATGCACCGGTTGCTTTGTCATTAAGTAGCTGGTTAATTTAAACAGATAGAAAAGGATGAAAGTGTGTTTCTGTTTCTGTTTCTGTTTATTTTAAAGCTTCATTCTAATAAAACTCAGATGAATCAGACTGATTTGTTTCCTTTTGAATTTCGGTTGAATTTTATATTGAGGAAACAAAGTCTGTGTTTAATGACTCTATTAGACTGGATGGAAATGTGTGGCATAGCAACAGTTTCCTTTTTTCAGTGTAAATAGACACAGCTATCTGTTTGAATCGGAGCCGTTTGCGTGAGTGACGGTGGAGCTGAGCTGTAGCTCCGGCTCTGTGTGACTGTATAATATATAATGTATAATGTATAATGTATAAAGTATAATATATAATGTATAATGAATAATGTATAATATATAATGTAAGCAGGTTTTTGGCTGCTTTATGCTGACATTCAGCTCCAAATACAGGCCTTAAACTTCTCTGCTGCTGTTTCGGCTTTAAGGGTTTTAATCAGCCTAAAATCGGAGGAATAAGTGCTGCGCCGGCTCAGCTCGCAGTCCTGTGAACAAACTGCAGAGTTACATCACACTGATCACCTGCTGCATGTGATCAATGATCAGTGATTAGTCACAGGGCAATAAAGGATGTTAGTTAAAGTGGATATAAAAGGACCTGAAGATTCCACAGTTACACAAACAACACGCCGCAGCCTAAACCAGTGAACAGCAGGATGTCTGAGCGTGTGAACAGGTTGGGGGGTGGGGGGTGGGGTTACGTAAGGTCATTAGTGCAATTTCAGAAAATAACTGGAGAGCTTAATTCCACGTCTGAATGTAATTTGATTATATTTGTAACAAAAACAAGTTTCTGAACAGAATAACAGCCGATATATAACGTATATAATGTATAATGTTTAAAGACTTGTTTTATTTCTCTAATAAATGTGGTATTAATCATAATATAGCACTGATGTTTCCACTCCCGACCACAGACATCATTTAAAAAGAAATTAATACATTTGGATATATTTATTAAATATATATATATATATATATATATATATATATATATATACTTTTAATACATTTTGGAGCCAAACCATTCAGTTACAACAGAAAACATTGGGGCTGAAACAAATATTCAATAAAAGTCAATTAATTCAAGAGGAAATTCAAAAAAGTGATTTGAACAAACGGAGCTTTTATCAGGTTTTGTGAAACCACAGGCTTTTTATCAGTCCGACAGGAAACTGGATTTGAATTGGACGTTTTGTAAGAAAGCAAAAAAATCTGAAATCTGAAATGTAGAAACTGATTTTTTCTGCTCGGCTGCTTTTGCCTGTAAGACGATGTTGAAAGTAAAGTTGAAATTAAAACAGAAATTTTTAATACTGTTAGAAACTGAATTTCAGACGTCAACTGTAAACGTCAGTTTCAGATTCAGTATCTTTACAGCTCTCAAACCTTCAGATTCAAATAAGAAATAAAAAAATTAAATATTTGATATAATATTCAAAAATAGAAATATTCAATCGCTGCGTCTCTGATCTCTCTATTGTTCTCATGAAGTATTACGCGCTTATAAAGGCCTTATAACTGAGAGTTTATCTTCTCTCCTCGGCCGACGCAGCCAAAGAGAGTCTCAATACAGGCGGTTTATTCCCAAAGCAGCTGGTCAGATAAACAGAACCAGACGAGTTGCTCTGTGTGACTGACTGTGTTTACATTCTTAAACATGAAGGTAACGTGTTGTTTGTGTTTGACTGACTGGGGGGTGTTTTGATGATTGTGTCTGAAGAGAGATCAAAGCAGAAACGTCTGACTTGGTTATTCTTCTCTAATTGATGTCTAAGAGCCGAAGACACACGAGGCTTTAAATGATGATATAAAAGTTTATATTGTCAGGAATTCAGTGTGTTTGTTTCTTAGGTTTTATTGTGGCGTTAATTTTAAACTAAAATTTAGTTTTAGTTTATGGATTTGACCTCTCACAGACTGAGACCACACATTCAAATATGTATAATATTTTTAAAAATAAATAATAAATATAAAGTTAATAATCACTAATACATGTATAAACTAGTCTTTGTACACAGAGAAGGTTATACATTTATTTTTTCGTTCAAATAAATTATTATAATAACACGTTTATGGTCTTCCTGCAGTCGCACCGCCTGATTTGGTACAAAGTACCAAAATTACAATTTTTTTTCCGTACTTGGCGACACACCGTGAAGGTCTCTTGGGGTCTTCTCTGTGATGCAAACCTGTGGCCAACGTCAGAATAAAAGTCCTTTGTTTTTTTCAGTTGTGCCACAAGACTTTAGAGGAAATCAGAATTTATGGAAGATCCTCAGAAATTTCTGAGTTGCGACATTGTTATTTTAAACGTTTCCAAAAATAAAAGGTTCCAAACGATTCTATTTAGAACTGTATATGATTAAATTATCATTTTTAATAGTTTACAGCTTACTTAGTCTGCATATATGGTTAAACTGTCGCACCACCTGACTTTGAGAGGCGTAAATGTCTGAAATCATTTTTATTTTGATGCACTGAAAACAATCACACACAGGAGGTATTTCAGAGTGAGATATGCTGTTTATTTATTAAAACTGTTAATAAAAATTTAACAGAATGACCCAAATAAATATAAATACTGCACTGAAAACATATTTAAACATATGTGACCATCAGGCTCTATTTCTATCTGAGAAGAAGCATAATATGTATCATCATATCATACAAACTGAACTGTATATGTTTGTTCTCTATATTTACTTATCTAATCTGTATAGTTTCCTGTTCCTATAAGGGAACACAGCACTGAATAACCCAATGCGCTGTCCGCACATTCCTCTCTGAGACTGTGTGGAAGCACAAACCACCACAAGTGTCCAGGAAAGTCTTCAGTTCCTCAGATATGATCTAAACCACTGGCTGTCCCTTCATTACAATTGTTATTGTCTCCATTTCGGGCGTGTTTGGGTTGTGAGGGTTCGAGCGTGTGCTCTGTTAGCATTAGCAGCTTGTTCTAATTTAGCTGTGCTGTAAAAGTCTTTATCAATAAAAGTTAAACGTGTGGAATGAATTTCTGCCGATGCCAGGCGATTTTGTCATCTCAGCTCATCTCAGCTCATCTGTGTTCAGTTTGGACAAATAAGTTACAGAATCAGCCCTAAAATCATGGGTGGCAGCTGCTGAAGTGCCGCTGAGGACAGAGGGTCCAGAACTCTTACAGTGTTTTTACACTGAACGTTCAAAAACAGGCTCTGAAACTCAAACAAGAACCAACGGAACTGACGGTTCTGGTTCTGGCTCTAGTTCGGACCTGTACCTGCTTCAGTTCACTGACCACCTGTAAAATACAGAATCGGTTTTTAGGTTTTATTGCTTGTTTTTAAAGCTCTAAATGGTGTTTCTCCGACTTACGTCTCCAAACTCCTCCTCCGTATTCAACTTCACCAGCTTTGAGGTGCTGCTGTTAGCCAATCAGCTTCCTCCACTAAAATCTGAAGCTAGCGGATCTTTTTCTGTTTAATCGTCTGTGTAAGGATTTCAGCCACGGTTGATGTGTTTCAGTCTAATTTAAAAGCACAGGCATTTAAATCCTCTTAAAAGGTTTTAAAGTCCTTAGCTGCGTGTCCAGATTTGTTATGTTTTTATTTTTGGATGATTTATTTTAATTTTATCAGCTCTGGTAGCCTTTTAAATGCACTTTAAAAATAAAGTGGACTCGACTTTCCACCTGCTTGAGTGACAGAACCATAATAATTTTATGCCACTCTGAAGTATCTAACTTAGCTAATTAGCTACCTTGCTTGCCAGTTAGCTGATTATTAGCGGATATTAACGATGCATGAACTGTTCTGTCCATACAAAGTAAACAAAGTTGATACTTATATGTATTTATATTGTCTGTCGAGTGTGAGAATGTTATCTTTCTGACTCACCTTAGCATCTTTTGCAAAGTAATAATTCTAAAATATCAATCATCACATCAGCAAACCGTCCTGGTTCACGTTCTGGAGCTGTTATTGAAGATGCAGTAGTGCTTAGTGACTTTATCTTCACCTGGAGGAGTAAAAGATTCACTGTATTGTTGTTTGCATCAGTTCCAGGTGTTAGTAAACACAGCGGAGAACACTCTCGAGAACCTTTAGGTCCTGTTGGTGCTGATCTTAAGCAGCAGCCCAGACAGCAAGAGGGCAGAGGGTCAGTGTCGGCCCCCTGACAGCCCACTGGCTCGGCTCGGCTCGACTCTACTCGCTTTAGGTACCAGCTACTTCACTTTACTGCAGATATAGCGCCCCCTCAGTGTAGCTGGTCACATGAAGCTGCCGAGACGTGAAGGACACTAGTTCTGTTCAGAGGACGCTGATGGCGGCGAGACAAAAGACTGCTGAGAAAAACAGGAGAGTTTGGGAAAAAACTACATCAGAGCTCAGACCAGACGAATCTGGTGACACAAGAGGCTTCGCTAACCTGGTAGCTAACGTTAGCATATGTGTTTAGCGATTCTGTCTGACCAATCAGCAGCCTGCAGCATTTTTACAGTACGTTCTGGTGTCAGCTCAGCTCGCTCGGAACCTGGAGAGAGGTGACACCCAAAAATAGAACCAGTTACCAGGTTTGTCTGATGCAGAACCAAAAAGGTGAGCCGAGTCGAGTCGAGCCGGTGCCCTGCAGTGGAGAAGTGGCGCTCATTTTCTTCTCTCAGTCCAATTTACTGATTTTTCCTTCATTTCTTCCTTTTTTGTCCTTTGTTAATTAGTTTATTAAATAATTTTAACAGTAATATCGTTAATAAAGTCTGTTACACAGCTGTAACTGATCTAGCACAGAGTCAGCAGCAACATTTTGACTTTTATTTCAGGCCTATTCATTATTTTTTCTATCGGTTGTTTATAATAATACACACCATCTAAACCACTTATCCTTCTGGGTCGCGGTGGGGTGCTGGATCTCAGCTGTCATTGGGCAGAAGGCAGGATACACCCTGGACAGGTCGCCAGTCCATCGCAAGGCAGACAGACAGACAGACACATTCACACCTAGGAGCAATTTAGCATGTCTAGTTGGCCTGACTGCATGTCTTTGGACTGTGGGAGGAAACCGGAGAACCCGGAGGAAACCCACACAGACACAGGGAGAACAGGCAAACTCCACACAGAGAGGACCCTGGAATCAAACCCAGGCCCTTCCTGCTGTGAGGCGACAGCGCTACCCACTATTTTCCAAATAAAAGTCTGTGTGCATTTAAAACCTGTTTAAGGAGCCTAAAAACTAGTTAGACCTCGTGTGCAGGACAGTAATCTAGGTGGTCCGAGGGTGGGCCAGCAGTGACGTACAGTCAGCGGGGGTGGTGGGGGGTGTGGGGGTGGTGGTGGTAGGGGGGCACCTTAACAAGCCAGCAGACCGGTATGTGATGTTATCTGGGAAAAACCATTAAACTGGAACCGATGGCCAATGGAAAAGTTCCTGTTTTCTAGCACTGTTCAGTGGGAGAACAGACTTAATGGTTCCTAAATGGTTCTAGGCTTGGATGTACGGCTCTGGGAAAAACTTTTAAAGAGAACCTTTGCATTATGTGCAGGTTCTTTATACTTTAAGATGGTTCTTCATGCTCACACATCTCTTTAAAGAACCATCCATTGAAAGGTTCTTTAGGGAACCTCTCCCTGGAGCTCCATAGAACTCCTTTTTTACTGAGGGGGAAAAAAAGTGTCCTTTTATAGAAATTTAAATACGTTTTCAGTGAAAATGTAGAAAATGTTCATTTCTTTCAGGGCGTCTGTTTGAATCCGACCACAGAACACATATTTTGGCTTTGGTTTCTAGTTTTTGTGAAGGAATGTTCTGGATTAACGCCAAACACTTCAGTACTCAGCAGTTTATGGACTGCGCTCTGAGTAAGAGAGCTCCTCGTGTGGGTTTCTGATTTATACCGTTCTACTGAAGTGGTCAGGTCAAGTGGTCTGCAGGGTCACGTCCACAGAGAGCATGACACAGTTAGCTAAATCATGTGAACACAGTGTCTCTCTGAAGGTCTGTAGCCACATAAACACTGAAGACCCAGAGAACCTGAATCTGTGTTTCTTTCCGATCAGGTTAATCTTGTTCCTGCAGGTAATAATGTTCCTGAATAATGTTCCACTGACCAATAAATGACCGATATATTTCACCATATTTCTCTCCTCTCGATGTAAACTGGTAACCAGTCTTCTGTAATCATTCCCCTGACCAATCACAGGGCTGCATCTCTGGCCCCGCCCACACAAACCAGTTTCAGAGAAGCTTAGTGAGCTAAAACTAAACCAGCATAACCAAAACGTTGCTGTCCAGAGAAAAACAAGAATCTCCAAAATAGTCAGTTTACAGTAGAGGGCAAAAACGTCATTTTGGAGCGTTTCTATTGGTCCATTCATCATGAGGTTACGTAAAGGACGGCTGTTGAGCTCAAATGATGCAGAAAAGTAAAAATCTCAAAAAATGGAGATGTTTTTCATTGGACAGCCACGAAAAACTAGCAAGCTAGCCCACCTGTCTGTAGCTGCCTGTCGTCACTCGTTTATCAACACCAACACTGTTCACTCGTCCGTTCCTTTGTGCGTTGCTTCATCCGTCCGTCCGTCTGCATGTCTGTCTGTTCGTGACTTTTTCCGTCCAGTTAGCGTCACATAAAGCTGGATAATGATGTATGAGGTGTATGACGTGCGAAACAGGCTAGGAGTGTAGGACAGAGAGCTGTCAATCAAGCGGCTCATTAGACACGCCCACACAGTTCTCAGATAGATTTTTGGATTTGTTTATTAAAACTGAAAGAAGCTTCATGACTGAGTGAGGAGAATAAAAACAGGCTAAAATAGGGTGAGTCTGCACTGTGAGTCACCTGTAAAGGTAGGTAGGTTGGTGGGTAGGTAGGTGCGAAGGTAGGTGGGTGGGTAGGTAGCTGAATGGGTAGGTGGGTAGGTAGGTGGGTGGGTGGTTAGGTAGGTAGGTGGGTGGGAAGGTGAGTAGGTAGGTAGGTAACTTTTTTAATCTCAGAGGGAAATTAGCAAATAATTGTCTTACAGTATTTACAGGTGCATAAATAGAAAGTAAAGATAAAGATAAAGCCTGAAATAATCATTTAAAAATCAGAGACGTCGAGTTTTTCACACCACGTCGTACGTCTTTACGTATTAACATCACACACAGACTCTAAAAGAAGGTCCGGCCCGATGTTTCAGCCTCAAACGATCTTAGAATCAACCTTATACTGATGAAGATCCTCAGAAGACACTCCCTCATCAAGTTTAGAGGGTGTTTAAAGTTAAATAGTACACAGCTCAAAATAAAAGGAAAGACAATAAAATAAAGTGAAATCAAAAGTGAAGTAAACTCACTCATATAATGATATTTCGCAGATGTTTGCAACACTCATCACTTTAAAGAGTGAAAGAAAGGAAGGAATCATAGTGAAACAACACTATTAACTATTAAACTATGAAACAGGTTCCGCTCGGCCTGTTCGCCCTGTCAGCCGTGACCGCCGTGACCACCGTGACCACCATGACCAATCCTGACTTCACCCTGACTCGCTCTGTGGGAATCACATCATCACCTCCGTGAGAAACTCTGAGAACTCTGGATGATGAAGACATTAGTCATGTCGGATCTGTTGTCCTCTCTAGGAACATCGAGAGGGCCATCCACTGACCTCACAGCGAAGGCCCCGTAAGTAGCGCCAAAAATAGTAAGTAGTAGGTGAAGTTTATTTATATAGCGCTTTTTATAACAGGTGTTGTCACAAAGCAGCTTTACAAGGAAATCAGCATTACAGAAAGAAATCCGGGTCCGAGCCCCCATGAGCGTCGCCAGTGGCGACAGTGGCAAGGAAAAACTCCCTAAGAGAAACAGGAAGAAACCTTGAGAGGAACCAAGACTCATAAGGGGAACCCATCCTCCTCTGGTCGACACCGGATAGTAAACATTGTTAGTACAAAAACAGGGAAAACAGGTGGAGCAATGATTAAATTGATTAGTTTAGTTTATGCAGCAGCAGCAGCAGCAGCAGCATCAGTGGGGTCAGGTTGTGAGGGTGAGGTTTGCACGGCGTTGTACAGCATGGAGCTTGATGGTGGTCAAGCCGGTCCAGAGGGCTGGCGAGCAGTGGCACCCGATCAAGGCAGAAGAGGCAGCAGCATCAGACGCACAGGATGGGCAGCTGTTCAACTCGGCAAAGAAAAGAAAGAAAGGAAAAACACCGAGAAAAAAATAGAAACGCTACAGCTCATAATGCTAGTGTTAGTACTGAAAATAAGACGACTACTAGCACTTATACTGTAAATAAGGCAAGTGCTGATAGAAAAGCTTATTCTATAAATACAAATGCTCATAGGTTTCTCCCAACTGAGACTGTGTCTGTTCCCCGAATAAAACAAAGCATCAAAAAGCCTCGAAGTGTTTGCTCTAGTAACTTGATTAATATCAGACCAGTTGTACCACTCTGCAATGACCGCACCTTTGGTCTAAAACTAGGACTGCTTAATATAAGATCTCTCACACCTAAAGCCGTCATTGTTAATGAAATTATTACTGATCACGACTTTGATGCTCTGTGTCTAACAGAGACGTGGATCAGACCTGAAGAGTACTTGGCTTTGAATGAAGCCACGCCAACAGGCTATAGCTATGTACATAGTCCTCGCTTATACGGTCGGGGTGGAGGCATAGCAACCGTTTACACCAATACTTTAGGACTAAACCAGAAAGCAGACGTAGTTTCTCTTCCTTTGAAATTCAGTTTCTCAATGTTAGCAATCGAGGAACAAATGAGAGCTCATTTTCGCTCATCATACAGGCCACCGGGGCCTTACTCTGAGCTTTTACAGGAATTTACTGACCTGTTATCTAGTTTAATAACAATCTCGAATAAAGTAATAATAGTTGGAGATTTTAATATCCACATAGACAAACCACAGGATCCGCTAAGAGTTTTTAAACACTGTGTCCACTCACTGTCCACTCTGTTAGACACTCCTACCTTGTCAGTCCACCTTGTAGATGTAAAGTCAGAGACTAAAGCTCATCTGCTGCTGCACAGTTTGTGTTGGTCATCCTCTAGTCCTTCATTAGTGGTCACAGGATGCTGCCCACAGGACGCTGTTGGCTGGATATTTTTGGTTGGTGGACTATTCTCAGTCCAGCAGTGACACTGAGGTGTTTAAAGACTCCAGCAGCACTGCTGTGTCTGATCCACTCGCACCAGCACGTCAGTGTTACTGCAGTGCTGAGAACGATCCACCACCCAAATAGTACCTGCTCTGTGAGGGTCCATGGGGGTCCTGACCACTGAAGAACAGGGTAAAAGGGGGCTAACAAAGTATCAGAGAAACAGATGGACTACAGTCTGTAACAGTAGAACTACAAAGTGCACCTATATAGTAAGTGGAGCTGATAAAATGGACAACGAGCGTAGAAACAAGGAGGTGGTCAGAATGATATGCCTGATAGGTGTATCGCTAACTTGGCTAATTTTGGGACCAAAAGAACTGACCATGCCACGGAAGGAAGAGCCTTTTGGGAGCCGAAAGTGTCGACTCTTCTCTAACCTGAAGGTTGTAACCGACTCCAACATATCAGATCTTGTTGAGACACAGCCGTCCAGTTGTTTCTGGCGTGATTAACACACACCAGCGCTGCAATACCGGCAGGAAGTGTCTCAGTGCTGGATGAACAACATGCATCACCTGCCTGGTCCAGCCTGAGCTCCATCCCAGCGAAGGAGATGGTCAGTCTGAATCGTTCCAAAGCCACATTACTGTGGAGGAAATGCTGATGGACAGCAGGGGATTTCCCAGAGTGCCACCGTGTCAAACAGCTCCACTACTGACTCATCTGGACTTCTGCTTGATCAGCTTAGAATGAATTCATCAGGAGAACCCACCAGAGATGCAGGAGCATGTTCTCCAACCATCACACCCTGCTCATCTCAGCAGAGGCTAAACTGGATTTTGGAGGTGGAGAAGCTCTATTTTTACCACAGATGTCAACAATGCAGGAACTATGTTGTTTATCTGGTTTTATATCGAGTTCTCACCACTGAGATTACAAAAATGATTAAAACGAATATCTAAAATCTGTTACTGTCTTAAATGATAGATCGTTATGCTCGTTTTTAATGTTCAGAATTTTATTTTTGTTCTACTAGAACAGATTTACAGCTTCAGTGTTCCAATAACACATTCATTTCCTCAGACTGTTCATCTCTGTTCACCCTCTGTCTGAAACGCTCTGTTAGAGCTCCTGTGTCTTTAAGCCCCGCCTCCCGATGAGCCCAATGTGCTCTGATTGGTCAGCTCGCCCACTCTGTTCTGAGCGGTTAACTACAAGTTTCACCCCCACGTGGATTTCAAACACGAACTTCTTTGTTTTTCTACAAACTTAAAAAAGATGGTTCTGCAAGGGCTCTTTAGTAAAGAAAATGGTTCTACATAGAACCATGAGCACTGAAATAACCCTTTGCACGATTAAAGGGTTCTTTGCATTGTGAAAGGAGGGGAGAATGTGCTGTAGGCGGTTCTATATAGAATCTTTTTGACCTAACAATGCAGAACACAGTATCTTCCCCATGTGGCTCTTAAAATAATGGTTCTTTAACAGTTATTTAGTAAAGAGAATGGTTCTATATAGACATGTGAACACTCAAAGAACGCTTTGCACGATTAAAGGGTTCTTTGCATCATTAAATGGTCCATTGATAAAGAATTTGCTGTATGTGGTCCTATATAGCACCTTTTTGAAAGTGGTTCCACATACCACCAAACACAGGTTCTTCTAATGTTATGATGTCAAGCTTGTCAATACAGAGCCGTTTCATCATGCAAAGGATTCTTTACGTTTTCATTGGTTCTATATAGAACCATTTTCTTCACTACAGAACCGTTGAAGAACCATCTTTTTTTAAGTGTGCACAACACTGAACACACTCTTCCTCCTCCAGCAGCCGCTGTGGGCTGTGTGAGGGGGCGGAGCTCGCCAGTAGGTGGGCAGTAAGGAATGTGTTACGAGATGATGTCATCC
Source organism: Colossoma macropomum (assembly GCF_904425465.1). NCBI lineage: Eukaryota > Metazoa > Chordata > Actinopteri > Characiformes > Serrasalmidae > Colossoma > Colossoma macropomum. The sequence continues at coordinate 34,315,626 of NW_023494807.1, forward strand.
TGTAACAAAGGAAAAGGGCTGGAATTCCAACAAAGCGTTTGAGGCAGCTGAGAAAAGTGGGTTCTGTGGGAGAGTTTCTCACAAAGAGCTACATAACACCCTGAAGGGGAGGGAACAACCAGAAAAACATAATAAGTTACCTTTAACCTCTTTCCACAGCGCCCCCTAGTGGCCATTACACTGGAAACCAGGGTTTGTTGGTGTCTTAATGGATGTGTCTGCGCTGTGCTTTAGTTTAGATCTTCTTTAGGCCCCGATGGTCCAAATAACCAGACACAAAATCTCCTGGCACTGGAACATGGGCCCCGGTGCGACTCCCTCCCACCTCCCGGTAGTTACGCCACTGCCTCTGTGTGAAGGCAGGCCATCAGGGAGTAAGTTTTCATAGCTGTTCCATTATATAATCCTGGCAGGCTGGATAACGAGCTCCCAGCCAACAAACTCGGAAAAAAAACACTCGACTTGGAGGCTGTAGTGGAACATCCAGAACTCCAAGGCCAGTTCGGCAGTGTCCAGTAAGCTGGTCACTCTGTTTAGTGGCTTTCTTTGAACTTTACACCAGAAAAGTTCCTACAGAGCACTTTTTGATGGGGCAATGATTTGTTATAACATTCCAGAATCCTTTACGAGGGAATTCCATGAGTAAGAACGATATTTGGCCCATGCAAGGAGAGAATAGCCACTCTGGGCCTCCTCCCAGAGGAGAAATGTCTGTCCTAAGATCGTCTCAGAGAAATAAGGCAGATCTTAATACTGTATTAATGAAGGGTCACTGATCTCTGAGCTGTTCCTCCTGAACCTCCTCAGGAGAAAAGAGGAGATCAACATCAGCGTCTCACTGTGAGACGTTCTGGTGATGAAAGAGAACAGCGTGACTTCTCCTTCTGCACTAACGGACTGCTGAGAGGGTTCTGTGATCTAGAACAGAGCTGTATAAGAGAACGATGAGATCTCACACTGTTCTTATGGAGATATTACTCAGCTGAGACTGCAGCTGAGACGAGTCAGACTCTAAAGAGTTAATCCACGTGTGTGATTTTGATCAAAGAGAGAAAATCTGAGTTTTATTTCTCAGAAGCCAAATTTCAGAAACAGGAGAAAACGGCTTCAGTCTGAGAAGAACCTGAGATCAAGAGCAGATCTCTTTTAGAATATTTCTGTCCTAAAGCGCAGAACTGTTCTCACCTTTGTGCTGTTGAGTGTGTAGATTCTGTTCTTACCTAAGAACGAATCCCACATAAGAGAACACTGGTGAATATCAGAAAATGGTTCAGATGTCTTTACAGTGGTGGTGATAGGAACCAGGGGTCGCCATGACTACAACACAGATATAGACATTTTATTTACTATCCAGAACCACCAGTGAACCTACACGAGTCTCCTGAGTTTATATGGAATGTTGATGATGGAAAATAGTGGAACATCTGAAATAATACGTTTTCTTTGGGGACTATTTTGCCTCACAGCGCCCTGCATGTATCCCTCCACCATGAATGGAGTTTAAGTTCTCTAAACTATCATAAAACAGTGTCTCAGTCATCAGGCAGTGAATTCATAACCATTTACTGTAGGAACTTTCTGTGAGGGAGCTTTTAGAGGTGGACGTCTGGTTCCTATCACCACCACTGTGAACAGTTCTGACTCAGTAAGTTTCTCTAGAACAGAGCGTTTCACACCAAACCACTCTAAATGACTCTGAACCGCTCTGTTTACATCTTAACTGTTCAGCTATGGAGTGATTCAGTACACTAGATCGTTTTCCTGCTGTGTGTGTAGGTGGTAGTCCAGGCCAGATGTTGCTGGGATGTGTGTGGAATGCTGTTCTGTGCAGAATCCTGAGTGGACAGCTGAGCGGCGGCTGCCTCGAGTGTCTGAGTTCTCTCGTCTGCACCTTCACCATCTTCACTGCTTCCTGTTAGTGAGAGCGCCGACAGCAGGTCAGTGTTGTCCTTTATTGGGTGTTGGTGCAGAGTAGAAGGGTCACTGTAACGGGTTCTCAACCACAAAGTTGCTCTAGAACGGAACTTTTCACACCAAACCGCTCTGAAAGACTCTGTTTATACCTTAACCTCAAACAGGAACCGTGTAAGTCCCCTTTACGCCAGTAAAACATTCCTACTCTGATGTGACAACATACCCAGAGGACCAAAAGACCAAACATGAGATCTCCTCTAAATCACTCACACTCCTCCTACACGCTGAAAAAGGTGGTTCTTCAAGGGTTCTTTAGTCAAGACAGTGGTTCTATATAGAACCATGAACACTCAAAGAACCCTTTGCATGAAAGCGTTCTTCAGATTGATGGAGAATGTGTTGTACATGGTTCTATATAGCACCAAAAAGGGTTCTTCTACTGTTACAAGCTTGATATTACAACAATAGCAGAACCCATTTTGGTGCAATATAGAACCATTTTCAAAAAGTACTATATAGAACCAGGTACCGTACATTCTACATCAATCTCCATTTTCTTTACTAAAGAACCCTCGAAGAACCTTTTCGTATACTTTTAATGCGTTCTTATAAGAATTGATTCTTCAAAGTTTCTTTAGTAAAGAAAATGGTTCTGTATAGAACCATGAACAGTCAAAGAAACCTTTGCTTGATTAAATCGTTCTTTGCATTATGAAAGCGTTCTTCAGAATCATGAAGAACTGTTGTATAAGGTTCTATATAGCACCAAAAAGGGTTCTTCTTGTGTTCCAAGCTTGATATCACAACTATAGCAGAACCCCTTTTGGTTCCCTGCTTGGGGAAATCGTTCTTCAGATTGATGGAGAATGTGTTGGTTCTATATAGCACCAAAAAGCGTTCTTCGATGCCAAACTTGTAACAATAGCAGAACCCCTTTTGGTGCTATATACAACCCTTTTCAAAAAGGTTCTATATAGAACCATACACAACACATTCTCCATCAATCTGAAGAACCCTTTCATGATGCAGAGAACCTTTTGAGCATAAAATGGTCCTATATGGATCTCATGGTTCTAAATAGGATATGAATGTTTTTTTCTTTCTAATAGGCCTAACGGTTTCCAATAGAGACTACTAGAACACCTATAGAACCCATAGAAAGCAATTTAGAATCAGCCACTGGTCACCAGTTAAACCATTACACTGTGATATCAACCCATTAAAAAGCCAAAGCACATGACAAAACAGGAACCAGCAGGCGCTCTTAATTCATCAGCAAGGTAAAGAACCCTTGAAGAACAGTGCAACAGTTTTAACAGTGGGGGGGGGGGTGAGCCGGATGCCCATATATGGTCATCATGCTCCGCCAGTGACGACACTGAGGAGTCGGTAGGCGGGGCTGAGTGAGTCAGGCTGAGCTGAGCTGAGCTCCGTATAAACTCGCAGAGCTGATAGAGACCAGCATCAATCGAACAGCAATCCCTAAAGGACTAGAACCTCCCAGCTAGAACATCCCTTTGGACCCTCACTGGACACCAGCATGAGCTTCACAGCGCCACTTCTCATTGTTCTCTGCTGGATCAGCTCATCTTCAGGTAGGAACGTGTTTAATTCGTCCGTTTTTGGGCCAGAATGCGATGCGCATGCTCTGTTTACTCTGTCGGAGTGAATTAAAACTGATTTATTATGATTTACGAAGGTAAAGTTGGCTACTTGTTTGACTTGTCCGTTCCACCTTAAATGGTGCAGCAGTTACATTCTGGCGCCTCAGGCGCCAGAATGTTACTGCTGCACCATTTAAGGTGGAACGGACAATTCAAACAAGAAGCCTCAGGCGCCAGAATTTAACTGCTGCAGCATTTAAGGTGGAACGGACAATTCAAACAAGAAGCCTCATGCGCCAGAATGTAACCGCTGCACCATTTAAGGTGGAACGGACAATTCACGCAAGAAGCCTCAGGCGCTAGAATGTAACTGCTGCACCATTTAAGGTGGAACGGACAATTCACACAAGAAGCCTCAGGCGCCAGAATGTAACCGCTGCACCATTTAAGGTGGAACGGACAATTCGAACAAGTAGCCAGTCTTGGGGTTCATTAATGAAGGAGGTGGTTCAATTTAGGACCATGAGTGTTGGAACAGTGCTCCAGATTGATATGTTGTTCATGGTTCTATGCAGAACCTAGAACCATAAGTGCCCTGCTGTGTTTCTTGTTGGCTCCAAACAGTTTTGTAATGTGTTTTAACCCTCTTTTCCTGTCTCTTCAGCTTCTTTAGGTTCTGATCACCTTCCCAAAGCCAAGAATGTGACCTGGACGTCACTCAACTTCAAAACAGTCCTCCAATGGGGACCGAAACCCTCCAACCACAGCTACACAGTGGAGTTCTCAAGGCAAGTCTGTCAGATCAGTCAGTTGTAATTCCTGTAGCTTTATTTATTTGTGTATTTATTTATTATTTACACATCTGGGACGATGCGCTCCGTCCTAAATGTGACCTGATTCAAATGGTCACTCTCTTTCAACATGGTTACACTGTAATTTCTACAAGAAAGACTAAATATTGTTGCTGTAATATATCAAATTTATTCATATCCAGTTAATTCACTGCACTTTTTTCAGTGTAGCACAGTTTCGAGGCCTGATGCTCTGGCCATGAGTAAATTAGCATTCGTTTAATTTATTCGTTTTCTTAATTGTGTAACGGTTGTACTTGGTGTTGGTTGGTATCAGCTGGTTTATTCCATTCTAGCGCTGTTATCTGATATAAGCTGGTTATAATAATTAGCATTATTAGCTGGAATAGATTTTATAGGTTTATGTCTGACTAGCATTATTAGATAAGGTATAACTGTACCTGTCAGATCAGTATATGCACTTTTATGTCTGAGTAGCATAGTTATTATTAGTGGGCTTATTTCTAACCAGCATTACCAGCTGGCCACACAGCTGTGTTGGCTGGTTTAGTTCTAACTGGCATTATTAGTTGATTTATTTATAACTAGCATTATTAGAGTCGCTGCTTTATGTCTGACTGGCGCTGTTGTCTGGTGTTTTCTTGTTCATTCCTAATCCTCGGTGTCCGTGTGTCTGTACAGAGTCGGTAAAAACAGACAGACGAATCCGCACTGCATCCGCAGCCTGGAGACAGTGTGTGACCTCACCAACGACCTGAAGGACCTGAAGGCTATCTACACCGCGGACGTCCTGTCTGAACACCTGCCGGGTTCCAGCTCCGACCTGTTGGAGCTGCCGTTCACTCAGTCCAAAAAATTCTGCCCTTACACCGACAGTGAGTTTATCAGCTTTCGTTTACAGCATTGTAGTGACTCAGTGAAACGCCTGGGCCTGTTTACAGTGAGGAATAATCAGCTCTAAAACAGTCCAGAGAGCAGAGAAACACAGAGACTCAGAGCTATAAAGACTTATTAGTTAATCATCTAACAAAACAGCTCAGACATACCAAGTCCTGTAGCCCTGAGACTCCGTCATGAACAGCCCTCTGACCGAGTGAGATTTCTTTATCAGTTCATCTTTATTTAACTTTATTTCTATATCTTTTCAGCTCTTATAGGAAAACCTGAGTTCACCATCAAGCTGGACGAAAATAAAATTGTGATCCACATTCGTGACCAGCTCACCGCTTTAAACAGAGACGGAAATGTGCTGACCATCAGGGACGTTTTCAAAGGAGACCTGAAGCACAAGATTTCCTACTACAAAGCCGGAAGCACCGGGAAGGTGAGTGGAAATTCCACTTTGTTTTAATGTGCAGTTAACTACTGTCTGAATATGATACACTTATTAAAAAACACAGTTTCAGAGACGTTGTTTACTAAATGCTCCAGATTGTGAGCAACAGTAGATTAATATTGGTTAAAATGAGCAAAGCATTCAAAATATTGATCACCTGTGGAGTAGAAACATTGTCTTTGTATACAAAAGGTAATGAAGGATAAACAGCAGCTAGATAACCTGCTGCTATTTCTCTATAGGAGAATTATATAAATTAAAAAAAGGAGTTTCGGATTTTTAGTTCAGATGTTTTCACACCAAACCACTCGTCATGAATTTGTTCACATCTTATTCATTTAATCATGGAGAGATTTTGGTGGAATTGCCCTTTAAGAGTTGTTTATGTGGATTAATGTTGTGTAAACTGAGCTGTAATGAGTCTAAACCTCAGTGTTTACAGCTCCGCTCTGTCTTTGCTGATGCTCTCTAAGCCTGAGTCTGTGTGATTCCTTGCAGAAGGAGAAGATTGTGGATGGTGATGAGGTGGCGATGAGTGAACTGGACAAAGGTCAGAGCTACTGCTTCAGCGTAGCGGCGTACATACCGTCACGGAAAGGAAACAAACGGCTGGGAAAGTGGAGCCTCCCGAAGTGTTCCCCAGCAGGGGGCAGGAGCCTCATAGACGGTGAGTTTTACAGCTTTACCCAAAATAAAATCCTCACGGCTGCAAAACTCAGCATCAGTGAGGGATCTTCATCACCGCGCTCTGAGTTTAGAGACGAGTCCAAACTGAATCAGGACCTCACAGCCTCTCTGCGTCCCTTAGAGTTGAACAGCCCGTCCCTTTAAGACCCACATATGTAAAGGAGCTCTGTTCTGATTGGCTGTCCTGTACTGCACCTCATTCAAAGAGCAGCCCAGAGCTGCAGCGCTCTTTAGAGCCTCAGCGTGAAGGAGCGCGGCTGAACTGCTGTAGGCTGAACAAAATCAGTGGGTATATGGAAATGCATTGGTTTTTGTGACATCACAAAAGCGAGAAATTCAAACTGGGCTGTTTTGGAGGCTTAGTTTCCATATATGGGTTGTATGAATGGCACAGTTTGGAAATTTAACGCTGTTTACGAACTTCTAAAATAAGCGAAGAAAGTGTGTTTTTCTGTGAAATGGGCCCTTTAAGTGAACACAGGGCAGAAAATCACAGTGCAGATAGAGGAACTGCTGATCCGCACCGGGCGGTGAGTCAGACTGTCACTGAGGGTCAGCAGACGCAGCTGTGTGGCCTCTGTCCGTTTTTAAAGCGTGGGAATTTCCATGTGGATTCTGGGAAACACAGAACACACTGTTAGAGAAGCTCAGTTTACTTACAGCACAGATGCTGCAGACTCTGCCCATCGCCATGGAAACATGGCCTTTTTATCATATTTTCTTTCTCGCTTTGCAGTCGCTGATCACACTAAAGTCTGATCAGGTTTATGAAGATGCTGTCCAAAAAAACACACATCTGCATTTTCGTCCATGTTTGTTTTTCTGCGTAAAGTGAGCAGCAGCTGCTCCTCACATTGTGTGAATTTCATGATGAATCGACCAAAAGAAAAGATCCCAAACTGCTCAGAATAAAACCTCTTTACCTTCACTGACTTGAAGAGTGCAGAGCGTTTTCCTCTCTGCTGTAAACGTCAGTGACATCAGCACTCAAACCAGCTTTGGACTGAGAGCTTCACTGTGAGCTTTAACAACAGTTTAGAGAAGGAAACTGTTAAATCAGTATTTAGGGAGAACCTGTTCTTCATACCAAGAAGAAGCTGAGAGGAAAAACACACACAAAGAATCAGCTCAGAGCTGATAAACTAACCAGCTCAGGGAGTTTTAATACACACTTTTACATGTATTTTGAATCATTTATTCATGTTTGGAGAAAAATTAATTTACTACATATATATATATATATATATATATATATATATATATATATATATATATATATGTGTGTGTGTGTGTGTGTGTGTGTAAACTGCAGCTGGTTTTAAATAAACAGTATTTTAAGTATTTTTGAATTAATTTAATAAAGAAAAATATATACATTTAAAAAATCATTTTTAAATAGTTAAAATAAATGTTATATTTTTTGAACAAATAATGTTGGAAACATTTGCAGTTTGATTAATTAGAACATGTTTGCATATCTCTGAAGCAGTTTACTCAAATAATTAAAACATGGTTTTACGCTGTTTTTGAATAAATACTTTCAATCATTTAGAAATCTTTTGAATCATGTTGTAAAAACATGTTTGAAGTTATTTGCATAGTTTCGGAGGAAAATGCATCCGAGAATGAACAAGTGGTGCTTTTCTGCTGACTAAACCTTTTGCAGCTGTTTTGAAATAATTTAATAATAATTTTCGAAATATTTCACACTCGTTCGAGCAGATTTGAAAATGTTTACATATTTTTAAACTAAATATACCCGAAACTTCAGCACAGCTGCTTTATGCTGATCACTTTCACGCATTTTGTTGTTCTTAATTAAAAAGTGAGAAATCTGTCATTGTAAAATCCTGACGTTCAGCGTGTTTCTCTCTGCAGAGTACGGCCTGCTGACCATCGGCACTGCGGCGCTGGTGATCGTCACTCTGCTGGTGATTGTGGTGATCATGACGGTGGCCTGCTGCTGCAGACGGACGCAGAAAGGGAAGCAGGTGGACGACAGTGAGGTCATCGCACACGTTTAGGAGACTCGGACTGGATGCTGCACCATCCATGTTTCCATGAAACGTTCACACTACAGGATATGTCATACATATCTGACATCAGTAACCCATCATAGCCGCAGGAGTGACGGAGAGGAGGTTCAGGAACGACGGTGTAGTTCTAGTTCCAGAAAAGCTCAGACTTTTATAAATGAAGACGGCAAAAAAAGAAGATTTATATGAATATTTATATTTTATTTGAATGTTAAAAGTTGTTTGGTTGTAAGTTTTAAATAATTGAACTTATTTATTTATTTATATTTGTATATTAGCTCACAGTTTTACTGGACAAGATTGTTTATTTTCTTACGGATCTTCATGTGTAAAAGTATATTTTATAAACTATATTGCGAATATGAAAGCACTTATTAAAGTATCAGTTTCAATAAGAGCCATTTTTCTGTTTATTAAACACAAATATTTCTGTCTTAATGATGTTTCAGAATAAATAAAGTGAATTAAACGAATATAAACACAGACGAGTTTACGCTTCAAACCTGACAGAGGAAATGTTTTTGGCGAAAAGTTAAACAGCGCCACCTACTGCACAGTCTGATCAGTAATGAAAGATCTAGTATGAACAAACTCAAATTAAGACTAAAATCTACTGGGAAAAAGGAACGAAATTAGGTTTGACATCTACAGTAGAAAAATCAGAACTAAAGTGAGTTAAAATGATAACTAGGTTTGGGTTTTAGGTTGTAGATCAGGTTTAAACTAATGTGGGGTTACAAAAAGGGAAATTTGAGAAAAGCTCATCAGAAGATCTTGAGTGGAAAAAAAAAATGCAGAATAAAATCAGGACTAAAATTAAGACTAAATTACATTGTGGAAACTTAGGAGTAAAATTAGAATTTAAATGACTGGAAAAATTTAATAAATTAAAATTTTGTTTCTATTTATATTATTTCTGTGACTGATTAAAAATTGGTCAAATTACATGTTGATTTTCTGTGTTAATAAGTTACACATCCTCTACAGACTCACTACTGCGCACTTTAATACACGACTACTGCTTATTTGCTGAATTTAACATATGGTAAAAAAATAAAACATAAAACGTGGCCTGTGCAAAAGTTATGGCACATTTTACATTTTATTTTTTTCCAATTTATCCAACTCAACAAATAAACAGAAATCCTGCATTAAAATGTCACATGTAAGTGTGTCTCTGTAGAGGATGTGTAACTTATGTTTACTTAGAAAACATGTAAGAAAGCTTTTAACTGCAAAATTAGTCATTAATTATTTGTGTTTCAGGGAAGATGAAGAAAAGATTAAGTTAAAATTCAGAAAAAATCACGACCAAAATCAGGTTTAAAATCAGGACTAAACCAAAAACATAAAACAAAATGCAGCCTTTTATGCATCTGTTTTTTCCAACATGTTAAACTAAATATACTCACTTAGAAAACGTTTAAATGCTGTTAATTACAATATTAATCATAAAGATGAAATTAAAATGAGCAGATTTTTCCTTCGTCAAAACCGACACAGACAAAATGAAAACAGCACGTCTTTAATAATATATTATTATTTAATATAAAGATCCAGTTCAGGTTTCAGCACTTTGACCAACACACTTCATATTGACCCCTCAGACAGAATCCAGCTCAGTGCAGATAAATAAAGACTGAGAAAGCTTTACAGACAAAACAGCGCAGAAACATAAATATCCCACTTCATCCTCCAGAGGAGACTCAAGCTCGATTCAAATCACTTCCAAAATGTTTGAGTAATAAAAGACATTGACTGTAACTTCATCTGGTTTACAGTACTGTACGTTCTACTGTACGTTCTACTGTACGTTCTACTGTACGTTCTACTGTACGTTCTCTCCCTGAGAGAGATTAATCTGAGAATTTCCTCCAGGACAGAGAAAATGTATCTGTATCTGCTTATAGAAGGAGGTTTGTCGCAGGAAGGTGGCGATTATCAGATTTAATAAAAAAGCACTGATAATCAGACCTTTTGAACAGTTTCATTCCAAAACGCTGTATAATTGATCTGTAACAGAGTTTCTGAAAACAATCACAGCTGATGTGTCAAACAGTTTTATTTGCTACGTCTGCTGTTGCAGGTCCCCCTCCTCGCCTACAGAGGGAGTATTAGATCAGTGTTCTCAGCCGTACCTAATTAGCTGCCATGTTCTCAGTGTATTTACATGGTTCTGTTAGGTTCTGAGCAAAGCCTTGTTTAGGTTCCACTCTGCAGTTCTGAGCGTTGATACCGAGTGTGTTTACATTCACTAAATAATCTGAACTGCAGAAATTTTCAAAAATCCGATTTTGTCAGTAACTGGTTCAGTGTGTTTACACTGGGCCTGGTATCTAAAAATCACATAATATTTTCTAGTACAAAAAACGTGATTATCAATAATATCACCCCAAAACAAAAACATGGCCTGCTGCAGCTTTGACCTATTTCTGTTCTATTTTAGTCAATATGCTTTTTTAATATTAACTGTTTTAATGAAAATATTTAATAAAACTCACATTTTAAATGATATGATACTGAGCAGACCAACATCGTTTGAGAACGACTTCATCTGTCATTTTAATAAAGTTATTGTAAACATGCACGTTCATGGGCTCCTTCTGGTGTGGGTTCAGTGACTTGCGTGCTAACACCCCCTGCTGGAGAAACCACAGACTGCAGGTGATTTCCAAAGCAGCACCTGCCGCACTTCCAACATTAAAAGCAAGGAGTTTTCCGTTGTAACAGCTGCATTTTCATAATTCAGCACTTAATCTGTACAGAAAATATTGCACACTTTACTCAGTAAACCAGACACAGTGAGGAGTTTGACTCTATCGCAGCTTTAAAGGCCTCATTATGACTCAGTGAGTAAAAGTGAATAAATTTGTAAATTTTATTTGATTGTATTTGATTGACCCGTCTCTCTCTCTCTATCACTCTGTCTCTCTCTCAATCTATCACTCTACTCTCTCTCTCTCTCTCAAAATGATTACTGTGTGAACCTGAGCTTCTTATCGTGAACTCCAGCTTCCCAACATATTCTTAACCTGTTTAACTGCTTAAATTATTCGTCTCTAATTCTCTTCTTGTTCTTTTACCAAAACGGTGATTATCGGGTTGCTTTTCTATCATCGACAATATCTGATTACATCGCCTCATCGCCCAGGCCTACTTTACACGCTTGAGTAATCAGATAATGGGGATACTCCAGGTCTACATGAGTCAGACAGTAATCAGATTTCTGCTTTACACCCAGCCAATAAACTCACAGGAGACGACGCAACGTAAACGTAACGTTAAACTCAAACTTCATGAGCGACTTTTTTAAACATTGAGTCACTTTAGCTGAAAATATGATCATAAATCATCTAGAAGATGAAGAATATTTAAACCCTTCATTTGGTCGAGCGTGTGTTTGGTTTCAGCATCGCTCCAAAAGTGCTGTGTTAAACGCTGCTCGCTGTTTCCGGGACGACAATCTGTTTTCACACACGCTCAGACTGAGAGAAACGAAAGAAATCAGAGTGAGAGTTTACTCTGAAAACCCCATTACTGACTCAGATCAGACTCTTTATCAGATTTATTGACCTCAATCTGATCTAAGAAATCAGAGTGTGCTGTGTACACGGCCGCTTATTAATCAGATAACTGCAGAAATCAGACAATGATCGGATTATTGAGTTCATGTAAACACGCTCACTGTTACATAACCTTTATGACTCCTTATGCCACATCCTGGTTTATGAGTTTATGAGTTTTGGACTGTTTGTCTTTAATTCCTTCAAGACAGTCTGATAACGACGCTGCCTGGTAATAAATATGATTACGTCTCACGCCTAATAAACTCCTGACCCTCACTGTGGAGACCTTCATCACCTTATCTCTCTGATAAAGGCGATAATAATGATAATACAGTGCTGATATGTCTCGTATGTGTAAAGCTCCCAACAACTTCTATGATAAAAATAAAACGTTAGTGGTCTGTAACGCATTTTAGAATGAAACACTTCAATTATAACCATCCTGGCGATACTCCTCCCTCCGAAAACTGCTATATTGATATTTATGATGGTCCATTCTGAAATCGTCCGGTCCTCACTGCCGTACAGAGCTGTTCACTCTCGTCCTCTTCCGAATCTCCTCCTCACGAGCCGAACTCCACCGTCTCCTTGGTGATCTGTTTGAACTGGTAGTTTCCTCTGCCGTCCATGTGTAAGTAGTACTGAACAGAAAACACAATTCTGCTTTAAATTCACCCAAAACACGACATCATGACCATCATAACCAGGAAAATCTGAGTGTCTCATTCAGAACTATTTAATATTTACTGACCTCAGCAAGTTACAGACTAATTAAGAAGTGCTGATGTTAATGAAATGCGTATGGATGCACGTCAGACTCCGCGGTCTAGATTTTGGAACGTGCTTATTGGCTCTCAGATGCTGATAAGACGGACTACTTAAAGCTGCAGTAGGTAACCTGTATAAAAATAACTGTGATATTTGCTAAAACTGGCCTGACAGCAGCACGAGACAGATAATTAGCGCGCGTGTTCGTGTTCGTAAGTACGCTGGCGCAGCATGGCTGCTGTAACATGGCTGCTGCTTTATATCGGTTTTCCGTTTGTTTTGTTTTGTATTGTTTGTTTGTTTGTATGTTTTGATGTTTCCCTGCTGAGCAGTTTAACATCATATCCACTGAGACAGCAGCCGAGAGCGATCTTCCTCGCTATGCTGTGGATACGAGGCCTCTCGGGCCGGCTGCCTAAGCGACACTACATCGCAGCTACGTGGCTGCCAGGGCCGGCCACCTGGGTGTCGCTGCTCTGCAGCTATGAGGCTGCCTGGACTGGTGGTGTTTGGCTTCGGGAAAATGCTCCCCCTTCATGGCTAAGGACGTTTTCGGCCTTTGAGGCTTTCCGGGCCGGCTGCCTGTGTGACTCACCATATTTGTGGTGTAAGGCTTTCCCCGTGGCTAAAGACTCTTTCCAGGGTAGCTAAGTGACTCTATACTGTGGTCACTGTAATCCCCCCTTGCTAGTTGCTGGAAATGTAGAAGTGTGTGTGTGTGTGTGTGTGTGTGTGTGTGTGTGTGTCTGTGTGTGTGTTGTGTTATTTATTATGTATTTTGTTATTTTCTGATCTCTTTGTAAAGCGTCCTTGGGTTTGAGTAAGGTGCTATACAAATTGAACGCTGATGGATGGTGTACAGGGGGGCTGATAAACTGTGCACTAACAGAGGAACTACAGTCTGTAAAGAGTGCACCTGTGTTGTAGGTGTTTCTGATAAAGTGGCCCATTAGTGTAGATAATGAAGTGAACACTCAGCATCTACAGACTCCCTAAAGTCCTCATAACCCCTCAGTGCTGTGTCTGTGTTTGTGTTCACCTCGTGGTGTTTCCACAGAGACTTTCTGTGTGAGACGGTGAACAGAGTGATTCCAACCTGAAACACACACACACACAGCAGATTAAAGGGGAACTCCACTGATTTTTAAAAATTCCTGCATAATTAAGTGGTTAAGATGTAAACTGAGTGGTTCAGAGTGGTTTGGTGTGAAACGCTCTGTTCTAGATAAACTTACCGAGTCAGAACTGTTCACAGTGGTGGTGATAGGAACCAGACGTCCACCTCTAAAAGCTCCCTCACAGAAAGTTCCTACATGAAATGGTTATGAATTCACTGCCTGATGACTGAGACACTGTTTTATGATAGTTTAGAGAACTTAAACTCCATTCATGGTGGAGGGATACATGCAGGGCGCTGTGAGGCAAAATAGTCCCCAAAGAAAACTTATTATTTCAGATTTTCCACTATTTTCATCATCAACATTCCATATAAACTCAGAAGACTCATGTAGGTTCACTGGTGGTTCTGGATAGTAAATAAAATGTCTATATTTGTGTTGTAGTCATGGCGACCCCTGGTTCCTATCACCACCACTGTAAAGACATCTGAACCGTTGCATTATTGGACCAGCAGGAGTTTATTTGTGCAAAAAATCCCACCAACATTAGAATAAATACAAATAAACAACCATTCGTCTGACTCAAGACATTTGATTGTGGAAACCTATCGTATTGTTCAGAGTGTAGAAGAGGCCACTATTGGGTTTTTAATTAAAATACAGTATGTAATATCCCCTCTGCTGCTGACCACTGTGTTTCTTACCTTCCTGCAGTGGCTGTAGATGTAATCCTCCACATCCACGCTGACCGCACTGGTGCACTCGTCCAGGATCGCAAACTGAGGCTTATGGTAGAACAGACGAGCCATCTGGACCAAAAACATCAACACTGAGTCACATACAAAGTAAGTAAATAAACTGGTGCTCTGCCTGTCAGATCTCATTCACAGATTAATTCCCTGCAGCATTTTTATTAAAGACACTCTAAAAACGAGATGTTCCCAAACTTTTCACTGCCAGTATATAGTCATATATTACACGACTTCAGATTTTTACATCAATGTTTACCAATCGCTGATGACTTTAAAAATCCAACCTCAAAAATCAGTGAAGCCAAACTCCACAGGTCAGTAGAGCATGAAATGCCCTTTCCAACTGGATTATGCTTGCTAGCCTTCAGGGAACCAGAAATACAGACCCTGGAATCTTGCAGATTTGTGTCCGACTTAGGCGCACCCTAGACGGCCTTGCCGAGACGCTCGACCACGGGAGAGTTCTGGAGAGCCAGAGGTATTTAGAGCACCACTAACTGACTTCAAACTGTACAGGATTACAGGCTGTTATGCTCCCTCTCCAACCACACTGGACTTTTTTACAGACATCTTTGGGAAACTGGAGCTAATGAGATTCAGTATCTGATCTTTGAAGCTCTGTAGTTCGGTGGAGAAATGTTTCCATCGAGCCCTGGACCGCACTGCTGGCCTTCAGGGAAGCGGAAATACGGACCCTGGAATCTCCAGGCTCCTCATTTGATGTCTTCTCTGAGGCGTCAGTGCTGTTAGTG
>NW_023494807.1:34335970-34353470 GCF_904425465.1 Colossoma macropomum
AATTGGGCGGGGCTAAACCACTGTAGACTAATTGGGCGGGGCTTAACCGCTGTAGACTAATTGGGCGGGGCTAAACAGCTGTAGGCGGAATGGGCAGGGCTCAACCACTGTAGACTAATTGGGCGGGGCTAAACCGCTGTAGACTAATTGGGCGGGACTAAACTGCTGTAGGCGGAATGGGCGGGGCTAAACTGCTGTAGGCGGAATGGGCGGGGCTAAGACGCTGTAGGCTGAATGGAGAATTCTAAACAGGCCATTTTTGCAGCTAAGTTTCCATATACGGGCGTAGAAGTGAGGAAAACTGGTCTGGGACATTTAAAGCGTCATGATTCCAGTATAATGTTGTTGTTTTGGGTTCCCAGGATATTTGTGGTCAGTTTGGGAGATGTTTGGAACATTAGTGGGAGATTTCTGATCATTTAAAAATCTGTCAGCGTTTTATTTTTGAACGTTTTGGCTCATCATGACTCATGAAATATGCTGAGAATGCGGGGATTTATGGGCCACTGGGGGACTTAAGCACACAGTGAGGACGGAGGAGGAACACAATGGACAGAATATAAAAAAACATGACCTGAGAAATCAGAACGAAGATAAATAATACTGACCCTGACAGCCTGGTCATCTCTCTGCCCGCCAGGACGATTCTGCCCAGAGCCTGAGCCAAACTCAGCAGCATCCGGCCGCTCTGATAATAGTCCTGCACAAACAACAACAACAATAACAACAACAACAACAACAACAACTCAAACAACTGGAATAAAACAGCAACAGCTGCACAGCATAAGATACAGAACTGCTCACTGACTCTGAACGTCAGAGCAAAAATCCACACAGTGGGAATTTAATGAAATATACACCGTCCACAAGTTCAGAATCACCTGTTAAATTAATATTTTGTCTTATTTTATATACAATAATAACTTATACAATGTACATTTAACTCAAACTAGAAACCAAAATGTGTTTTAGATGTTTTATTAACTATTTCAAGGATTTTGAGTTATGATATGCTTTAAATTTAATGCTGTAATTATCTGTTTACAGCAGGTTTATATAAACTTACCCACCTTCAGATTTAATCACCAAATATAACACATTCTGAATATTAACTTTAATGGAACTTCATTCTGGATATTAATTTTATTAGAACTTCATTCTGGATATGATTTTATTAGAACTTCATTCTGGATATTAATTTTATTAGAACTTCATTCTGGATGATGATTTTATTAGAACTTCATTCTGGATATTAATTTTATTAGAACTTCATTCTGGATATTAATTTTATTAGAACTTCATTCTGGATGATGATTTTATTAGAACTTCATTCTGGATATAATTTTATTAGAACTTTATTCTGGATATTAATTTTATTAGAACTTCATTCTGGATGATGATTTTATTAGAACTTTATTCTGGATATTAATTGTATTAGAACTTCATTCTGGATGATGATTTTATTAGAACTTTATTCTGGATATTAATTTTATTAGAACTTCATTCTGGATGATGATTTTATTAGAACTTCATTCTGGATATTAATTTTATTAGAACTTCATTCTGGATGATGATTTTATTAGAACTTAATTCTGGATATTAATTTTATTAGAACTTTATTCTGGATATTAATTTTATTAGAACTTCATTCTGGATGATGATTTTATTAGAACTTTATTCTGGATATTAATTGTATTAGAACTTCATTCTGGATGATGATTTTATTAGAACTTTATTCTGGATATTAATTTTATTAGAACTTCATTCTGGATGATGATTTTATTAGAACTTCATTCTGGATATTAATTTTATTAGAACTTCATTCTGGATGATGATTTTATTAGAACTTAATTCTGGATATTAATTTTATTAGAACTTTATTCTGGATATTAATTTTATTAGAACTTCATTCTGGATGATGATTTTATTAGAACTTTATTCTGGATATTAATTTTATTAGAACTTTATTCTGGATATTAATTTTATTAGAACTTTATTCTGGATATTAATTTTATTAGAACTTCATTCTGGATGATGATTTTATTAGAACTTTATTCTGGATATTAATTTTATTAGAACTTCATTCTGGATGATGATTTTATTAGAACTTCATTCTGGATGATGATTTTATTAGAACTTCATTCTGGATGATGATTTTATTAGAACTTTATTCTGGATATTAATTGTATTAGAACTTCATTCTGGATGATGATTTTATTAGAACTTTATTCTGGATATTAATTTTATTAGAACTTCATTCTGGATGATGATTTTATTAGAACTTCATTCTGGATATTAATTTTATTAGAACTTTATTCTGGATATTAATTTTATTAGAACTTCATTCTGGATGATGATTTTATTAGAACTTCATTCTGGATATTAATTTTATTAGAACTTCATTCTGGATGATGATTTTATTAGAACTTTATTCTGGATATTAATTTTATTAGAACTTCATTCTGGATGATGATTTTATTAGAACTTTATTCTGGATATTAATTTTATTAGAACTTCATTCTGGATGATGATTTTATTAGAACTTCATTCTGGATATTAATTTTATTAGAACTTCATTCTGGATATTAATTTTATTAGAACTTCATTCTGGATGATGATTTTATTAGAACTTAATTCTGGATATTAATTTTATTAGAACTTTATTCTGGATATTAATTTTATTAGAACTTCATTCTGGATGATGATTTTATTAGAACTTTATTCTGGATATTAATTGTATTAGAACTTCATTCTGGATGATGATTTATTAGAACTTTATTCTGGATATTAATTTTATTAGAACTTCATTCTGGATGATGATTTTATTAGAACTTCATTCTGGATATTAATTTTATTAGAACTTTATTCTGGATATTAATTTTATTAGAACTTCATTCTGGATGATGATTTTATTAGAACTTCATTCTGGATATTAATTTTATTAGAACTTCATTCTGGATGATGATTTTATTAGAACTTTATTCTGGATATTAATTTTATTAGAACTTCATTCTGGATGATGATTTTATTAGAACTTTATTCTGGATATTAATTTTATTAGAACTTTATTCTGGATATTAATTTTATTAGAACTTTATTCTGGATATTAATTTTATTAGAACTTTATTCTGGATATTAATTTTATTAGAACTTTATTCTGGATATTAATTTTATTAGAACTTCATTCTGGATGATGATTTTATTAGAACTTTATTCTGGATATTAATTTTATTAGAACTTCATTCTGGATGATGATTTTATTAGAACTTTATTCTGGATATTAATTTTATTAGAACTTTATTCTGGATATTAATTTTATTAGAACTTTATTATGGATGATGATCTTATTAGAACTTCATTCTGGATATTAATTTTATTAGAACTTTATTCTGGATATTAATTTTATTAGAACTTTATTCTGGATATTAATTTTATTAGAACTTTATTCTGGATATTAATTTTATTAGAGGTTTATTTTAGATAATAACTTTATTGCAGCTTTATTCTGGAGATTATCTAGATAACTTCCAAATAATTTTTAAATATAATTAGCAGTGTTTTTATATTTTCCATCTTCAAACAAACTGAGAAATTTAAATCTGCAAAAAATTTAAAAATCCTCTGATTCTCCACCATCAGATCAGTGCATAATAATCCATGAGTGCTTTTTCAGCCTCAGTCTGTTTATAACAGTAACAGTTAAAATCAGTTTCAGACCGAGTCTCTAACAGTCGGAGTGTGATTCAGATTCAGTCAGAGTCCGATTCAGATTCAGTCGGAGTCCGATTCAGATTCAGTCGGAGTCCGATTCAGATTCAGTCAGAGTCCGATTCAGATACAGTCAGAGTCCGATTCAGATTCAGTCAGAGTCCAATTCAGATTCAGTCAGAGTCCGATTCAGATCTCACCTCCAGCCTCTCAGAGTGTGAGCTGTTCAGATGCCGTGTGTTTGAGGGGTCTAAGAAGGGTCTGCTGACCACCAGGTACCCGACCACCAGAGCGATGTCTGAGGAACCGGAGAACACAGATCACAGTAACGTTACAGTTACAGCAAAGTTACAGTCGTCTGCATCACAACACAGAGAGAACCTCTCATCACCGTCACGTCAGAACCTCATAACCGCATTTACTGATTTAAATCATCGTTTAAAAAGCTGCTCTTTGTATCGTGTGAACACTTCATGATCAGTGGACCAACAGAAACGGTCCAAGTTAAGAATAATGAAGTTTAGAACTGCGTTTGCTCATTAGTGGAGCAGTGTGGTCTCCACTTACATCACGCGGGATCAGCTGGTATCAGAATGCTGGTACTGGTGAATTTTTATGAGTATGTGTAGATACCAGTATCGGTATCGATGCTTCTCAAAGCATAAATACGGTACAGGAACGTGCTGATACAGTGTACTGTGGCGCCGCCGCGTCGCGCTGCAGGCAGTTTAGCTTTTAAAGAGAAGGAATGTTTATGTTGGGCTGTTTTAGGACTTTTATATTAATACCTGCCCAACAAACGAATATCCGAACAGTTGAATATTCAGGTCCAGTCTACAGGTAACGTAAAATATCTTGTACATCATGTTATGTTTTGCCGTATCATCCACCCCGATCGGTCATTTCCTCTAAATCAGTTTAGGTTTTATGTTCTGAATGTTCTCACATTTGGCGATGATGCTGTCTATGATGCCCGTAGAGAACCGGAAACAGATGAAGCGGTTCAGGTGCTCCACCTGCAGGGGGCAGAAGGAGAGAACAAATCACTGCTGAAGTGGAGCACATGGAGAATAATTGATAATAATAATAATAATCATTCTAATTATTATTGATATAATTCATTCATGGTGTTTTACCAGCTTGTGGAACGTGTCGAGGATGGTCTTCATCTCCCTCTTACTGCCGTTATAGAACGCGATCTCCTCACTGAAAACAGATAAACACGTTCTGTGTGTTTCCAGTTAAACAGAGATGAAACTGCTAATAACTTGTTTTTAACTGGGAATAGGAATTTTCTCACTGTTCCTTAAGTAAACAAAATACAAAATGTTTAGTCAGCGTAACGCAGCATCTGCTAATCTGCTAATCCTTCAGGTGTATTTTACTTTCATAACATATGAAAACCAAACTAATACAAATCTTAAACTTATTATAAATGACTCTGAATTATTAGATTGTTCAAAATATTCAAAATTATTTAATAGAACTCCAGTTTATCATAAAGCAGCTCTGAGCCGATGCTTTATGATCATCCTGACGTCGTAAAAGTTGTAAAGTGAAAAGGAAACACAAAGTGAGGTGTTTCTAAATGTTTGGCTGTCAATGTAGTGAGAATAAAGTGAGAACAGAGCGAGAATAAAATGAGAATAAAGTGAGAAAAGGGTGAGAATAAAGTGAGAACAGAGTGAGAATAAAGTGAGAATAAAGTGAGAACAGAGTGAGAATAAAGTGAGAACAGAGTGAGAATAAAGTGAGAATAAAGTGAGAACAGAGTGAGAATAAAGTGAGAACAGAGTGAGAATAAAGTGAGAACAGAGTGAGAATAAAGTGAGAATAAAGTGAGAACAGAGTGAGAATAAAATGAGAATAAAGTGAGAAATGGGTGAGAATAAAGTGAGAACAGAGTGAGAATAAAGTGAGAATAAAGTGAGAAAAGGGTGAGAATAAAGTGAGAACAGAGTGAGAAAAGGGTGAGAATAAAGTGAGAACAGAGTGAGAATAAAGTGAGAACAGAGTGAGAATAAAGTGAGAACAGAGTGAGAAAAGGGTGAGAATAAAGTGAGAATAGAGTGAGAAAAGGGTGAGAATAAAGTGAGAATAAAGTGAGAAAAGGGTGAGAATAAAGTGAGAACAGAGTGAGAAAAGGGTGAGAATAAAGTGAGAACAGAGTGAGAAAAGGGTGAGAATAAAGTGAGAACAGAGTGAGAATAAAGTGAGAACAGAGTGAGAATAAAGTGAGAACAGAGTGAGAATAAAATGAGAATAAAGTGAGAAAAGGGTGAGAATAAAGTGAGAACAGAGTGAGAATAAAGTGAGAACAGAGTGAGAATAAAGTGAGAATAAAGTGAGAACAGAGTGAGAATAAAGTGAGAACAGAGTGAGAATAAAATGAGAATAAAGTGAGAAAAGGGTGAGAATAAAGTGAGAACAGAGTGAGAATAAAGTGAGAATAAAGTGAGAACAGAGTGAGAAAAGGGTGAGTGTGGTTCTGTGAGTACCTGTTCGTGATGAGACGAGAGTTGACGTATCTGTATTCTCCCTCAAACTTCTGCTCTGTTACAGTCATTTTCCCGATTGGCCGCCGCAGACGGGTCAGAAACAGACCGGACAGCAGCAGGTAGCTCAGCATAGTGACTGGACCCTGAACAGACCAACAGAACCGAACTGAGAACCGCAGAACTTCAAACATTTACTGTCTAAAAAAAGATGAAAAATGAAAAGACGACACACAGACAGATAGACCAGACAGATAGATAGATAAAGACAGACAGACAGACAGACAGACAGAAAGATAGATAGATAAAGACAGACAGACAGACGGATAGACAGACAGATAGATAGATAAAGACAGACAGACAGACAGACGGATAGACAAACAGATAGATAGATAAAGACAGACAGACAGACAGACAGATAGACAGATAGAGACAGAAAGACAGACAGATAGACAGATAAACAGATAAATAGATACAGCTATTAATAATGTTAAAAATAATAATTATATTAATAAGAGCTGATCTGAAGCTCACCAGAGCGCCGATAGCTGTGGTCAGTTTGAAGATGTAGATGATGATGTCCAGCAGAGGCTGCAGAAAAAACACACATGAAATAAATGCTAGTGACTCCAAATGAGTCCACACTGCTTCCTCTGCACTGCAGGAGACGGTCTCTCTCTCTCTCTGCTGCATGAAATGGTCTCTCTCTCTGCTGTGTGAAATGGTCTCTCTCTCTGCTGTGTGAAATGGTCTCTCTCTCTCTCTGCTGTGTGAAATGGTCTCTCTCTCTCTCTGCTGTGTGAAATGGTCTCTCTCTCTCTCTGCTGTGTGAAATGGTCTCTCTCTCTCTACTGTGTGAAATGTTCTCTCTCTCTTTCTCTGCTGTGTGAAATGGTCTCTCTCTCTCTGCTGTGTGAAATGGTCTCACTATGCTGTGAAATGGTCTCTCTCTCTCTGCTGTGTGAAATTTTCTCTCTCTCTGCTGTGTGAAACGGTCTCTCTCTGTGGTGTGTTAAATGGTCTCACTCCACTGTGTGAAATGTTCTCTCTCTCTTTCTCTGCTGTGTGAAATGGTCTCTCTCTGTGTGAAATGGTCTATCCTTCTGCTGTGTGAAATGGTCTCTCTCTGTGTGAAATGGTCTCTCTTTCTGCTGTGTGAAATGGTCTCTCTCTGTCGTGTGAAATGGTCTCTCTCTCTGCCATGTGATAATGGTCTCTCTGCCGTGTGAAATGGTCTCTCTCTCTCTGTTGTGTAAAATGGTCTCTCTCTCTGCCATGTGATAATGGTCTCTCTCTCTGCTGTGTGAAATGTTCTCTCTCTCTCTCTCTGCTGCGTGAAATGGTCTCTCTCTCTGCTGTGTGAAATGGTCTCTCTCTCTGCTGTGTGAAATGGTCTCTCTCTCTCTGCTGTGTGAAATGGTCTCTCTCTCTCTCTGCTGTGTGAAATGGTCTCTCTCTCTCTACTGTGTGAAATGTTCTCTCTCTTTCTCTGCTGTGTGAAATGGTCTCTCTTTCTCTGCTGTGTGAAATGGTCTCTCTCTCTCTGCTGTGTGAAATGGTCTCACTATGCTGTGTGAAATGGTCTCTCTCTCTCTGCTGTGTGAAATTTTCTCTCTCTCTGCTGTGTGAAACGGTCTCTCTCTCTCGCTGTGTGAAATGGTCTCTCTCTGTGGTGTGTTAAATGGTCTCACTCCACTGTGTGAAATGTTCTCTCTCTCTTTCTCTGCTGTGTGAAATGGTCTCTCTCTGTGTGAAATGGTCTCTCCTTCTGCTGTGTGAAATGGTCTCTCTCTGTGTGAAATGGTCTCTCTCTCTGTCGTGTGAAATGGTCTCTCTCTCTGCCATGTGATAATGGTCTCTCTGCCGTGTGAAATGGTCTCTCTCTCTCTGTTGTGTAAAATGGTCTCTCTCTCTGCCATGTGATAATGGTCTCTCTCTCTGCTGTGTGAAATGTTCTCTCTCTCTCTCTCTCTCTCTGCTGCGTGAAATGGTCTCTCTCTCTGCTGTGTGAAATGGTCTCTCTCTCTGTCGTGTGAAATGGTCTCTCTCTCTCTCTCTCTCTGTCGTGTGAAATGGTCTCTCTCTCTGCCGTGTGAAATGGTCTCTCTCTCTGTCGTGTGAAATGGTCTCTCTCTCTGCCGTGTGAAATGGTCTCTCTCTGTGTTACCTTGCTGATGTTGGAGTAAAGGTCCACCACGCTGTTACAGAACCTCTCCACGTCCTGGGTCAGCAGCTGGTCAGGGTTGGCTATTCTGTTGTCCACATTACTGACCTTATAGAAGGTGAATCCTCTGTGGGAAGATTGAGATTCTGTAGCACGTCTGGAAAGGTTTCTCCTCAGAAAGAGGATAAAATGTAATAAAATGCACCAAAATTCAACTGATAACAGTGAATAATTACATTTAGAGCTGCCGAAGTTACATATCGATAATATATTAGGGTTTTAAATTATTAACGCTCCTAATTATTTCAATGACATTTATGCATTTTTCTAAATTGACCCTTTAATGGTAGAGGGCAGTGTGGGCAGAAATTCCTATCACAGTGTAATTAAGATGGAGGCGGTGATGGCGTGTGGGTATATATCACAGTATAATGTTTTTTTCCAGATAAAACCATTTTGGATGCTTAATTAAACCTTTTTTGCAGATTAACAGTGGCGCATTATTCCGGATCTTCCTTCACTTTTAATAAGAACCACATTTACCAACTGAAGTAAATCTGAAATATTTGTATACATGTTCAGATGTCAGTATTGCTTTCTAACCCTAATGAGATAAAGGTGAGTGTATGTAACGTCCACAGCGGCTCCTCTGACCACCGCAAAAACAGGACGAAGCTGAAATCAGCAGTTACATTCTGAACCACTTAAGGTGGAACAGGAAAATTTGGAGAATAGGAACAGACGAATAGGAAGCTTAATGTAGTACTACAGCCATTCATACATCAGTTTGATGTATACGTTCATAGATATATACACTCATTGACTGTATATATGATATATATAATATGTATACTACAATATATACACTCACTGATTGTATACATACTATGCATAAATTATAAACTATACAATACACACACTCATTGACTGATGACTCATTAACTATGACATGATATATACATTTACTATGTATGCTCATTGACATATATATACATATATATATATATATATATTATATATATATATATATATATACACACACGTTGTGTATATTCATATACATGTATAAAATTTACGCTGATTATTTATATCATATATGTGGTATATATGCTGATTGACTGTTCTGTGTGTAAGGTTATTAAGTTACACATCCTACAGAGACTCAATTCTGCAAATTTTAAGGTACCATTACTGTTTATTTACTGAATCTAACAGACTGGAAAAGCAGCCTCTGAACCTTTATGTTTATTTTTTTTTCAACTCAGCAGATAAAGAGCTGTGGTGAACTAAACTCAGCAGGTAATGTCCTCTTCCAGCGAGTTCTCTGTGGAGGATGTGAGTGAGTAGCGCAGCGTGAGGCTGTATTAAATACTGATCAGGTGTGTGTTCGGTGCGGCGTGCGGTACCTGAGGTAGTGGCTGTACAGGTGTTTGCTGAGTCTCACTCTGAAGCAGAGTTTCAGCTCATTCAGACCCAACTTCAGAGAACTATTCACTAACGATATCTGATCAAATACAACAGAGAGAGAGAGAGAGACAGAGAGAGAGAGAGAGGGAGAGAGAGAGAGAGAGAGAGAGAGAGTGAGAGAGAGAGGGAGAGAGAGAGAGACAGAGAGAGAGAGAGAGAGAGAGAGAGAGAGGGAGAGAGAGAGAGAGAGAGAGAGAGAGAGAGAGAGAGAGAGAGAGGGAGAGAGAGAGAGACAGAGAGAGAGAGAGAGAGAGAGAGAGAGAGGGAGAGAGAGAGAGAGAGAGAGAGAGAGAGAGAGAGAGAGAGCCAGCGAGCGATGGAGAGAGAGAGAACGCGACAGACATAGTAGAGAGAGAGAGAGAGAGAAGAGAGAGAGAGAGGGAGAGAGAGAGGGAGAGAGAGAGACAGAGAGAGAGAGGCGTTATTAAGTTATGTTAAGTCACCGATGGTAAAAAATGACAAAATCTCTAGAATATTTCAATCAGCTTCATTAAAAATCAATTAACAGTGTTCAAATTACAGTTATTTATAACAGATGGGTCATGCAAAGTACACGTTAATAGAGGATTAATAAATGATGCACTTACAAACGGCATGACAGCTATAAACTTGAATAAGTACGCCTTGAAAGCTTTAGTTGATCGTCCAATGATTGCACTGCAAACCAAACCAAACCCACAGACAGACAGACAGACAGACAGACAGACAGGTAATTAAACAGTTAAACAGTGGTGTGTGTGTGTGTATGTGTGTGTGTGTGTGTGTTGGACCAGAAGAGCTGGTCAGTCAGACTGAACTTATCCAGCAGGTTTAACCTGTACAGATAGAGCACAACTACAGTGACACCTAGTGGTGAAACCAAACACTACACAGAGAAGCACTTACTCTAAATCTGTTTACATTAGTCTGCATCAGGGGGGTCTCATTACCTGGAGACAAGGGGGGCCGGGGGGGGACGTTTTTCTCAAATATTAATTTTAACTACATAACATATACGATCATTAAGTCCATCTTAGTAAATGTTTATTAGGAATTCCTCTGTCACCACAAACCACAACTAAAATCACTACTACTACAAAAATAACAATAACAAAAAAATACAGCAAAGTAATTTATTATTATTATTATTATTGTTATTATTATTATTATTCTGCGGGCTGGATTTAAAGGCAGAATTATATGAAGCGTCACTCATACACAGTTCTGCTGATTAGAGCTGCACTTTTTCTAAAAATAAAGCCCTTCTAAAAGCAGCGTATTCAAACTGCTGTACTGAACGGAGTAAATAGAGTCAGTATTACTGTGAACAAAAACACAACTGCTTCACTCACTGCAGCTCCAGCGTAACACCTATAAATCAATAATTAATTACCTATAAATCAATAATTAACAGTGTAATAATAATAATACTTAGGTTGTTTTTTTGCTTCTGATATCAGTATTTAAAAATATATTTTTTGACTTCTGCTCATTCAAACTCAACACTGCATGCAGGTCAACCAACGCTCACACAACAGGTCAGCACAGGTTAGTGATGTAACAGAATAACATGTTATATCACATCACATCACATCACTGTATCGTGATCAGCATGTTAGCTTGTTGTGTTAAAACAGGGCAATAAAGCACAGCTTTAGTTTCGAATATACTACATATATATATATATATATATATATATATATATATATATATATATATATATACAGTTTCTTGTACGTGTTTATAATGTAAAATGTTCTTATAAACTAAAAAGTAAACATTCACATGTTAAAATAGGCAATTTAGAGCCACTTCTTATTTCTCTTATCGCATCATGAACTGTTTCACCCGTAATAATCATTAAAGCTGAATAATTAATGTTGCTGAATGATTATTTCATCCACAATGTTAGAAAAGACAATCAGTCAATGACTTTTATTTATTTTTTATTTATTCTTTTATGTAGTGGAGATTATTAATCTGTAAAATGTGCAGATTTCTCACAGAGTCGACCCTCTGAGTCTTTCAGAAAAACACAAGACATAATTCAGCTCATAAGCAGAACTGGGATATTTTTTGTTTTTAAATTTTGTGATCTTAAGATTGAGAAAGGTGCTACATAAATAAAACTTACTAAAAATATTATTGTTATTATTAACATTGTCATTATTATTATTATTATTACTGTTATTATTATTACTGTCAATAATAATGATAATCTTCAGAAATCAGTGTTATTGTCAGCAATAGCAAAAGCAGGAGGTCATTCCATAAAACCATCTTTTACATTTTTGTTGTTTTCGTTTTAAAGTCAGAGGTGCTGAAGTGAACCTGTTGATGCAGAATGTAAAGTGACTGAAAATGTAAGTTATTAAGTAATTAACTGGTAATTAATCATGTAATTAACTACATTTACACACTAGCAAAATAATGATATTAACTCTAGACGTCTCAGGGTTACTAGAATTATAATGTGCTCTGTTTACAGGCTGGAGAAGTTCGATAAAAGACGCTATAAAGCATAAACACAGGTTTATGATTATGGTTATGATTATTATCATTATTGGCCTGTAGTTATTATCGTGTAACTGCTTGTAATAAAAGCCCTGATTACAGTGAGGTCTGTGTGTGATACAGTCTCAGCGTTTACCTCTCGATCATCGTCCCGTTGTGGATCATCCACACATCACAGTACGTTCTGGCCACCAGCATCGCAGCGATGAGGAGCAGATACCCCGACTGACCACACACACACACACACACACACACACACACACACACACACACACACACACACATGAAAACAGCAGAGTTTATTTGGGTTAAACTGGTCCAACTGTGTCACTGATAATATTACTGTCAATAAACAAAACCTCACAACTGCACAGCAGGAGAAAGTGTCCTTTAATGCACTCTCAAGGGCAACTCCACTGACTTCCCAAAATTCCTCTATAATTAACTGGTTAGGATGTAATCAGAGTTGTTCAGAGTGGTTTGGTGTGAAACGCTCCGTTCTAGATAAACTTACCGAGTCAGAACTGTTCGCAGTGGTGGTGATAGGAACCAGACGTCCCCCTCTAAAAGCTCCCTCACAGAAAGTTCCTACAGTAAATGGTTATGAATTCACTGCCTGATGACTGAGACACTGTTTTATGATAGTTTAGAGAACTTAAACTCCATTCATGGTGGAGGGATACATGCAGGGCGCTGAGAGGTAAAATAGTCCCCAAAGAAAACTTATTATTTCAGATTTTCCACTATTTTCCATCATCAACATTCCATATAAACTCAGAAGACTCGTGTAGGTTCACTGGTGGTTCTGGATAGTAAATAAAATGTCTATATCTGTGTTGTAGTCATGGCGACCCCTGGTTCCTATCACCACCACTGTAAAGACATCTGAACCATTTCACACCAAACCACTCTGAGTCACTCTGCTTACACCTCACACACTGAATTATGGGGACATTTTTTTTTAATGGACCGTTTCTATTTCTATCCCGCTCTGTTGTTATAATCTGAGTAAAGCTGATGAAGATCCACTCACCTCTTTACAGAACGTCCGCGGCACCAAGATTTTCAAGATTTGGCAAATTCGGCTGACGAAGACTTTGTCCACCGCGGCCTTGTCCTTCTTACCATCTTTCTAATAATAATAAAAATAATAATAATAATGTAAAAAATAAGTAAATCTTCATTTATATACTACGTTTTTTAGCTACATAATCTGAAAGTGTTTTAGACAGAAATACAAGCAAAACTATGTAAATATATCATAAACATCTCATAGTTTATTATGAAATAAGAGCAGTTATGACCTGGTGTTGTGTAATTAAAGTCGTACGACACTGAGGAAGTAAAATTACAGCCGTTCGGCTGATTATTTCATAATGTAAAGCCTGAAAGCGTTACTGTTAAACTGTTCCTGGTAAAGATGGCGACAGTATATACATTCCTAAAAAAGATGGTTCTTTAAGGGTTCTTTAGCAAAGACAGCAGTTCTACATACAACCATGAACACTCAACGATCCAAATGCATGCTTAAATGGTTCTCTGCACGGTGAAATGGTTCTTCTGATGGAGAATTTGCTGTGCATGGTTCTATATAGCACCAAAAAGGGTTCTGCTATTGTGTACAATGTCATGCTTGTAACAATAGCAGAACCCTTTTTTGGTGCTATTTAGAACCATATACAGCACATTCTCCACTCTCACCAAATTAAGCGAGTCTTTAAGTGTTTATAGTTCTACACAGAACCACTGTGTGTATTAAAGAACCATTGAAGAACCACCTTTTTAAAGAGCGTATATGGTTCTATATAGCACATTTTTAAAAACTGTCCTAGATAGCACCAAAAAAGGGGTCTGCTATTGTGTATGACATTTTTGGTGCTATACAGAACCATGTACAACACATTCTCCATCAATCTGAAGAACCATATAAGCATGCAAATGGTTCTTTGAGTGTTCGTGGTTCTATATAGAACTACTGCCTTTACTAAAGAACCCTTGAAGCACCGTCTTTGAGTGTAGGTTCATGCTTTTAGGGCATTTATGGAGTTCTTCCCGCCACCGTCACCCTCTGTTAGGAATCCAGACCTGCATTTCTGGAATTTCTGGAAAGCTGCTTTACTTGTAAAATGAAGAGAAATGAAATGAAGACACGTACGACGCTGTTCAGGTGCGGTTCTGCGGATCCTTTACCCCTACAGAGAGAGGACAAAGAGGACAGTCATGAAGGTCACCTTAGCAGAAGGTTTTTGGTGCTATATAGAACCATTTCTAAGGGTTCTACATAGAACCATACACAACACATTCTCCATCAATCTGTAGAGCCATTTCACCACTCATGGTTCTAAACAGAACCATAATCCTTACTAAAAGAACACTGAAGAACTACCTTTTTAAGAATGTACAGTTGGCTTCTTATTCGAATTTCCCGTTCCACCTTAAATGGTGCAGCAGTTACCTGAGGCGCCAGAATGTAACTGCTGCACCACTTAAGGTGGAACGGGAAATTCGAACAAGAAGCTGACGAATCGACAACATTAATCACTTTAAAATCCTCTTACTTGTTATTTAGTTTGGAATAGTGTCCTCTCTGCTTCAGCAGGTAGAGCACCAGCACTAAAGCCGCGGATATTGAGCAGTTCCTGCCGGTCAGGTGTTTACTAAACGCCGCCATACCTGCAGTGCGGCTGAGCAGGAAGTCCGCCAGCCGCCAGGGGACGCCATTCACCTCTCACACTTGAATATTTACAATAAACTGTGCGATGCGCTCGGTGTTTACATTATGTACAGTATTTATGCACAACTTAGTCGCGTTCTGGTGTTTAATGGTTGTTTGGCGGGTCTGTGGCACTTCTGTTTATGTTCTCACTTGGGACTTTTCTTGTGAAAAATCCGCAAAGCGCATGCGCACTGATGCTCAACGTCGCGCTGCCGGCTGTAGAATTTCTGACATAAGAGTCTCACAGCGCAGATTAATTGAATAAAATTTAATGTTTTAATATATATTAATTTAATAGTTTAGTTTAATACAGTTATAAAAGCACAAATGGAGCCGCGTTTTAAACAATAGCGTTTTATCTCTTACATTTTTAGCTATTTTATGCCTTTTAGCATCTTTTTGTATATTGGTTATTTTTATATGTATTTTGTTTTTATATTCTTTTATTTTTTATCTTTTTCTTTATCAACATGTCTCATTTTATCTTCAATATTTGTCGACGGGGCTTAGTATCTCTAACACACTTGACAAAATAAAACTGAGTCTGATTTTGATTTAATATCTGATTTAATATGCATTTAATAACAGTGCGTAGTAGCTTAGCTCGATTTATAATCTGTTCTATTTTTAGAGCCTACAGCCCATTTCTCGGCCCATTTTATGCAGTGTAGTACCGAGCACAACCACGCGGACGCGCTATAGAGCTGCAGATAAACTCTCTAATACTGACTTGAGCAAACTCCGCAGAAAGTGATTTCAAACACGTTCTGTAATCTGTCTGATCAGAAATATGCAGTAATGCCAGCTTTCAGTAATAACCAGGTTTTATTACTCCAGCTGCTGTGTTTTTCTCAGTGGCCACTTTATCAGAAACCCCTGTGCCGTAGCTCCGCCGCGCTGCTGTTCGGGTAGAGACTGTAGATCTTCTGCTGATGTTCGTGTTAATCCTCATTAACTGGTGTAGTTTTGGACAGAAATCAGAACATATTGTATTTTACATTGACTGGACTGTAGTGCTGGAGCTGGAAACACTAATGAAGGCGACTCTGCTACACCTGTTCACACACCTGTTCAGGTAGCCTGTAAGCTGTAAGACTGGAAGGTGGAGGCCTGAGCTCTGCCTCGTATGCTGTGATTGGCTAATATCTTCTCCTGCACTGTGATTGGTTAGTAATATCACCTATTGTGCTGTGATTGGTTAATATCATCTCCTGCACTGTGATTGGATAATAATATCACCGATTGTGTTGTGATTGGCTAATAACATCTCCTGCACTGTGATTGGCTAATAATATCACCTACTGTGTTGTGATCGGCTAATATCATCTCCTGCACTGTGATTGGATAATAATATCACCTATTGTGCTGTGATTGGCTAATATAATCTCCTGCACTGTGATTGGCTAATAATATCACCTACTGTGTTGTGATCGGCTAATATCATCTCCTGCACTGTGATCGGCTAATATCATCTCCTGCACTGTGATTGGATAATAATATCACCTATTGTGCTGTGATTGGCTAATATAATCTCCTGCACTGTGATTGGCTAATAATATCACCTACTGTGTTGTGATCGGCTAATATCATCTCCTGCACTGTGATCGGCTAATATCATCTCCTGCACTGTGATTGGATAATAATATCACCTATTGTGCTGTGATTGGCTAATATAATCTCCTGCACTGTGATTGGCTAGTAGTATCACCTACTGTGTTGTGATTGGCTAATATCATCTCCTGCACTGTGATTGGCTAAAATTTGGATTTGATTTGATCTAATTTTGGGCTCATTGCATTGCGTTATTATTCATCTACTGTGCCGTGATTGGCTAATAATATCGCATCTCGAACTGTGATTGGCTAATAATATCGCATCTCGAACTGTGATTGGCTAGTAACATCACCTCTGTTGTTGTGAATCGCCAGGACCCTACTAGCCAATCACATTGCAGGAGGCGAACTTCCACTAGCCAACCACAGTGCAGAAGGCAGGGCACTATAAGCCAATCCCAGAGCAGGAAAAACATAATTAACAAATCACATCACAGGCGGCGGGAAGCCATTCAGAATATAAGAGGTTAATAATAATAATAATAATAATAATAATAATAATTACTCACAGCCAATAACAGGAGATTGACCTCTACTAGCAAATCACAACAAGAAGGCAGGACTCTATTATCCAATCCTCTCACAGGACGCGGAACGCTACTAGCCAATCCAAGCGCAGAAGGCGGAGTTTTCCTGAATACAGGTGGAAAATAATCCAAAACCACCTGAATCGGGACGCAGCATCGCCAACCAATGAGAGGGGGCGCGTGAAAGGCACGTGACGTGAAAAGTTTTCGCTGTTAGCGGTTAGCTTTAGCAGCTCAGTTGAGAGAGTGTATGAGGGGCGGTCGGGTACGGAGATTTGCACAGCGGAATATTGTTAAAAACTCATTTTATGGACATA